>NC_060278.1:25647750-25966939 GCF_021613505.1 Equus quagga
ATTCATTGGTGAACAAAGCCAAGTTTGTGAGCAGGAGATGATTCTTGAAAAGCTGGAGAGGAGGTCAGAAGCTACCAGAATTAAACTCACTAGAGACCCGTGCAAAGGGGTCATTCAACTCTCCACCCGCCTCCCAAGCTCTCCTCACTACCACCAAATGTGTGAGCATCCATGGGACTTGGGCGAAGGCTGGCTGGGTGTGAGTGTTGGGGAGAAAGAACCCAAAGGTCACAGGGAGCCATGGTGTGAAAATCAGCCACAAAACCTCACTGGAGAGAGAAGGACATTAAATACCATTGCATTAAACATTTTTATTTTCCAGAAAAAATTAAAGGCTTCTGCCCCAAAAAAGCTACTTAATTTCTCAATACTAGAGAACGAGAGTTCTCTCCTTTCTTCAGCTCTCTCATCTGAAATCACAGAGGACTTTCCAACTGTGGGCTCGGTGAGATTTTTCGAACCCATTCTGTCCAAAGCAGGACCAGTTTTTCAGGTTGGAACCCACAGTCTAGCGGGGTCCAGTATGGGATGGTTGTCCTAACTGGTGGGAATCCCAAGCAGCCTGTGCGTACAGATCTGGAGCTTGCTTCCTGAGGCATTTGCATCGTGCACATTACATTTGTCCAGTTCAGATGACTGGGCTTCTGCCTGGTCCGCTGCTTTCTCTATGGTCCTCCTGTTGCAATGGGTGCATCTCAGCCCATTCGGATGGAGCCCTGCAAACACTTGGTGTTCCTGTCAGTAGGCTCTCCCAAGGAGTGACACCCTTTCTAGCTAGTGACTGAGGACTATTTCACACCAGTTCCCAAAACTTGCGTTGGTCTGGATTCTCTCAACACTGAGCTTCACAGAACAGATAGGATCTCCTTAGAACATTGAACTCTGGACTCCCCGCCACCCCTACCCTTTGGAACCAGATCTAGTGCTGGATTCTTCTGGCACGAATCCAGCCTGCAAATGCTGGTTTCTTCCCTTCTCCAGTGAACAAACAAGGATAATAAAAGATAATTGCACATGGGAATTTTGATTCTTTTTTGCCACTCTACCTGCCAGAGAATGCCTCCTCTCCGGAGAGATATAATTTAAAGGGAAAATTCTAACCCCACTGCCGCTGTTTGAATGGACACCCACAGACCCAGCTGCGTTGTTTTGGGGGCTCTATATTAAAGTCTTTGTTCCATCCTAATAAGTTAATAGAAATGACCATAAAGAGCATGTATCGTTGGTGCCCCGTGGGTGGGATGCAGCAGCTGTGTATGAACACCGGCTCCTATCTCATCTCCTTCCGTGCTTTCTTCTCGGTCCCTGGTGAGGTCCGTGAGTCTGGGGTACTTGTCAAGAGGTGGGGGTATTCTCAAAGCTCCCAAGGAAAATGTAGGGAGGGTTTCTCTTCCTGGGCTGGTCCCATGCTCCCAGCTGGGGAGAAGCTCATCAGACTAGAAATAGCATCTCTTGGATTTCTCGAATGCTTTTCTTTCAGAGAGTATCTATTCCACATCATTAAAGGCTGGGCTGCCAGTTATTCTTCATGAGTTGGAAGTGAGGCTTCAACTGTTCTCTAGACACTCCTCTCATCATCTTCTCTTTTGTGACATTATTCATTACGCACTCCTGCTTACACCAATTTTGAAGACTCTCTGCAGCTGTGCCAGAAATTGTGGCTTTTCCAACAGCCTTCTCCCACGGTGGAGGGCCATGGCTCCCTCCGCTGGGTTTTATTTTCCGTCTGCTTCTATCCTCTTTCCGACTTTAAGCAGTAGATTACCAGATCCAGCCCCTTTGCCATTTTGCGGTTCTCCTTTCTGTTGTAGGTCACTCATCTTGGTCCTTCTCTACTATAATTTCAACGGGGTTTGGGGAGGAAGAGGAGAAGGGAGGCAAAGTCTTGTGCTCAGCCCGCCATCTTGAACTGGAACAAAGAAAGGACTTTCCAAAAACAAATGTTTCTGGGCCCCAATCCCACACCTACTGAATCTGAATCGCCAGGTGTGCTGCCCAGAAAAGACAAGTTCTTTGTTTTTTTTTCAAATCCCTCTTGGTGACTCTGAAGCAAACCCTCCCTTGAAAGGTGATTGGACCCCAGATCCATTGGATTAAGTCCCAGCTCCCTGGCAGCCCCAAGTCTGCTTTTTTCCTGCTCTCTCAGCCACCTAAGCAATTTCTATTTCCTTTTCACTCACCATGATATTTCATTCTTTTGCACCTTTGCACATCCTGATTGAATTGCCTCTATTTTGTACTTCATCTTCTTCACTTAATAAATTCTATTCATTCTTCATTCGATCTTTGATGGAAAGCCTTTCTCAGTTCTTCTAATTAAAGAAATTGAATATTTCTTAAAATGGGAATGTAAGAATGCGCACATTAATTTTCTATATTTGCCATTTCAACCTCAAAACCCTCTACGTCATCTCTAATTTTCATCTATGCCTTTAAATCTAGCAACTCCGTAGCTCAGCAAAGAGCTGCCATTCTGTTTCCTGTGACATCAGCCCAGCTGCGTCTTAAAAGACAATTAACCTAAAGAAAAGTTTGCGTGTGGGGAAAATGTGCCCCCATCCACTGCGTTGACTGCATGGAGCTGAATGCACCAGGATTAGAAATGCAATCCTTTGGATTTCAAATGTGATAAAAAAGACAGAAATAGATTCAGATGTCAGCGAAGACAAAGCTATGTTTGTTCAGATGTATGTTTCAGTTGCATCTCCTGGGAAAAGCTTACTTTCTGCAGCAAAATAGGAAAGGCCTCCATGAGGGCTCAGGTGAGTGAGCCTGTATGCTAATTTACTAATTAGTTTCAGGCACTTAAATTTGAGTCACCCTGAATGCAAACCTTGATGCTTCCCATTGTGCCAGAAGCTTTCACAAATCAAACCTTGCAGACAGGAATCATTTTCCTCCTGGGGATGAATTTTATAAGCTGTTATATTACCTTATACATTGCAACTAACGTCTTGGGTTCTGCAGACTGTAACTCAGAACTTTTTTTTGCCGTGGTAGGACTTGGACAGCCAATCAATTCAATTCAAACATTAGGTGAATACTTAACTCTGTTTCCAGCTGGCATCTGTGGTCCCAGAGGCCAGGATTGTGTTATCCATTGTTCTAAATGCAGCTCTACCTACAGTGCCAGGTAGATAGTGGGCAATCAAGAAATATTTGTTAAATCGCTGATGAATCATAGATGAACCAACGGGGGGAGCTGGTTGAATAATATGCTGTCAGGGTTTCTGTCCATGAGGAACTCACAATCTAGAGCAAGGATTGCACACTGAGGCGGTCTATGGGGCCTGGAAGGTAGAAATGAAATGGATTGAATGTAAGAAAAATCAAGTGGCAGAAATATATTCAATCCTAGTCTGTTTTTCCAGATGTGTTGTTGTAAGGTCATAATAGAAATATATGTCATAGTAGAGATCATATTATCAATGTGAACTTGAAAAATAAACATTTTAATATCTAATGCGTCACACTTTTCAATTTATTTTCATGTATTTTTATTTAGTAATTCATTATGCTTTGGGTTAGGATGCAGAAACCTGACAGTTCTCTCGGTTTTTTTGGTCCTAAGATGACAGTGTCAAGTCTTGAGTTCTGTATTCACTCTTAAATCCTTTAACAGGCAGTGACATTTAGTTTTATTCGGTTTCATAATGGAAAACAGCTGTTCGCAAACGTAGGGATGCTAAACGAGGATAGATTCTGGCACAGTGGTTTTTTTAGTTCAAGTAACTAATCTCGAGGTTTTCGTAATATCCTGCTTTTCTAACATCATTATATTTACTTTTCTTTGTCGTATCGTCCAATAACTTCCATTGGTAGCTTTTATTCAAATTATGATTATTAAAGCAGAGCATGAATTGACAATATTAGTTCATAAAGTTTGTCATCTGAGAAATTGTCTGTCATTTAGTCTTCAAATCTATAATTTTGGAAATGTTTCACTTTCATTTCAAGAAATGGAAACAGGGATGTTTCGCTCCTTATGAAATTACATGTGAACAACATTTTTTTCTTTAAAGATTGGCACCTGTGCTAACATGTGTTGCCAATCTTCTTCTTTTTTCTTCTTCTTCTCCCCAAAGCCCTCCATTCATAGTTGTATATTCTAGTTGTAAGTCCTTCTGGTTGTGCCATGTGGGACGCCATCACAGCGTGGCCTGATGAACAGCGCTAAGTCCACACCCAGGATCCCAACCGGTGAAACCCTGGGCACCCGAAGCAGAACGCATGAACTTAACCACTCGGCCATGGGGCTGGCCCCCATGTTAACAACTTTGTAGAGAGTTCAAAGTTCTTAGGATGGGTTAACATCAACCTGAAAGGCTAAATCTGTATTCACTCTTTGCTGGTGGGATGTCGTGATATTTTGCTTTGGATTGTATTAATATGTCTATTTTTCCAAAAATTAATAAAAATCTCTTTGTCACCATCACAAAACCAACTGCCCTGACCTGCACGTTATGGCACCCTGCCACACTTTGAGGCCAAGAAACACGAGCTATGACTTTGGGCTTTGGAGCAGACAGTGGTCATGGTGCTATGTTTTTATTTTTCAAAGATTGGCACCTGGGCTAACAACTGTTGCCAATCTTCCTTTTTTTTTCCCTGCTTTATTTCCCCAACTGCCCCCCCCCCCCCCCCCCCCCCCCCTCCCCCCCCCCCCGCCGTGTACATAGTTGTATATCTTAGCTGCAGGTCCTTCTAGTTGTGGGATGTAGGACGCCGCCTCAACGTGGTCTGACAGCGGTGCCATGTCCGCGCGCAGGATCCAAACCCTGGGCCGCCACAACAGAGCACACGAACTTAACCACTTAGCCACGAAGCCAGCCCCGGTGCTACGTTTTTTAAAGTTTTAGTAGAAACTTCTTCCTGGGTGAACGAGTTAACGAATAACTACATACAGGGCCCTTGCAAACTGTTACCCTCTTGATTTAAGTACCGTGGCAAGCCCGACATTGACCATGACCATTCCAGAAGCTGTCTCCTTACTCCAGCTTACTAGTTTGGACCCATTCACATCAAAATTTTCAAAACTTCTCGATACAACACAACACGTCATGTCCTGCTGTGTGCAGCTATCATAGGCACTATGTCCAAGGGTTTTTATCAAACTTTAATCATATCAAAATTCCGACGGAAAGCATGAAGAAATACAGCTAACTGGGAGATATTATCTGTGTTCTCATCAGCTCTAATAGAAAATATCATAAACAATTTATCTACCTTCAAGTAACTTGTGCTGCAAGTTCTCAGCCTTATCGGCAGCGTTCTGACAGAAGTGTTTCTCGTTAGACATGTTTGCAAACGCCTGTTGCTGTCCTGCTCTCGAGAGGTGCTGTTGTAAACCCACCATCTGAAAAGGCTTTGATGTCCGGACAAATTTTTCTCGCTTAATGTATAACTGTGTCTCATAGCAGCATTACTTATTTTACTCACATTTTAAAGATTTTATTTTTTTCCTTTTTCTCCCCAAAGTCCCCCCGGTACAGAGTTGTGTATTTTTAGTTGTGGGTACTTCTAGTTGTGGCATGTGGGACACCGCCTCAGCATGGCTTGATGAGTGGTGCCATGTCCGTGCCCAGGATTCGAACCGATGAAACCCTGGGCCACTGCAGTGGAGCTCGCAAACTTAACCACTTAGCCAGGGCCGGCCCCTCACATTTTGAATAAAGAAGTGGAAATTTTATTTTATTTTTATTTCCTTAGGGTTTTTTTTGTTGTTGTTAAATCATATTTTATTCAAGTAAAACTTACCCTGCCTCGTGGAAACCACAATAAAGGCTGGGGCTCACATCTTCCTCTTGCTCCGTCTGCATCCTGATGGATCCTCGTGCCTCTCCATATGGCCTTTCGTGGCGTGGCGTGGCGTGGCATTCAATGCCCCTGCGTGCCCCCTTCTCTTGGGATCTGTGAGTATAACAAGCCATGTTTTAATATCAGTCGTCTCCTGATCTGTTGGCCTCACCATCCCTGAATAAAAATAAGACCTATATTTTAAAACAATTTGGGACTAGAAATAACATGAAAAGTGATACCAATTCCTACATTAACAACCAAATGTACATCCAACTCTTAAATTGCTATAGTTTCATTTTTATAAATATATTTTGTAAGATTTTTAAAAATTTCCTAACATGTACATTTTAAAATTTCATCTTGACTTAATTTTGAATGAATATTTTGATACTGATTAATTATAGGTTGTACTTCAGAAGAAAAATAACCTTTTGGAAAATATAAGAAACAAATGTTAACTTGTAAAATTTTTTACATTTACTTTATGTTTTTAATGAACATATATTTAAATTGTGTATATCTTAAGTCAAAAAAATATATATTTTTTATCCTTTGGATCATTGCTGTCAATAACACAAACTATGTGAACAGTGATTATAACAACATAAATAATGATTTCATTAAAATAAAGCCAACAACACAGGTTTAACAGAATAAATACAAAATAATTTATGAGTTGCTCATGTTTTCATTTTATTACTCATCCAAGCATCATTGGTCCATCCACTGCACACCCACTATAAAAATAATTAGGGGGCCAGCCTGGTGGCACGGCAGTTAAGTGGGCACATTTCGCTTCGGCGACCCGGGGTTTGCCGGTTCGGATCCCGGGTCTGGACATGGCACTGCTTGGCAAGCCATGCTGTGGCAGGTGTCCCACGTATAAAGTAGAGGAAGACGGGTATGGATGTTAGCTCAGGGCCAGTCTTCCTCAGCAAAAAGAGGAGGATTGACACCAGTTAGCTCAGGGCTAATCTTCCTCAAAAAAAATAAAATAATAATTAAATTCAGTTGTTATTTTGATGACTTTCCCTCAAAGAGAAACCATAGTTTTACCCTTATTTTTTAATTTTGTCATGATGATGATATATTTGTTAAAGTAGGAATATAGAACATACATTCTTTAACAGTTTCCTCCATTTATGACTTTTAACTATTTAGGTATATGGCCCATGGGCCTGCCTTGGCCCTCCTACCCTAGCCCCACAATTGTAGGAGCAGGCTGGCAGACATACTAACTTTCTTTCTCAAAATGACAAGCCTCCTTCAGCCATTTCCTCTCGTAGGAAGGCTCTTTCTCTGAGGTCTTTGCACAGTGAGCTCTGGGTCACCCATCTTAGCTTCAATGTCACCTCCGTAGGACACTTCCTTGGATCCAGGCTCCCTATGATGACCCTGTTTTATTTTCCTTATATCTTGCATCACTACAGATATTTTCTAATCTAGCGCTTTGTTTACTTTCTGTCTCCTCTTTCTAGAAGGTAGACCCTAGAAGAATTGAAGCGGAATCTTTGCTCTTGCGCCTGGGGCGGTATCTTTCTGAACACTCTCTAGCATGCAGGCAAGGTGGAGAAGTGGCCGTGGGACTAGTCCTGCTTGTCTGCTTCAGGGAACAGAAACAGAAATGTTTGGGGCAGCCTTGTCTGCAATAGCAAAAAACATAAAGGTGACAGAAGTCTACAGCCCCAGGAAAATGGAGACATAAATGATGGCATATTCATAAAGTACCGTAAATACTATACGTCAGTTAAAGAAAATTACCTTGAGCTCCCTAAATCCACATGGACAAATTCCCCAAACGTGAGCATGAAAAGCAAGTTATAGAAAGATATCTATGGGACAGTGGTGTTCATAAAAAACCAAAAAGAAAAGATGCGAAACAATACATAATTTATGGATGCATACATCTGCAAGTAAATTTAATTTTAAAAAACTGCTGGGGTGATTAACATCAATTACATGAAAGTGGTTATTTCTCTAAAGAGAGAGGTACAAGAGTTGGGGAAGGAAAGAAAAGAGATTTACCTCTATCTCCATGCTTTGTTTAGAGGTTATGTTCAACACAGCTCATTCTCCATGCTGTTCTGTGTCCTTGAAAGCTTTTGTAATAAAAAGAGATGATAATTTTACATTGGCTTTGGAGAAGCCGTCAATAGAGCTTCAGGACCATTTTTGTGAAACTTCTGGGCTTTCCACATTTTGTGGCCACTATGTCTTAACTTGCTTCTACCTCTTCCACAGTAATTAAGAATACAAAGAAAACTTGAGAGCGATCTGGGTCCTCTTAGCACTTTAATCAAGAAATGTTGCCCCTGCCATCTTGGATGCTATTGAATCGACTTAAATTCTTTCCTTCTCAGAAAAGTTCTAAATCCTGGTCTTATCCTGGTGCCCCACGCTCATCCATGAATTCATTTGCTTGTTTATTCAATGAGTATTTGTTGAACACGCTGAAAAAGTGGGACGTGGGTAGAGTTTTATTCTGGAACATACTTATATGCCGTGCCTCAGCCTCTCCTCCTGCCTTCAGGTCTACAATTAAAATACTACTTTTGTCGTGTTTATGGCAGGTTTATTTCAAATAACTCCGAGAATTTCACGGTTAGACTATCTTTCATTTTTTACATTCTCACCCATTTCATGATGTGTGATTTAAGCTCCTCTAAGTGCCCCACACGTCACTAACAGAGTGTTTAACCAGAAAGCCTGAGGGCTGGTGCAGAGTTCCCAAGAATGCACTGGCGAGGAGGGGCTGGCTGACGCTTGTCATTCCTGCTCAAAAGCCAGAGCACGGGCTGTACTGACTTCCAGAGAATCTCACAGATTTGTTATGATTTATAACAGTTCGAGTTTCTCGAGGACCCAGATTATGTCAACCCTTGTCCACACATCTGTCATTTGTCCATGCCATTTTCCAGCTTTTCGCTGAACAATGACTCTCTGTTTCATATTGGCGGGTCTTTGGTATCATCCCACTAACTTCAGACATTCGAATTATTGGATGTCATTCTTCCCCTATCTGTTTTTCAGTGTGTTGAGCTTTCAACTAGCTACTAGTACATACCTTGGACGCATCTTTAGTCTTTAAAGCTATGTAGACAAGGGAGCTGGCCCGGTGGCATAGTGGTTAAGTTTGCCAGCTCTGCTTCAGCAGCCCGGTTTCCCCAGCACAGACCTACACCACTTGTCAGCCATGCTGTGGCAGGGACCCACATACAAAATGGAGGAAGATGATTGGCAACAGATGTTAGCTCAGGGTGAATCTTCCTCAAAATAAATAAATAAATAAAATGTAGAAAAGGAAATAAAAGGAACACTTATTTTTTAAAAAATCGTTCAGATTCCAGTTATTCCCCAAATTCTTAGCTAAATTCTCCCACCCACCCAACAAAAGAAACACCAGAGGCTAAGCCCTAAAAACCTTTTTAAAGAGACTTTACGTTACCTCCCCACAGCTTAGTAAGATATCTGAGTACCAATTAGACGGAACCCGTGAAATTACAGTTTTACAAGGGGCGAGCGATGATTCAAGTCAAAGACTTACTTTTCGTTCACGTGTGAAAGAAATCAAACTTCTCAGGATTAAATTGGCTGGAGGGAAATGTCATGCCGGCATGTGCAAAATGACAAGGGACAGCTGGCTAGAAAGGCGTAAACCAGAAACCAGCCTCACCTCCCGGCTGTGGAAATTGCCACCAGAATGCTTATAAATAGCTCGTTCTGTTTGCCAGTTCTGTTGGGAGCAGCAGTGGGTCTCTCAGTGAAAGCCACCACTGTGTACGGCTCGGAGGCAGACTCAATGGTTTCCTTATAGAAGGCCGAGAAACGGAGGTCTCATGGCCAGCACGCGCTGTGACTGGGTCAGTTTGCATGGGGAGAGGGGGCCCTTGAGGGCCCAGGGCAGAGGGCTCAAGTGGTGTCACGGCTCAGTGTGCAAATTGTATAGGCTTCAGTTATCCTGAAGAGGTAACTAAAGGTAACACAGAGCTCCTTCAAACCAGACTCTGAGACAAGCCTGTGAGCCAGCCCGAGATTTCTTTAGATCCCAGAGCTCTTCGTTTCCTACGTTCAGAGATTCTGGATAGGCAATCCCAACTGGATGCTCATAGTGTATTCCAAATTACATTTCTAAACGTGACTTCTGAGTTCAACTAAATCCCATAACTGCTCTTCTAAACCCTAGGAAACCTTTATTTTTAGGTGAGAAATACAGAGTCCCCCCAAATTTCCCACCTGTCAGACTTGGTTCTCTTTGGTGAAGGAGGCTGTGGCTCACCCAGCGTTCATTTCCCTATAACCCCCAGCAAAATGCATTTATAGTAAGTGCTCAATAAATGCTTGTTAAATAAATGAACGGCCTTTTCACTTTTCTGCCTGGGACCCAGAACATCAGAAATGTTCTGGAAGAGGGCAGCCCCCAGGCGGGCTGTGGAAGGAGCTTCTGTCTTCAGTGCATTGGTTGGCTCAGTTTATCACGACATTGACTTCAGGGAAGAAGAATAAACCTCAGGAAAGAGGAGTTAGTGGGAGGCAGAGAATGTCATCATTCTGTGCAACTCATTGATTAAAATGCAACACCTGCAAGTCAAACACAAATAATACTTAACCTAGGACTGATCAGAGTGGGAAATATCCCCTATGACACTTGAAGTCCCCAGGAAGCATGAGCTCTTTTGTTATAGTTAAGACAACTATAGAACAAAGCAGAGGAGTCTAACTTTCCGTACACTTTTGGGGGCTGGTTAGGGAGCCCAGCTCTTTCTGTGAACAGTTCTTTCCATGAGTCTGCAGTCATTCCATTTCATAATGTTGGTCCCTCATCGGCTGTGTGAAAGGATGAAGGAATAGAAGGAAGGGAGGCCATGGGTTTCTGTGGTTGCAATTTATCCTTCCTCCAACTTCTTGTTAAAGATTCAGAGGGGAGACCCAGGGCCTGGTGCGACAGCTTGGACCTCTTTTCTGTGCTTGTGGCCTCGTCCTTTCTCTCACACATTCTTTTCATCCGGGTTTTGGCGACTGCTGAGCAAAAGCAGCTGTTTGCTTAGCTGACTTAACTTCCTTCGGGCTGTCGACATCTGTGCTGTTTGCCATTGCTCTGGGGCAAAATGCTTGTTTGGTTAACTCAGTTTGATAACACACCATCCACGGAAGTACCAATGCTACTGGATTTATGGCCTGGTCGGTAGCTTCTGATGAAGAGCATGGCTCCTGGATAGACAATGTAATGACCGTGTCCGAAGTCCGGCGACAAGGGAAAAGGCAATTTTAGATGAGATTTTTATTGGTAAGATCCAAACTACAGGTTGTCTCTTTAAGGATTAGGATTCACTCCATAGGAGTGCTTTTAAGTGATGTTATTCAAGGAAAAAACCCATTTATATTCGGATTTGGCCCAATTATATTTTCGCTCAGTTTATCTTCTTAGGTTTTAAATACTTTTCTATTCAAAAAAAAAAAAACTTTAAAATGTAGTTTTATGATGAGTCAAGGACTGCTGCTGTGCCTTAAGCTAGAATAAAACACACAGAATACATTTAAATGAATTACAAAGTGTATTATACTCTGAAAATCAGCATTCGAATGCACATTAATTTTTGCGGCTCTTAACTGCTTCTGGTTGCTGAGGAACCGCCTCCAGTTCTATAATTGAAATAGCTCTTCAGATGCAATTTAGTTGTTGATTGGTTTCTAAGCATTTTTAAAAGCTAACAGCTTAGATAGAAAAAGGTGGTCTACGCTTGAGTTTTAAAAGGAGCACAGATGTCATCGTGCCCTGGACTTATTAGGCCACTGGAACCAGGTTTATTTCCTCCAAGAAGGGGTGCTCCCCCCCCAAAAGGCTGACCTACCATTGACTGGTCAGGAGCCACAGAGCTGGCTCGACATCCAATACAAGGTCCCAGTTATGAAGTTGTCATGCTTTGAGTGAATGAACCAGGTTTCTCATGAACTCCAGTCCCTAGTTCACACATTCCCCACTTTCTTCTCTTGCCTTTTGTTAGCCCTGGCTTTTTGTCAGGTTTAAGAAGTGACAACTAGGAAAAGAAGAGACAAAACGAAAAAGGGAGCCCATTTTGATAGTCATCAGCAAGTGAATATCCACAGGTGTGACCATGATGAGATTTCAACAAAAGGCCCAAATCTGGCATCGGAATGCTCTGCGGGTTTTATTTTTCAGTTGTGCCAGGCAGCAAAAGGGTATTGCAAGGTGGCTGTGTCCCCACAGCAACATTCAATAACTTCAAGATAAAAATAATAATAATTATCTAGAGATTCTTAACTGTGTGCCCGCCTCCTGGATATTAACAAGGCTATTTTGAACTCAGTGATGATGGGAGTAGCAGTATGTATTGGAGAAAACATGGAGATCTAATCCATTCCATTCCTGAATTTCTCACTGAGGGGTAATGGTCAAGCCACCTAATTCTTGGTTTCTTAACTTTCTTCTAGACAAATAGTATTACTGAGTTATTGTTGGAATGTTATAAAGTTGACATGTCAAGTAATAATGCTTGAAAACCACAAATCGCTATGTGAATGCCAAGTGAAATTACTATTACGGAATTCTGAGGATTAAGATTTGAGAAAGGACCCTCGTGAGCTCGCCAGAAGGGAAACCTCAAAAGCTCGTTGCAATTCTTTGATGTATTGTATCAAATTAGACAGTTTGTAAGCAGGAAAAGATCCAAAGACAAGTTAATTGTGCTCTAGGAATCCTGTCTCTCTAGGATTCCAGCCAAAGTTTGAGAAGGTAAATTTTAAGGTATGGAAAAATCTACTCTTTGTACTTTCTTCTTACCTATGTCTTGTCAGGAGAAACATGGACGTAGGTGGAAAACCAGCTTGGCTGATAATAACAAAATAACAATTAACAACACCTAAGTACCATTTATTGTTTGTTAAACCGTGTCCCTGGCAATTAACTACATACTTTATGTTCATTTTAATCTTCACAAAACCCTATGACGTAGATACTATAAATATCTCCTTTTATAAGTGAGGATACTGCTCAAGAGTTTAAGCAATACAGTGTGATATAATCTCATACAAGGTGATAACGGCACGTATATGTTCTAAAATGACTTTTCTAACTTAAAGGACGTTAGGTTTAACTGTATAGATTGCTTAGAATTCATTACAAGATAGATCTCACTATGTTTTGCACTGTGGGGACCTGGAAATGGCCACCCCAAGATATGTCTCTTTGGCATCAAGATTATTTGAGGCTGATTGCTTTTGATAAACTGGGACAGGGAAGGAGGCTCTGAGGAATGGAACTTGCCCTTCCTTAGGACACATTTACATTTGTAAGGTAAATCTCTACCTGTAAAAGGTGCCTCCCTCTCTGTACCAGGAAGAAGAAAGGCGATGACCTTCTCTCTAGAAACTCTTAATCAATGCCAAAGACAAGGACTTGAATCTGCATTTTATTGTGCTTGTCTGGTAACCTCCTGTAACTGACTTCCCTCCCCCTCCCAGCATTGGCATTTCTTTAAGGATTAAGCATCTTTCCTTAGGGAAGGAACTGATTGCTGCGCTCACCTGTGACCACCCAGCTCCAGACAATAGACTTGCCTCCTGCTATGCCCACCGAGATAGCAGACCACTACCTGCTGGTCCATCAAGCAATGTGCCGACAGGGCAATCTTGTGACTATTGTGGGAGGGACATTTCAGTCACATGTGAAACACCCTGTTTGGGGGTATATAACCACTATGTGCACCCCACTTCTTCGGTGCCCTTTCTTCCTTCGGGAAGAAAGGCCCCAGGCCATGGTTCCTCATGAAGCTTTGTTTAATTTTCTCTTGCTATTCAGTCTCATGTGAATTTAATTCGTTCTCCAGCCAGACGAACCCCCATTTGGGAAGAGGAAATGTCTTCCTCCCCTACAGCACACACGAGATAGTCTCTGCTAAAAACCATGGGTGGTTAAGAAAATTCATGGAACGGTGAAGAAGAAGAGGGAGAAGAGATTTCAGGTTACAGATCTTTCTTTTTCCTGTGTGTGGTAGGTACTACAATGTCTGGTTTATTTGTCTTATGAAAAGCAAGTTACACAAAGAAGAATGTGTCCTAAATCCATTAAGGAAAAAGAAAACTCACCACCAGTCAAAGACTTCATAAAGAGATGAGGAAATGGATCACATTCAAGGGTGGCAATTACTTAATTCTCTTAAGTAGATCATTATTTAAATTACACTCCCCAAATGTGAGTAACATAGGCGGAGACACCAAGAGCCCCTCCTTCATAAAAGTCTCAATGGAGGTTTAAAAAACAGAGCACCCTACAGTCTATTTTCTTTGAAAATACATTGCTGGCACCTGAAGAAGGAATTTTAAACAACTCTCCCAGTATCTACGTTTGAGCTCCCCTCTTCAGCTGGAAATCTCCCAGCCAGATTGCTTTCTCTCTCCTGGTTATGCAGAGTCGGCAAGCTTAAAAAGCAAACCAACAAAAAACAGAGACCAAAGGGTAGTGTGCAGAACGGGAGGAGATGAGAAGGCTGTGGGGTCTTTACAAAATGATCTTTCCATTTGTGATGGGAAACCAAAAACTCTTGATAGACAAATGCCAATATTTTCACAATGCAAGGTAATGCACCCGGGAAGTGATTGAAAAGAACTATGAAAGGGATTTCTCTAAACAGTTGTCCCTGACGCGGAACATAGGTACCTTCCTTTTTATGGTACTCTATGTATTGTCTGCAGCCAACAAGAAATTCGACTAAATGGGACCCTTGAATCCTGCAGAACCTCAGAAGCTGCTGTTCCTGGCCCCAGCCCTCCACGGAGCCAGACGAGGCCAGGGAGACGTCCCAGAGCCGGGCGGGCAGAAGGGAGTCAGAGGCGAAAGTGACCATCCCAACCAAGGGAGATGACAGGGAAGATGCCAAAACACTGCAGTCAGGACTTGAGTTCAGAGAATCCTGGCAAGTCTATTTTTCATGCATGATAGGGCATTCATGGTTTTAAATAACACAGTCTGAAAGGTTTAAAAGCTCAATGTGTAGCTGTGCTAAAATAGATCTGTGCAGCAAGATTGCCAAGCTGGCGTTAAAAAGAGTGAGAGGGAAAAAGAGAGAGAGAGAGAAAAGAAAGAGAAGGGAAAAAAGGTGCCCACGCCATGGAGGCCCAATTGAAATGAACCCTAAACCTACCTGGTGCTGCATCCAGATGTTTCCATGGAAGGTGTGATCCTCTTAAACCTGCAGAGGATGCACTAGGAATTTGGTTTCTGGAAATCCGGGAGATTCCTTATGTTCGTTCGTATCAGTGGCTTCCTTCCTAGACTGCACACTAGCACCTCCTACAGAGCTTTTCAAAATTACCTGATGCCTGGGCCCCACCCAGAGAGATTCTCGTTTCATTTGTCTGGGGTTTAATTTTCTTTTAATTTCTCAGTTGAGTCTAATGTGCAGCCAGAGTTGAGAAATGCTCGTATTGACTGCAAATGTCTTTTTAAGAACTGCCTTGATTCTTGTTCCTTAGGGAGATTTTTAGGCCCTTTTCTAATGTTAGGTGAAATGTCAAATTCCATCTTCATGAGCTAGAACGACAGGCTTCCCAAGGAGAAACCTGGACACAGGCTAAAACTGTTTCCGCGTTTCATAATTTCTAAGGTGCACATTTCCCCCCGACATTTGAATGTAGCACAGAAATCAGATCATCTTATAATCGATGTGATTGTTCAATTGTTGTGGGACCCAGAAGCAATCCCAGCAAAGCTATTACTTGGGCAAACTCGTTCATAGTCCTTCCTGTCTTGGCCACTTGCATTGCGTTATGGGAATTGCTGCAACCGTATGTGTTTAATGGTTTAATGAGGTCTTAAATGTCTCTAACAAGATTACACCATGATTTGACATTGAAATGAAAAGGTGTTGAGTACAAAGAAAGACAGGAAAGCGGAGAAGAGAGCACAAATTTGGTATTAGGAAAACAATTATTTGTTAAAAGGATGGCTGCAATTCCTTATGTCCTTGTAAAGCAGAGACCACGTGATTTCTTGGATGGAAAGGAGGACACTTACATGCAGCACCAGTAGGCTTCTTCCTCAGATAGTGCAAGAGGACTGCCCGTCACACCAGGCAAGCAAGAAAGCACACACACCAGAACTCACCGGAAGGTTAACAGTGGTTTGGAAGAAAATCTGGGGCAATGGTGGAAGACTTTTTTTTTTTAAAAAAAAACTGTATCATCGATGTTTTGGATGGCACAAATGACAGCATCATGGAAAAAGCTGCCCATGGATGATAGAGTTAAGAACCAATCTGATGTGGTATATATGCACAATGGAATACTACTCAGCTATAAGAAATGATGAAATCTGGCCATTTGTGACAACATGGGTGGTCCTTGAGGGTATTATGCTGAGTGAAACAAGTCAGAGGGAGAAAGTCAAATACCATATGATCTCACTCATAAGGGGAAGATAAAAACAATGACAAACAAACACATAGCAACGGAGATTGGATTGGTGGTTACCACGGGGGAAGGGGGAGGGGGGGAGGGCAAAAGGGGTGATTAGGCTTACATGCGAGGGGATGGACTATAATTAGCTTTTGGGTGGTGAACATGATGTAATCTACACAGAATTTGAAATACATTATGATGTACATCTGAAAGCTATATAATTTTATAATCCAATGTTACTGTAATAAAAAAATCTAAGAACACTATTCCCTGAATGTGTAGACATTTTAGAAATACCACAAGTAATTTACTTTGCTAATATTTTCCTTTTAAGGTATGAACAAGGCCGATGCATTTTTTAAATGCATTTTTTAAATTAAAAGAGCTCTTTCAATAAATATAATATGAAACTTCTACATAGTCAGAAAACTTTGTGTTTTGCAGTGTGCTATTTTCTTAGTAATGCATAAAATAAGTGTGTGCCTTCCAACCAATTGGCATCTAAGATTTGATGAAACCACAGTATATAAATTCTCTACCAGCCAACACAGGGAGACAGCATTGTTTTCTGATAACTCAAATGTTCTCATTTTTAGAGACACTAGAGTCAATGGCAAGACTTTACACTTTCATAGAAAACCAATTTTTAAAGATTTAGTATGCTGTAAATACCATAAAAACTTACTAGCATGTTTCCCTGAATAAGGAACGTCACTTCTTTAGACATCAGATTCCTCATATATAAAATAATGGGGTGAAAAAAGGGTTTCCAAGGACCTATCTCCGCCACAAGTTGAGGCAAGAAAAGGCCAAAATGAAAGCAGTGAAGCCTAAACCAAGGATGGCAGACAGCATTTAAAAAATGTTTTATGTGGGGGAACCAAATGTGCTCCACTCCTCCTTCCACCATCTGCTTCTACTGCCTACCATCACCCTCCTTCATTTGTTCATTCATTCATTGATCCCACAAGTGCCACGTAAATGCCAGGTGCTGGGGCTAAGAGGAGAGAGGGGAAGAGGACAAGGCATGTTCTGCCCTCATAGAACTGGGCGGGGGTGGGGGGGGGGCAGGCAGCAATAGATTTTACTAAGATTTTTTGGTGAGGCTATGCAGCAGACAACTCTTGGAGAATCGCAATCTTGCTTTTAACAGAAATTAGTTCTCTCTCTCTAAAAACAAGAAAGCAAAAAATCTCATCCTCCATACTGAAATCTACTACCCCACCCCCAGGGTCACAAAGAGCCTCTGATAGATCAGAGGAATCCTGGGGACCTCATGAGGTTTACTCTTGATTAATCCACAGGGAACAGTGTCCAAGAAGGTTTTTCTAGAAAAAAAGATCTACCACTGGAGCCGTGAGTCGATGTGAAGTTAGGAACCCTCAGGGGAGCTGGGATCCCAGTGTTTCCTGTGGGCAACGTACCAGCTCTGAGGAATCCCATTCACTCCCGGAGTCGCCACATTAGATGGGATTATGCTAATAAATTGCTCCTGACTCGCCTTGTGTTTGAACAGTTAAACAATGAGAAGTCTGGATTCAGGGAGAGGCTCCAGCTAAGCTGATGACAAATTGAGGTGTTAATTGAAACCTTTCTTTAGCAACAAGTAGGGCAATTTGTAGTTAATGGCCTTTAAAAAGGATTTTTTCCCCTTCAGCATAGTATTCTTTCATTTTTGATGATGCCAAAGTCTTTCTCCCTGTTTAAAGGAATAGAAAGAAACATTTGCTTTTGTTAGATGATGTTCCTGTCCCTGGGGAAGCTTTGGAGGAGCACAGCTCTGCTCAGAGGAAAAAAAGCTGGCTGACCCCGGAGTCCATGGGCACGGCTGGCAGCCAGCAGGATCCTAGTCTCTCGGCTTCGGTGCCTTCTGGATTTCTCCTTGAGGACCAGGCCCCAGAAAAATGTCCCTGGCTGAATGGGTGGCAAGAGTTAATATGACTCAAGAAATGAGTCAAAACGAAACAAATTGTCTAGATGGTTTTTTTCTGGATGATGACACATTTAATGAGTCATAACACAAGTCCTTTCTTCTTCGTCATCCATCCACTCCTGCTCCAAAATTATTTCCCCTCGAATCAGCAATGGTTATTTTGTTCTTCCTGCATATCTTATTATAAAATATTTATGTTCCTCATGGAAACAGGGATAAGTGTGAGGAGATGTTATACTAATATTTCTTCCTAAGAACATCTTCTAGACTCTTAGGATGAGGATACCAGTAATGGCAACACCTCCTGCATTTTGATAAGTGGAGATCATCCTTTAATTCCTTAGTATTATCTCCTCTTCTGGAAAAAACACTGAAGGAGCCACAACAATACACGGACAAGCTTTGCTGAAAATGGTGTGTTATGTGCGGGTGTGTGTGTTTTCTCTCATGGGTGTGTGTGTGGACACACATATGTCTATTGGATTCAAAGAATATGTGCCAAAGAGAGAATGGGGCACTGGGAGACAGTTATTTGCTATTTTTTTACACCACGATGTGTTTGAAGTTTCTACAATAAACATATAGTCTCTTAATAATTAAAAATTAATATAAAAAGCAAAAGGTGGGACCCCAAGCAAATTTCAGAGAAAGCTGGGCCTCGTTGATTGTGAAATAAATAATCAAAGCAACAGTGCATTCTGGAAACTCCAACCCTATGCAGTGAGGGTAACTGACAGCTGACACTCTGAGCCCCAGTGCCTGCTAGACTCTAATCACATCCTGGGGCACTCATAGATTCCTTGTCTAGATGGGGAAATCCACTTCAGAGAGGTGATGGGGATTGCCTCGGGAGTAGCTGCTGGGGTGGGACACCCTGAGTCCGACGGCCTTAACCACTAGGCTAGACTGCTTCTCTGTTGTGCAATAGTTATGCTACAGAAAGGAGCCGGTGAGCACACTTCTTCAGGGGACTCTATAAGGATTCAGTTTCGCTTTGTAACTGACAGGCAGTGTGCACGTGTGTGCACACGTGTGTATATGTGCATGTGTGAGGGTGCGTGCGCAACTGTAGGTGCATGCGTGTATGTGACTGTGGGGGGCTGGTCTTGGCCACCCCAACATATGTGTCTTTGGCATGAGGGTTATTTGTGGCTCGTTACTTTGCAGACAGGAAAGCAACTGAAAAGTAGAGCTTACTTACCCTTTGTAAGAGACATTTACATTGTAAAGGATCTCTCCATCTGTAAAGATATCTCTAGAAACTCTGAATCAATGGGGAAGGCAAGGACTTAAATCTGCATTTGTTTATTGTGCTTGTCTGGTAACCTCCTGTAACTGGCTCCCCCCACCCCCAGCGTCCTCCTTTGTCTTTTGGCTGGATATGATATTTGGGGTGGTGGTTTCCGCCATTTTGGCGAGTTGCTCGGCTTGCCTGAGCCTCTCTCATCTATACATTGACAAATAGAAATGGCAAGCAATAAGGATATATTGGAGTTCATGAGGAAGCCATTTGGTGTAAGCCTAATTCAGCCTGACTTTGCTTTTTCCAAAAGGGCCTGACCGTGACTGTTGAGCATGCATTGTGTATCTGCTTTAGACATTCCTTATGGCAAGAACAAAGGCCCTTGACAGAAAGGTGCAACTTCCCTCCCCCTCCCAAAGCTGGCATTTCTTTAAGGATTAAGCATCTTTCCTTAGGCTAGGAACTGATTGCTGCGCTCACCTGTGACCGCCCAGCTCGAGACAATAGACTTGCCTCCTGCTACGCCCTCTGAGATAGCAGACCCACTACCTGCTGTGTCCATCAAGCGCTGTGCCGACAGGGCAATCTTGTGACTTGTGGGAGGAACATTTCAATTAGATGTGAAATGTCCTGCTTGGGGGTATATAACCACTCTGTACACCTCACTTCTTTGGTGCCCTTTCTTCCTTCGGGAAGAAAGGCCCCGGACCATGGTCCTCATAAAGCTTTGTTTAATTTTCTCTTGCTATTCTGTCTCATGTGAATTTAATTCCCTCTCCGGCCAGTTTTCCGAACCCAGAAAAGGTAGAGGAAATGTCTCCCTCCCTCCATGTCTATGTATGTAAGCATGTGTGTATGCATGTGTCTATGTGTGTATCAGTGTGCATGTGAGTGTGTGTGTGTGTGTTTGGGGGAGTTGTGGAGGAAGAGGAGACATCTTTTTATTGTCCATCCTGGATTGCAAAGTTGAGAAGGTAGAGAGCCCTGCCTACTTTATGTCCTTTGTCAGACTGTGACCTCATGTTGCTCTGAGTTAGACCCTGGCCAAGGCCACAGTGGCAGATCTGAGCCTCTTTGGACTAGTTTTGTTGGCTCAGACTTCTCTCCTTCGGACTGTCACACACACATTGTGTTGACAAAAAGAAGTGAAAGCGTGAGGGAAGGCATTTCCCCAGGGCAATCCATGACCACCGCTGAAAAGTCACTCGCTGTGCCACGTTGTCTGTGGGACTCACCAGGGGCTTCATTTCAACACACCAACCCCAGAGATGCGATCGTTCTGGAGATACTGTGAACGGTTGGAGAATCATAATAAAACTCTTGGAGTTTGTGATCTATTTTCAGAAAGGAACCCACGTCTAAACAATGCCTTGAAGAAGAGGAAGCCATTTGCAGCTAGCGCCTGATCTTGTTTCTATGTTCCTGTTCCCCAACTGATGTCCAAAAGATTCTGTGATGCACCGTGTATTTCAGGATCTTCCATGGGGAAAGCAGAGGGACTAGCGGGAGGCATCGTGAAGAGAATCTCTGAATGACAGCAATTTCCTTTATGACCAGTCTTAGTGGCGGAAGATCTGGACCCCGAAATGCTTCCAAGCCTAGAATCTAAGATGTTAGTGTGAAACAAACCTTAGATTGCCCAGGAAAACCTTCCGCCTTCAGACACAGCAGACTCCTTGAGGCCAGTACCCGCTTTTCTCCACCATCTGTCTCCCCAGGGTTTATTTGAGCATAGTGGCTGCTGGGGAAGCTGAGATTTAGAGATGTCCATGGCTTGCCCATGAGTCCAAGGACAATTCATTGGCAAACAAATGTGGGCAGGTGGCTACCAGGACTGAAATAATTACTTCGGAAATTTGGAAATCGCTTTTGGAATAATTGCCTTAGAGAATTCTCTGGCTTTCTCATCCTACCGATGGGGAAACTGAGGCTCGGAGAAGTTAAGAGGCACTTGTCCCAGATTGGACAAATCGTCAGTAATAGAATTAGTGCCAAATTACAAGTTTTCTTTGACTTTTGTTACATATTCTGTTAGAAGGACCACCTCTTACAAGGAGAACTTTTTTCTTCTCCTGCAGATTTTATCAGGAAGAAGATAGCACAGCTCAAGGAGTTAGATAGGAGGCAACTTATTTCTCCTTCTTATGGGGAAAAGGGCAGGTGGAGGCAACTAGAGCCCTCTACACAATTTGATCCACATAGCCGTCACAGACGCCACACTCTGCTGAGCTTAGGTATTTCCGAGGTCAATTTTCCCCTCTCTCTCTCTGTCTCTCTCAAGACTTCTACCTCATTCAGGTAATAAAAGCAAAACCCCTCGACACTTAGGAAAATGCTCCTAATGAAGGAGAACCTGGCAGAGACCATGTTTTAACTCGGAAGCACGTTGCTTTTCTCCTCTTTGTCCAAGCAGATGTGACCCCATAGGGTTCCATTCATCCAGCAGGTTGCTCTCTGGAATCCTGAAAACAAACCTAGAAGGTTCTTTAGCGGATGGGCAGAAGAGCACGTGGTTGACATTTCTGCCAAAGGCAAAGGTGACCGTTGCTGTCAAGATCTGACTTGCCTCTAAGGATAAGTCCTGAGGAAGGCATGGAAATTTGTTCTGAATGAACTTTGGAGCCTATAAAAATGAGAAAATTCTGCATCCACGTTGTGCTGTCTCTGTGGTCATGTAGGAAGTGATGAGGAGAAGTACATTATTTTTGCTGCTGGCTTCCCCACTAGTGTTGGCCATCAGACTCCTTCTTATGTCCCCACTTGTAGATGTCTTACATTTTTACAGCTGAGGTCCAAGGGCTTCCAAGCCTTTCTCGATTGTATGTTCAACTACCTTGCTTTCCTTCTTTCTTCTTGTCTCGTGAATTTCTCCCCACAACGACCTCATAGCCATCAAGATTCAAATCAGGCCTCAGCAAAATGCCATATATGCCTCACAGAACTTTGAGGTTTATTGTAAATAGTCAGAATTCCAAATCCTAACTCTAATATTTCCAGGGCAGTCAATACAGCCTATAGTTTTGTAATGAACAAGTTTTGGTAGTGAAATCAATGTGTATGTGTGCGCAAATAATTTGTATCGTAATAGTTAAGAACTAAGACATTGGAGCCAGACCCCCTGGGTTTGAATTCTGGCCTCACCACTTACTAGCTGTTTTATCTTGGTTAGTGTCTTATTCCGTTTACTTTGTTATAACAAAATATCACAGACTGAGTGGCTTAATAAACAACAGACATTTATTTCTCACAGCTCTGGAGGCTGGAAGTCTAAGATCAAGGCACCAGCAGACTTGGTGTCTGGTGAGGACCCGCTTCCTGGTTTATAGACAGCTATCTTCGGGCTGTGTCCTCACATGGTGGAAGCGATAAGAGAGCTCTCTGGGGTCTCTTTTATGAGAACACTAATCCCATTCATGGGGGCTGTACCTTCACAACCTAATCACCTCCCTAAGACCCCACTTCCAAATACCATCACTTTGGGGGTTCGGTTTCAACATACGAATTTCAGAGGGACACAAACATTCAGGCTATAGCAGTTAGTTACTTAATTTTCCTAAACCTGTTTCTTTATCTGTAAAACATACATAATAACAGTACTTACCTCATATGTTTGTGAGGAATACATGAGATAATGCATCTAAAATGAAAAGCCCTTTGTTAACACTCAAGATGTTATTATAATAATGATTAATGTAAGAGATTAGGGTCCATTTTTTATACACCATAAATGCTATGTTAAGAAAGAAACAATGTTTTAGTTTCTACAGTTACCCACCTTTTCCTCAGTAAGTGAAGGCAGTTGAGCCAATAAGACCTATTGTGTGGATCTTAGTGCTCAATCCTAGAAGTAAATTTAGGCTTGTGAAATAACAGATGAGAGCAGTGTGGTTGAGCGAGGGGCAGGCCCATCTTCTAACAGCTGATAACTAGGAAAGGATGGGGGAGTCGGTGGTGGGGGGTGGGGAGGTGGGACACGGTACATGAGAAATAAGCGGTGGTCACTCGGTGTGACAATTGATTGAGATCCAACAAAACCCATGGCTTCCCATTTTGAGTGGTGATGATAAAGACCACATATGGCATCAGTCACGTCCACCCGGAGAGAGTGTCCAGACTGTGGGAGAATCTTTCCTAGGAATGTGGATGGAGATTAGGGTGGGTGATGGATACCACCCACCTTCCTTGGTCCACTTCACCCAATTAAATGAGTTGCTGACTTTATTAAGAGCCTGACGTTTCACATGCTAATTATATGGACCCCTAACAATGGGTCAGAGCTATTTGCAGGTATAGGACCAAGACACTGGGCAAAGTCTTATCCAATCTTCTCTTGATGCTTTGTGCCTCTGGGCAAAGGCTTTTAAATACCTAGATGTTAGACTGGCAGATCTTTCTGTTAAGAAAAGAAAGAGAGGGTGCGTTAGAAAGTCTGAATTTTTTCAAATGCAATTTATCTGTTTGGTCTCAATGGTGTGGTATGAAGGCTCTCTCAATCTCTCTTCAAATATCTTCCTCTAAATTGTTTTGTAAAGCTGCATTCTGGGTAAGGGATAAGGAAAACCCTTTCTAAGAAACAGATTCACTCTAAATTTGTACCAAAGACAAATGTAATCAGAGGTTGCCGCTGGCTGTTCTTGGGGCAACTCGAGATAAGGACTGGAAAACTGTTGGAAATAAGATACTGATCAAAAGAGTGGATATCTTTGGCCCAGAAAAAAGAAGAAGAACCTCCCAACTGGAAAAGCACAGTACTGGTAAGGTCCTCTTCTCATCAGTGGAAGTCAGACACAAAGATGGAATATTCCAGGGGCACACCTTCCAGAACCTTCCTATCCCTCCTGCTCCCACCGCATAAAAGAAGGGCTCTCATCTTATGAAAGAAGGACTTAAGGACTGGCATCTGGAAAGAGAAGAGGAGGCCAGCAGACGCTTCTCCATCCAGCCAAAGTTGGAGGGACCACCTCAGAGGAGCCACAGGGATTTGAGCTCCTGTGACATTGGCTGACTGAGGGAACATGTGACCCCTGGGACACTTTTGTCCCTGAAGGACAAAAGAAAATCGGAAGATTTAAGCCTTTCTCTTTAGGGTACTGTCAAGAGTTGAAAAAAATAATGAACTGGGAACAGAGCCAGCTACAGAATGTGCGGGACGCAGTGCAAAATGAAAACGCAGGGCCCCTTGTTCAAAAAACAGGAGGAAGTGTCATCAAGGTACTAAAATGTGAAGCTTTTTCTTTTCTTCCACAGTGTCTCTCTTGACTTCTCATGAGGTTTTTTTGTTTGTTGTTTAATGTTGATCTAAGTAAAGAATAATGGAAAAGTTTAATTATTCCCATGTTTCACTGTTCATCTTTATACTGTGCGTGCCAGTCTTAAACACAGATATCAGCACATTTAATGCACGTGCAGAATCACTGAAATCACACAATTCGTATTTCATAGCTTATATGTTTATATGGTTTTTTTTTTTTTTTCCTCTTAAAAGAACAGTGTGGGAAAGAAAAAATTCAGCCCTTGGGACCGGCCCAGTGGCACAGTAGTTAAGTGCGCACGTTCCACTTCAGCGGCACAGGGTTCACCGGTTCAGATTCCGAGTGCGGACATGGCACCGCTTGGCAAGCCATGCTGTGGTAGCCGTCCCACGTATAAAGTAGAGGAAGATGGGCACAGATGTTAGCTCAGGGCCAGTCTTCCTCAGCAAAAAGAGGAGGGTTGGCAGCAGATGTTAGCTCAGGGCTAATCTTCCTCAAAAAAAACAATCAGCCCTCGACATCTGGGGCCTGGATCTGACATTCACAGCCTAGTCTCCATGTTATTGCAAACTGATCTGACACTTACAGTTAAGCCATGTTTTCTCCTTTTGGATATAACCCACCTCACAGATCATTCCCTCAGACCAGTCCCTATACAACCCACAGAATACCCAGCACCGCACTCTCTTGATGAATGAACCACGGCTGTGTCTTTGCCAGTTACAGCTGTAGCTACTCCACCCCTCCTAGAGATAAGATTCGTTGAGATGACCACTCACAAAATCCCCATTCCCTGTTTCCTGACAACACCCAATCTGGAACAAACCTCTGCCTCCTCAGACCCTCCCCAATTCACCCAACCAAAGCCCAAATCCTGTAATAGGTTCTAACACCCTCTTAAGTAAGATTGCCCAGCATCCCCGAGGGCAATGGGAATTCCTCGCTGCAATGAGGAATAAACCCAGCTTGTTAAAGTACAGGTGTGTCCCTGGAGGGCCTTCAGCACAAAATTAACTCAACTGTTTTCATCTCATGTCTTGATACATGCACATTTTATTAACACTCTCTGCCTTTAGTTTACAGGAGAGTAAGGAGAGAGGAAAGAAAAAGGATGGGTTGCCCTATCTTTCCCTTCTTTCTGTGTCATCCTTTATAGTGTAGGTGGTTACTAATACAGGGAACTGACATGAGTGAGAGAGAGGATACGGTAGGATTCCTTGGTTGTTCGTGTTTCTTGGAATGTCATTGCTTTCTTTCTGCATTGGAAGCAAGTTCTTTTTCAAACAGAAAGAATGGCCTCAGGGGGCTGTCAGCATCCCTACCTACTGAAACATGGCTGTAACACACTTACTGTGCGCTCTCTTTGAGTCTTGTTGAACTCCCACAAATTATGAGTCAACTGGAATCCTGTGCTCCTGGGGCATCGTGAACACCACATGTCAATGGGCAGCCATGAATGGGGGGACGTCTCTTTCTTGCTCACATGCATGCTTTATTGTCTCATTGGACTCCTCTTATGAAACGCAAGTTCAAAGATAAAATTAAGGATTTCAAGACAATGACAGCAAATCCTTAACCCAAGCACAAGGCTCTTCTGAGCGCGGGGCCCCAACCAACAGCACAGGTTGTATGCCCATGAAGCTGGCCCTGCCTGGGAATGGAATTAAGAATAGTGACAAAGATCTGAAACAGCGCTTATTAGTGAACGGAACTCAAACGCTTTTTCTTAACCTTTTTTCCAACTCATCATAGGCTTATAAAGCAATCCCATCAATGACGAGGAACACAGATAGATGGGGCAGCTGGTTGTTTGGGAAAACCCCATCCCTCCCACCCCATTACAAGAATCACTGTCCGAAAAAAATGCCTTTTTTTTTTTAGTTCACCTGTGGTAATAACATTTTATTTTACATTTTTTAAGTGGAAACATTATGATTGTGATCTAATTTTGATGATATAACCAGAGTATCTACTGACACCCTATAACAGTAAACTTCACTTAACTCTCATCATTTGTCATTGAGCAAACGTTCATTTGGAAGTGCTAAGTGCCAGGCACCGTTTTTGAGCTTTGGATTCAAGGATGGGGCTCCCGCCGGCCCCTCCTTCATAGCTCTCATAATCCAGAGGAGGGGAAGAATCTAAGAAGGAAAAACCTCCTCTTAAAGACAGGAATGGCAAAACCACGTCATCAATAAACGACAGCAAATGTTAGACAACTGATTTAAAAAATAATTCCATTTTTACCAAGGACAGAAAAGAAGGTAGTTTTGACAAGAACGTATGAATTCTCTTGGCCTTAAGTGAAGACTGTCTCCCTCAGGACATATTCTTGGCATATTGCAGTGATTCTGTACCTCGGAGCTTGCTGTGCTTGCCAGCTGCTCGTTTATTCTGGAACTCTAGGTCAGCACCACCTGATAGAAATATATAAGTCACATGTGTAATTTTAAATTTCCTAGAAGCCGCATTTAAAAAGTTAAAGGAAACAGGCGAACTTCACATAAATATTTTATTTAAATCAGGGTATCCTAAAAATCTTTTCAGCATGTAATCAATATAAAAATTATGAATGAGACATTGTCTCATATTTGTCTGTCTTTGAAATCTGGTGTGTATTTTATACTCATAGCACATTCCAGTTCAGACCGGCATATTTCAAGCGCTCAGAAACCACATACGGCCAGCAGTTACCATAACGGGCAAAGGGGCTCTGTGTTCAGGGTCTTAGCTAAAGGATCTGGGAGCCATCATTGTGGCTTCTACACAGAAAGAACTGGAGCTGAGGGTCTGGGACAATACGCTGGAAACTCGATTTTGATGCAATGAGATGTGGAGCTCCATAGACGACCAAGTTAAATTCTCAGGTAAAATTTGACTGAGAAAGACAATGTGATTTAAGAGCAGGATGCGAACAGAAGGTGGATACCTCAGTTACAGCTCAGGGCCAACATGGATGAACCCAGGACGATTTGAACATAAGTGGAAATACAGTATATCCAGGGAGACAGACCATTTCTGCCTCATTCACTGGATGGCTGAATCAATCACATTTTCTTTTTGGAGAGATTGCACCCTTTCTTGTACAGTTATTTTTTATCACCTGTTTGGCTTGACTTCATTATTAGTCTGGATCTCCCAACCTAGTCATCTTTGAGCTGGGGATGGGGATCCTTTGAGGCCCCCATAGCTCTGCACCCCTTTCCTGACTCCAACTCCCAATGTTCCCGCAGCAGAAATTCATCACTGCAAGCAGACCTGGGCGCCAGAAGGGTGTTTGCTTTGCACGGAGCTGCAGATTTGGAGCTTGCTAAGGGGGGCGTTTCAAGCAGAGGGGAGTTAAGCCCCATCATGCAACTACATCCAATTTCCATTTGAAAATTACTTTGCAGGAAAATGGCAGCGAGCCTGCCCTCCTTTTTGCCAGCTGATTCTCAGGGCCTGGCTTCTGATGACGCCGGGGAGAACTGGGTTATGTAGAATGAGGGAGGCTCTAGATAAAACCATGTCCTATTTTACAATTTAGAGCTGGAATTGCAGCTGAGATAGGAGAGCAGACGAAATGGATTGGATTATTGCATTAACCCACAGAACATTTCAAATGGAAACTTTCATAGGGTAATCAATAATTCAGTCTTATCAGTTTGTTAGTCTGGGCAGATGGCATTTATTTTAATAGGCACTCTCTGGGGGAGTATGCAATTTTACTTACGGTGTGCTTTTTTTTTTTTAAACACACAAATGCCTTTGCTTATTTGTCTATAGTTGAACGGTGCTTCCCGAGTCTCTTTACTCCTTCTGTGTCAGGTAAATTTCAGAAATCTAACTCGAGAAGGGTATATTCTCCTCTCTGTTCCTGTTCATCCCCTCCCTTGCCTCTCAAACCCAGCTTCATACCTACTGTCTAAGACACTTTGGCTAATTTAACTATGCCTGACTAGTCACTTCTTTTTGCTCCTAGAAATTACTTGCATAATTTGCATTATATTCATTTTACGTTTCTCTATGTTTTCTCTCTCTGGATCGCTAGCCTTTTTTTCCCCAATGGGTTTGCCTGACATTTCTTGCTAGATTTTAAAGCATCTGAGGTGAAAGATGGGGTCTTTAATTTGTGATTGCAACGTTCTTCCAACTCCTGCAATCATTTCTCCCATCTGCTGTTCCTGCTGACCAGGGTGGACTAACCACAGCCCAAACCTGGCCCTCCATCTGCTTTTATAAATAAAGCTTTATTGGAACGAGCCATGCTCATTCGTTCCTGTGTTGTCTCAGGCTGCTTTCATGCTACAATGCAGAGTTAAATAGCAGCAACTGTCGGGCCCACAGAGTCTAAGAGATTTATTCTCTGGCTGTTTACAGAAAGAGTTTGCTGATCTCTGCTGCAGACGTATGCCCTTTAGTCTTCTACCCGCACCTTACAATTAGAATAAAGCCGGAACATTCAGGTGGCAGAGGGCAAGAAGCACACACGTTAAGCAGACCCAGCTTTGACTCCTGCCGACTCTCCCGCTCCCTGGAGAATTCCCTGAAGCTCTCAGAATCTCAATCTCCTCATTTATACAATGGGAACAATAATAGCCACCTCGCAGAGACATTAAGATAATTACCTGAAAGAGGCTCTGAAAAGTGTACAGCACAGTGCTGGACAGATAAAATAAAATAATCACAATAAAATAAATGGTGTAACAATAATGACAAGGAAAATCATCATCATTATCAGTGGTAGCTTCTTGTGCCAAAGGCAGCCCTCAGGTAGAATGATTTCCAGAATTACTCTCCAGGGATGCCCAAAAGAAAAGGGAAAATGTTGTTATTGGGGTGTCCTGTATGAAAAACCATCCCCGGCCCCAGCTCCTTCCTCGTTCCCCTCTCCTGGGCAGTCCTTATCTTTATCAAGTGCCTGCACGCGTCCTGCACCATCCCGAGATGCGCCCAATACTTAGGGCGGAAATAGACAGTATTTATATACAGTACAGATGATTGCAGCCATCCACGCTGACATCATTCAGTCAGGTGTATATAGCACAGATGATTGCAGCCATCAACCCTGAAGTCATTCAGTCGGGTGCTGTGGCCTTTAGCGTCACCGGGATCTCCTTGGTACACTGACTCTTCCTGCGGAACAGCAGCGTGAAGACTGGGTGTTTTCACTTCAGTTTCTCTGTCCTCAGCAAGTAGAACTAGGTGTGCATATTCCACATCAACTAGTTTTTGTTTGTTTGTTTTGAGGGATTTTTAAACCCCTATCTGAATACCCACTATGTTAGCCTGGGTTCTCCAGAGAAACAGAACCAATATGAGATATATATCTGTATATCTCTATTCATCTATCATCTATCTATCTATCTATCTATCTATCTATCTATCATCTATCTACATCTACCTACCATCCATCTATCTGTCTATCTTCCTATCTAACTATCTATCATCCTTCCACCTAACATCACCATCTCTTTATTATCTATTTATGTATCTATTTATCATCTATGGTCTATCTATATCTACTTATAATTCATCTATCTGTCTATCTGTCATCTATCCACCTATCATCACCATCTATCTATTATCTATCACCATCTATTACTCATCTATCTATCACGATCTATTATCTATCATCACCATCTATCTATCATCTATCTATCATCTATCTATCTATCATCTATCTATCTATCTATCTATCTATCTATCTATCTATCTATCTATTTAATAAGGAGGTGGCTCATGCAGTTTTGGAGGTTGAAAAGTCCAGAGAGCTGTAGCTGGCAAGTTAGAGATCCAGACAGCTGACACTTTAGTTCCCATCTGGGACTGAGGGCAGGAGTACACCAGGGTCACAACTCAAAGACAGTCAGGCAGAGAGCGAATTCTCCCCCACCCCCATTTGTTCTATTCAGGCCTTCACAGGATTGGATGAGGGCAATCTGCTTTGCTCAGTCTACCGACTTAAACGTTAACATCATCCAGAAACACCTTCACAGATACACCAGGAATAAAGTTTAACCGAACGTCTGGGCACCCTGTAGCCCAGTCGAGATGACACATAAAATTAACCATCACACCTACTGTCAAATAAGGGCAGAGATTGGAATTAGGCTCAAATAGTCAAGTAAAAATATATTAGTTTTCCTTCATTTAACAACCTGTCCACATTTCATTCTTAAATTCTCCAGCGAATTCAATGGAGATTAAAGCTTGGGATTAAAAGTGGTATGACATGGGTTTTTAGGCTGCTTGCGGCTGATCAAACCTTTAAGGGAGGCAGCACGGAACAGTGCAAGGGATGGATGTGGACTCGTTGACTTGCCTTTGTGGGCTGTGGCCACTTGGAGTGCTCTGCAGGAAGGCTCTGCAGGTCCTTCTGGGGACTTCAGTGGCATCGAGTGCAGGCATCAAATGGTGATGCCCTCCATGGCTGCCACAGCAGAGGGCGTGGCCCTTCCTCCAAGTTCTTATTTCCTTCTAGCTCAAAGACCTAATTTTTTCAAGGTAGGTGTTATGTTCTAGTAATCATTACATTTTCAGCAATCTGATGCTATTTTATACAAACTAGGTATTCAGCAAAATATTTACTAAATGAATCCACGATAGTGAATCCCTGTATGTATCTATTGCCACCTGAAAATTAAAAAAAAAAAAAAGCCAAGGAAATGTATTTCTTTTCTACCTCACTGTGATTATGGGAGGATATCAAATATTTGAGGAAAACTTGGAGTATTTCAGAGAAAAAAATGCACAATATTCATTGAGTTGTTATGTCTTCCATTCCCAGGGAGTGTGTACCCTCTGGTAAATCTCAAATCCCGAGGCATCAGTTTCCTGTTCATACACTCTGATATTTTCTAGAATCTTCACTGCGTTTCTCCCTCTTCCACGTTTTATGAGCTCACCTTCGAATCCACATCACGAGTCACCTTTGATTAGAGATTGAGGATGGCACTGACATACTTAATTTGAAGATGCAGCTCTGTGTTCTGGAAGGTGCAGGAGAACGTGGCCCGCAGCCACCTTCGCAGTCTAGACATTACACTGCGTTCTCTTTCCTCAGGGGAAGCTCTTGAATCTGCAAAATTACAATTCATGTAAATGCTGTTTCATGTCTGTACAACTAGATTGTAAACCTGCAGATCCCTGGGGCCATGTTCTCTCTATTAGTAAGCATGGTTTAAACATTCAACCCATCATCAATAAATACCCATTGGTTGGTGTTATCGATTGAACTGTATCTCCCCTGAGTTCCAATGTTGAAGTCCTAACTCCCAAGGCGGCTGGATGTGGAGATAGGACCTTTAGGGAGATAATTAAGGTTAAATGAAGTCACAGGGTGGGCCCTGATTTGATAGGATTAGTATCCTTATAAGAAGAGGAAGGGATTCCGGAGATCTCTCTCTCTCTGCACTCGTATGGAGAAGAGGCCATGTGAAGACACAGCAAGAAGGCAGCCTTCTGGGCCAGCCCATTGGTGTAGTGGTTGGGTTCTTGTGGGGTCTGTGTTGGCAGCCCGGGGTTCACAGGTTCGGATCCCAGGCGCAGACCTAGCATCACTTGTCAAGCCACGCTGTGGCAGCGTCCCACATAAGATACAAGAAGATTGGCACGGATGTTAGCCCAGGGCCAATCTTCCTCACAGAAGGAGAAGGAGAAGAAGAAGGCAGCCATCTGCAAGCCAAGGAGAGCAGTCTCACCAGAAACCAGCCCTGCTGCCACCCTGATCTCAGGCTTCCAGCCTCCAGAACTAAGAGAAAATAAGTGTCTGTTGTTTAAGCCCCGCAGCCTGTATTATTTTGTGATGGCAGCCCAAGCAGATTAACACGATTGGTTTATCAATTAATTCATAAATAAATATTTTAAGTTTATTGTGAATAAAATTGTTCAACATGCAATGTGGGTTGAGTTGATCTTTTCTAAGAAAGCCCTGAAATCCCAAAGTCCACAAAATTGGATACAGTCTGTACAGATAACACATAGCAGTTAAACCTGAGTTCCAAGCTCTACATAGTAACATAATGCGATGTCCACAACCTGTTGGTAAATGAAGAATGTGCCATGGAGGAAAAAAAGTTTTCCTTGATCCTCTTAGGGTCCCCGGCTGTGTCTGAAAATTACACTGACAGAGAAGGGGGAAAGCATACACATTTATTTAACATAAGTTTTATGCGACATGGGAGCCTTCCTAAGGAAATGAAGACCCGAAGAGATGGTTACACCAGAGTGTTTTTATGCTACGTTTGATGACGAGTGGACAGTGGTAGATAGCATAGGATTATCCTGGGATAGGTGGGTGGATAGGTAGATGCGATAGGACAAAGAGCGTGAGCTAAGTGTGGAGGACTATGGTACACGTAGCAAGGCCTGTTCATTCGTATTCCAGCACCCTCCCTCTGGAAGATAAAGGCGGCTCTCCCGCGAGGTTCTTATGACCCGCTTCAGGGGAGACGTGGGGGGGTCAGAGTGACCTTCTTGTTTCTGCTGTTTTCTCAAAGGCCTTCAGCTTAAAATATTCAGTGTACCAAACACCATATTTTGGGTTGGCGTGTTCTGAATCCTGTCAAAAGCAAGCTGTCAAACAAGCATATAGTGTAATTTCGCTTGGGTTGGGCGAAGTTACGCACGTGGGAATATACAGTCGGTTGTGCTCTAAGGTGTCATACGGCTTCCTAGAAATCACAGGGCTGTGGATCAGCACCAAAACCACAGCGTGTATGGGAAGGATGAGGTTGGGGCAAACACACAAACAGTTCATCCGTGACACATTCAAAACAAAGATAGGAACTTAATAAAAAAAGGTAGTACAGCTTTACACAGACTAAATAGGTAAGAATTACGGAAATACTACAACAATTGCGGCCCTGGTTCTTGGCAGTGTGGAAAGGTGGCAGCTCCCGGCTTTCTCCTCGGCGCTGGAAGGGGTTATCCGGGTGGGAGGAAGGTGGCAGCATGGGCGCGGACGAGTGTGATGCACTGGGGCAGCTGGTTGTTTTCAAGGTGAGTATGTTTCTTGGATCCTTACGCTCCTTGGATCAGCTGCGTTTAACTCGTGTTTTTGCAGATGAAATTGCATCTAAGAAAGAGGAAGTTCGTGTTCATTTAAGATTGTTTCCTAATATCTCAGTTCCGTTGGAACAAGTTTGCACTTTCAAAGAGGTAAAGCAGAACTGACTGTATATCAATATGATTTCATAGACATGGGGTGGGGGTGGGGGGAGCCTAACTGCGAAATATGTAAATATTGACTCCATCTATCCTCTCCTCTCCATCTCCAAGTATTTGGGGTGTGCTGTCACCTAACTCTGAAGTTGGTGGCTCCTCTTCTAGAGGCCAGGTCGCTTTCAGGTAGGAACTTGCCATGAGACAGAGCCAGTGCCCAAGGAATGTCCCAGGAAATCTCCAGCAGCCAGAGCAGGGTAGGAGGGGGAGGGGTGGGGAGAGAGGGGGAGTGATTGCTCCTGGTAGAAGGGGGAGTGTCCCCTGTGCCAGTGAAGTGGTGAGGACACTGAGTCAACGTCAGCGGGCTGGAGTGGGAGGCGGTTGGTGTCCTCTTCTTACAGATCTGCTCAGCGGGGCCGCTGGGGCTTAGCTTCTGCAAAATGGGCCATCCTAGGCGCCTTTGAGTGTTAACCGAAGCCTTATTACTTAGTGACAGATTTGTGCCCCCGGGGCTGCAGAAAGCAAGCGATTGGTTATAAAAGTGATTGCACGCTTTTATAGCCAAGACAAGGTAAATGCTTTAAACCAAAGGTTATTAGATTATCCCAGAAGAAACGGTCACTGTGAATATCGAAAAAGACTCTCTAGCCCCCACTTCAGAAGATTCCTTTTAACAGGATGTTCACAACGACAAGCTACTCACGGTCCCAATAGCCAGCATCACAGACTCCCCATCACAGGCCTGCATGCCTTTCCCTGGGGACTCATTCTTTTCTGCCTGGACGAGGGCAATTTATTAAGTGGGCTTCTTAATTCCACGTCTGTCTCCCTAAAGCCCATCCTCAATAGGAGCAGCCAGTGGGATCTCTTAAAAATAGAAATCTAATCATGCTCCTTCCTTTAGCAGTCATCTGTTGTTCCTGGAATAATGCCCACACTCCTTAACAGGCTTCCTAACTCTGAGCCTTCTGGGCACTGCCTCCCTCTCTAGTCTTACCTCATGTCAGTCTGTCCTGGCTCACTGAGCCTCCGGCTTTTCTGACACTCGAACACCATACACTTTTCTCACTTTGGGCCTTTATGCTTGCTCTTCCTTCTCCTAGTATGTTCCTCCTGAGTCCTCCACTGGCTAAGCCCCCCACCTATATACTAACTTACATCACACCTTCTCTGGGAGGTCTTCCCCCCACCACCCTCTATTAAGAATTGCCTCCTTTGATGCAAGAATGGTTCAACATCAGCAAACCAATGTGATACACCACATTAACAAAAGGAGGAATAAAAACCACATGATCATCTTGATAAATGGAGAGAAAGCATTTGACAAGATCTGACATCCATTTATGATAAAAACTCTCAATAAAATGGGTACAGAAGGAAAGTACCTCAACATAATAAAGGCCATATATGACAAACCCACAGCCAACATCATACTCAAAGGGGAAAAACTGAAAGCCATTCCTCTGAGAACAGGAACAAGACAAGGGTGCCTACTCTTGTCACTTATATTCAACATAGTACTGGAGGTTTTGGCAGGAAAAGGAAAAGGAAATAAAAGGTATCCAAACTGGAAAGGAAAATGTGAAACTTTGGCTGTTTATGGATGACATCATTCTATATAGGAAACCCTAAAGAATTCACCAGAAAACTATTAGAATAATCAACAACTACAGCAAAGTAGCAGGGTACAAAATCAACTTACAAAAATCAGTAGCATTTCTTTTTTTTTTTTTTTAAAGATTGGAACCTGAGCTAACAACTGTTGCCAATCTTTTTTTTCTTTTCTGCTTTTTCTCCCCTAACTCCCCCCAGTGCATAGTTGTATATTTTTTAGTTGTGGGTCCTTCTGGTTGTGGCATGTGGGACGCCACCTCACCATGGCCTGATGAGCGGCACCATGGCCTGATGAGCGGCGCCATGTCTGTGCCCAGGATCTGAACCGTCAAAAACCTGGCCTGCCGAAGTGGAATGTGTGAACTTAACCACTCAGCCACAGGGCTGGTCTCTCAGCTGCATTTCTGTACACTAATATTGAACTAGCAGAAAGAGAACTGAAGAACACAATCCCATGTACAATCACAACAAAAAGAATAAAATGTCTAAGAATACATTTAACCAAGGAGGTGAAAGACCTATGCACTGAATACTACAAGACATTATTGAAAGAAATCAAAGAAGATACAAAGAAATGGAAAGATATTCCATGCTCATGGATTGGAAGAATAAAAAAATAAAATATCCGTAATACCTAAAGCAATCTACAGATTCAGTGCAATCTGAATCAGAATCCCAATGAGATTCTTCATGGAAATAGAACAAAGAATCCTAAAATTTATATGGAACCACAAAAGACTCTGAGTAGTGAAAGCAATTCTGAGAAAAAAGAACAGAGCTGGAGGCATCACAGTCCCTGACTTCAAAATATACTACAAAGCCATAGTAATCAAAACAGCATGGCACCAACTCAAAAACGGGCACATAGATCAATGGAACAGAATTGAAAGCCCAGAAATTAAACCACACATCTATGGACAGCTAGTCTTTGACAAAGGAGCCAAGAATACTCAGTGGAGAAAGGGAAGTCTCTTCAGTAAATGGTGTTGGGAAAACTGGACAGTCACATGCAAAAGAATGAAAGTAGAACATCATCTTTTGCCGTACACAAAAATTAACTCAGAATGGATTAAAGGCTTGAATGTAAGACCTGCAACCATAAAACTTGGAGAAGATACTATAGGTAGTACACTCTTTGACATCCGTCTTAGCAGCATCTTTTCAAATACCATGTCTGCTCAGGCAAGGGAAACAGAAGAAAGAATAAACAAGACTAAAGAGCTTCTACAAGGCAAAAGAAATCATGAACAAAATGAAAAGACAACCCACCAACTGGGAGAAAATATTTGCAAATCATATATCTGACAAGGGGTTAATTTCCAAAATATGTAAAGAACTCATACAACTCAACAACAAAAAACCAAACAACCTGATCAAAAAATGGGCAGAGGATATGAACAGACATTTTTCCAAAGAAGATATACAGATGGCCAATAAGCACATGAAAAGATGTTCAATATCACCAATGATCAGGGAAATGCAAATAAAAACTGTGATGAGATATCACCTTACACCTGTCAGAATGGCTATAATTACCAAGACAGAAATAGCAAATGTTGGAGAGAATGTAGAGAAAAGGGAAGCCTCGTATACTGCTGGTGGGAATGCAAACTGGTGCAGCCACTATGGAAAACAATATGGAGATTTCTCAAAAAATTAAAAATGAAAATAACGTATGACCAAGCTAGCCCACTACTGGGTATTTATCTAAAGAACTTGAAATCAACAATACAAAGAAATCTATGCACCCCTATGTTCATTGTGGCATTATTCACAAAAAGTAAGATGTGGAAGCAACCCAAGTGCCCATCAACTGATGAATGGATGAAGATGTATATATACACAGTGGAATACTACTCAGCCATGAAAAAGACAAAATCATCCCATATGCCACAACACGGATGGACCTTGAGGGTATGATATTAAGTGAAATAAGCCAGGCAGAGAAAGACAAACCAGTATGATTTCACTCATATGTGGAAGATAAACAAACACATGCACAAAGAGAACAGATTAAGGGTTACCAGAGGGGAAGGGGGTGGGGGGAGTGACCGAAAGGGGTAAAGGGACACATATGTATGGTGACAGATAAAAACCAGACTATTCGTGGTGAGAATGATGCAGTCTATACAGACATTGATATATAATAATGTACAACTGAAATTATACAATGTTATAAACTAATATAACCTCAACAAAATAATTGAAAAAAAAAAGAATTGCCTGCTGTATTTATCTGCTTTCCCATTTATTGTCTGTCCTCTCCACCTCCCCTACCCCCAACTACAATGATGTTCCGAGGTGGCAGAGGTCTTACCTGCGTTTTCCACTCCCGCATCCCCAGCATCTAGCCCAGAGCCCAGATGCTCTGTAAATTAACAGACACTCAGTAAATATTTGTGAAGTCAACAGGTAAACCAAAACGATGGGAAGGATGCACACCAAGTGTTAACAGTGGTTAACTTTGTGGAGGGAGCATCTTTGGTGTTTTACTTGATAGACTTCTGCGGCGTTTATTTTGCAACAAGAGCATGCTGCTTTTGTAATTCAAAGGAAAACCATCTCTAAGTGTTGAATGGGATGAGATCACATGGAAGAAGGGCATGTGGGAGGCGCCCATGCAAACCCAGACCTGCCGGTGTCATGCATCCTGGATTTCCCATCAGTCCTCTCTAGGCAGATGGGGGTGTCCATTGGAAAGTATTGTGCCAACTCTTGATGAAATATAGATGGCATTTGCCATACAAATCAGTTCAAGACGCCATTCCTGGGAAGGGGATGGAAGAGCAGGACATGGTAGCAGAAACAAAAGCAAAATGGCCAGAAAGTGGTGACATCAGGCAACGGATGGAGATGAGAAGGACAGAGCAGGAAGGAAGTGGTCGGCCTTGTGAGCCTGAGCACAGCCGGGTAGGGGCTGTGGGTGGACCCGGGGGAGGAGTCCATGTTGCTGCCTTCCTGTGGTCTGCCCGGGGCCTGGGGCAGTACTGAACTCGCCTAGAGGGGTCAGCGTGCCTCCAGGACCAGGACAGACCAGATAAGAGACAGATGCAATGAAGGCCGGCAGAGGGAGCTGACCACGTCCTCCCATTTGGAGCAGATTCTCTTGATTTTTTGGAGTAGCCCAAACATTAAACAGATACCTTTGCCCCTTTGAATGCAAACAAACAGTGCTGAATTTAAGAGACTTCGGCACACATCACTGCACCTTAACTTCTTGACCCACTGGAATTGATTTGCTGTGGTACCTTGCTGTGCTGAATAATCGTAAACCGTCTACACCAACTTGTTTGGATGGAAGATGTTATTTCAGACAAGCCTGAATATTTGCACAACTCTTAATATTCATTCTTTTCTCCCATGGAAGACATTTTATTTGTCTATTGTGTTTACCTTAGTGCAATCAAAATGATCCTATAAGTTGTTATTTTTTTTAGATTTGCTGCTTTTCCTATAAAATAATCATGATAGTAAGATAAACGTGATTAGCATTCATGGAGTGCTTCCCTCAGGCTGTGTGCTAAGTGTGGCAGATATGATCTCGTTAACCCTCGCAATTACTTAATGAGGGAAAATGTCTTGGACTTCCTTTTCTCATTTTTCAGTAAGGAAACGGAGGCCAAGAAGGATTTAGGAACTTATCTGACATTTCCTGTGAATGGTGTGGGAAGTTTCAAACCTGGGAGATTGGACTCAATCTCTGTGTTCTACTTCCTTGCAAGCCTAAACTTTTCCAGCTGATTTGGAGGTAGGCGAGCTATATAGGTGCATTTAAGTCGTAATTCACAGTAACTCTGACTTTTTCTCCATTTCTGGATTTTTTTCCTATGAAATCCAGATTGCTTTGAAATGTGTTAAGAACATAGCAAAAATACTTATTGGTCCATAATGCAACTGATTTGGGGCTTTTACCTTGGGCAAAATCATATTAATAATTATTCTAGAAGTCATAAGACTTGATAAAACTGCCCAGCAGGGGTAAAAGTAATACAGCTCTCCCTTCACGCCCATCCCTACTTCTACGAGATGACTACCGTTAGCAACTTCTTGTGTAACTTTCCAGAAATATATTACTCTTTTACAAACGTATACATAAATAAATATATACACATGTTTGAAAATAAAATGCAAATGGACTTATGATACAGGTAGTTTTCTACTTTTTTTTTATTAAAAACACACACATAACTTTTGACTCATCAATAAAAAATATATGCAGATATGTAGCAAAAAATTCACCACAATTCATTGATGGTAAGAGCTGAAGACTACAAAGAACCCAAAGACTCATCAATTAACAACTAGTTAAATTAATTACGTTACATAAAATGAGTTACCAGGCAGCATTAAAAGGATGATATATGAGCTGAAATGGAAAGATGCCTCTGTGGTCTTTTACCCTTTATTTAAATTTTCTAAGCCAGGTAATGGGAAATACACATGTTTCCCTTACCACCGCCTTGCCAGAAAACACTTGCTTAACACCTATGGTTTTGAGGCCATGTGCAGGGTTATTGCTAGAAATTTGTCTCTTAAGCAATGATTCAGACAATTTTCTTTGCCAACTGCAAAGCGAACATCTCTCTAGGTGCCTGTAATGCACAAAGTACCTGTTTTTCTATGTGCTTCCACGAAGAGGAAAAAAGGAAGCAACTGATCCAAATATATTTCCCTGTTCCACCTCCAGCTCCTTTTCCAGTGCCTTTCCCACCATCCCATAAGATAAATTAAAAATAAAAGTAAAATAAAGCAGAACACGACAATAAAAGCAACCAAGTAAACTCAGACCTAAAAAACTTAGTGAATTATTCAGGAGGTGGGTGTCTTCTCAAAGTTTCAACGAGGTAGTCGAATTTTATTTCTATAAATGCAGTACTTCAGGGAGATTTTTAAAGTTTGAGAATGTTCTCGAGGGATCCTTAGGAGAATAGACTGACTCTTGGCATTTGAAGCTCCTTCACCACGTCCTCACACTTGGGGCTTCTTTCTCTTCGTGTCACCTGAGATTCTAAGCATGTGTCCTAAAGCACCACCTCTGGCCCTGGCACGTCAACTATTGATTCAGATACAATGGATGAAAGGCAGGAGCTTTGATAACACTAGTGGTTTGTTATTCACATTTATCTCCCTTTGGCTGTTCTTCTTGATCATGTAATGATTTTAATATGACTGGAGCCAGAAATGTATCTAAAATACTGCTAAACTGGTCCACTGCACGGTGCCTGATATTGACGAATCAGCAGGATCCTGGGACCTCCCAGCTGTGGCTGCTGTTAACCCTTTAGTGGCTGGATTATGGAAAGTTCTGGAAGGTCCAAAGAACCATGGGTGAGAAGCCAGGGTGAGCAGGATGGCTGAGAAGAGGGCATCTTGGGGATTGGGAAGTGTTTCAATATTTTTAACAGCCATCATGGCTCTATTGGTGGGTAACCTGGATTATGCAACAGGTAAAAAGGAATGATGAGTCCAGAAAAGAACACCACCAATAATTGGAGAATTGAAAATATTTAATTCAGCAAATATTTATCGAGCACCTCCTGTGTGCCAGACACTGTACTGGACATAGGGTTATAGCAACGACCAAGATCAGCATCACCTGCCTGCCTGAAGCTTGTGGTCCAGAGAGGAAGAAAAAGCTGCACTGAAGAGGAGCCATTCATTCTGTTTGGGCTACTTAACCTGAAAAAAGGAAAGTTTGAAGGAGAAGTTTTTAATTGCAAGGGGTGATGAGAAAGGACCAGCTAATATCCATAGGCTTGACGAAATACATCGCCTTGAGAGAAAATGCTATTAATCATGAGGAAAACATCTTATGTCTATGAGCATGATTAGGGCTTGGCATAGGCTACTGAGCTAGCTTTGGGAGAGGTCTCTAAAATGAGGCAGGTGCCCAAAGATCCAGGGTGGCCTGGGCAAGATTGCGTCAAGGCAGCGCAGAGTGCGTGATGTCAACAGGTTGATGCAACTCTATTCATTCTCATTGTTTTGTGTAACGTAAACGCAATCTTTGAGGAATTTTTATGAAAACCATGGGCAGAACTGCATACTTCTTTCCTAAAAGCAGATGCTGTGACTAGAGTTGAGTTTAATCACAGAATTGTATCAAGGAGTTTTGAAGGGCCCTGTCTGAATTCTCAGCCCTTAAGCATCAGGAGATGAAGATTCAGTTTGATTTTCCAGGCCTTGGTGAGAAACTTCCTTGATCTGTGGCACGCTTATTGGTACAGATAGCATGTATCGATTGAGTAAACAGGCGGTGTTGCAGAGAAAATATCAGACCCGCTTTCTCCTCGTGGCTGCTCCCCCATGTGTCACTTTGTGAAAGCTGCTTGTTTTGTGGAAACAAACACATTTTGACTCCTTTCTGGCTCTGTGCAGCCAGTGGAAAAGCCAAGTTGAATCCCATTCTATCTTGTGAATCATCCTGCAGTCTGCCAGCTAAATTCTGGCTGAGGACACTTTGTTTTAGGAGAACGAGGTACCGAGCTAAAGGGAGCATGTTGGTTCTCAGATCTCAGGCCATTTGCAGTGTAATTAGAAACATAATGTTTTGACTGAAAAGCTGATCACATCTGATATGGGTGTCAGCAAGACAAGATAAATAATCAACTTTTTGGTGCCATTTAATAGAATCAGAGCCCCAATGATGATGACACCACTTCAAGTGTTATTGGTATGAAATCATTCTTCCCCCACTGCTCCTTTAAAAAACGTAGATATAAAACCAGTCTAGAAATTTCCACAGCTTACTAACTAAGATGCATGAAATACATACTTCATATGTGGGTGATTTTAAACTAAATATAAAACACTATTGGTTATTGGGGCATCTCAGGGATGGGGAGAGGAAAACCTGTTCAACATATAGTTTGAGCAGAACACCGTGAATACCATGATGCATTTTGGGAAGTCATTATTCTGAAAATGTATGGCTTTCTTCCCACAGAAGCATATTTTAATAAAATTGTAATATATGTGACCATGTGAAAACTCAACGTGGCTACTTCTAGCCTTATAGTACGTGGATTTTATTAGATCAATAGTAAATATAAGAATTTACTTCTCTGACGGGCTGGCATAAATATACTGTCCTTCTTCAATTCCTTGGCTGGCCTGCATGATGCGATGGACCATATAGGTACGCTGTTGTTACGTCCACCTCTGTAGGTCCAGTGCATAGCGCGGGCCTACCTATAGCAGCTTCTCAAAAAGAGTTTGTTGAATGAGTTCACGGATGCATGAACTAACAGAGGGAAAATGAATCTTGGCATTGAGAAAGAGGCTCTAGGTTTTCTAGGTTTGTTTGTTTTGTGTTGTTTTCCCATCATCTAGAGAGATTTAGCCCTTAGATTCAAAGGTCCAAGTGTTTCAAATGAGAAAACTTTAAGGGACGTGTTGGTTTTCTATTGCTACACAATACATTATCACGAATGTGGCAGCTTACAGCCACACAGTATGTTAGCTCACAGTTCTCCAGGTCAGACGGCCAGCTCGGGTCAGCTGGGTTCTCTGCTTCTGATCTCACAAGGCTGAAATCAGGGTGGCGGCCAGGCAGAGCTGCCATCTGGAAGCTGGGGTATTCGGTCAAGCTCTTGTGGCTGGATTCCATTGCTTGTGGTTCTTAAGACTGAGGTCCCTGTTTCCTTGGTGGCTGTCGGCTCCTGCTTCTATACAATATGTCAATTCTGCTGAAGCAGGACTAGGTTTCTCGGAGGTCCTTACTTATTTCCCTTATTGACAGTGGGCTACCTTCTTCTGTATTGCTGTGTACCCTCATGCAAGGCCCTACGCGTGGCTCACCCCCTTTGCAAAGCCTCCTTGGATTCCTGAGCCCTGGCGAGCCCTTCCTCAGCTATGGGTGCTGCTTCTGGTACAACGTTCCTTCAGATAACCCATTTAAACAATTTAATTATAAAGTTCCTTGTGAGTCTTATTTTTGCAAATTGTGTTATAAATGCATAAGGAGGGCTAAGTCATTAGTGTCACCTCACTGGTAATCTTGGAGATCACCTTGTCTAACCCATAGTTTTAAGATGCAGAAAGAGACCAAGAGGGTTACAAGATTCCTCGAAGGCCACATAAATACAGCTCCCTTTTGTGTCTTCTATAGCCTTAAATAGTGGTTCAGTAATTATCTGACAGAGGAAAAAAAGAAGGGCGAGATGGAGCCAGGGAAGGAAGAAAGTAAGGAGGAAGATTTGTGATTTTTTTTTCTCTAGAAGACTCTAGTTGTATCTTCCTTAGGGGCAACTATGTAAGTGCTAATTCCTCAGTTCTCCATCGTGCTCCAGGAGTCATGTTTCTTAAACGTTCCCTCCAAATTATCCCAAATTCAGAGACCAACAGAAGTGTACCACAGGGGTCTGAGGGCATTGTGCAAAGAAGTCCCGTAGAAGAAAGACACTTCTTAAAAGCTTCATGTTTTATCTCTTAAATTAATGCAAAATTTGTATTCTCCATAAACTATATTTCTTTGAACTTTAAAATATAAAACAAACGTAAAATTTCCTATTTTCCCTACCATATCATCAAGCAAAAACGGTGCCCCAGCCTGGGGTCAAGTTTTCTTCCATAATTTTGCCGAATCCCAGATATAATTACTGAGCCAAGTGGACTGCCCCGGGGGACCCTGACTCAGATTCTTTCAATTAGAGAAGCTTTGCTTTCAGGTATTTTATATATGGAATTTTCAGATCAAATTTTATTTGAACGATAGGTTTAATATCTAAAAGATATTGAAGACTACCGTCTAGGCCAACACTTTATGTTTTCTGTTTTGTTTTTTTTTTAAATGACAGGGTTTCAGGTGCTTCAAAACCAGGCAACATAACTCAAGCAAGTGTTTTGGGAAGAATCATGTAAAACAGAAACATCTTCTGGTTAACACAACAGAAGTAACACACAAGTTTATCTCTGCTCCCTCCCAAAACTTCATTACAATGATATAATCGTGCATACACACACATATTAAACAGGGGAGCAGAAGACAGCAACAAAATTTTGGAAGGCATTTGAGGAAGAGTAACTGGCTTAGCAAAATAAAAACTTAAACTCAAGCAGGCTGTGGGGAAGCTTCTAAACAAACTTATTCTTACTGTAGAACCACAGAAAACCTCGGGAACTAGAGGCACCAGGTTTGTCTGTAAAGAACAAGGCTGAGAACAAGGATTGAAAGAAATTCTGACTAAGAAGTTAGACACTGCAGACCCCCTGCTCCGTCACTTGCAGTTGAGTGACTGCTTTTCCCCTGCCCTCATAGAATATTAGCAATTTATTGAGAGACTTTGACCCAGAGGGACTTTGCCCTTGGGGCTACCGGGAGTACCATACTGAAAACAGGAGGTTTAAGGGAAAGTCTAAATAATGAGTGTTGAACCCGGCATCCCCAAGCCTTCCTTCCCGCTTATTCTCCAGAACTCTATCAGTCAGAATTACACGCCCCAGGTAAGAGATTAGTGGGATCCCAGCTGGAAAATTTCATTCTAAGAGAAATGACCTATAGATGGTGGTCTGTCAATGACGGTTTCTGGTGAAATTACGCTGCAATGACATCTATCAATTGACAAGCACCACCCACACACACAGCTTTCAATGAACTTTTTGATGTCTCGCTCTTAAATTTAATAGGCTTCATGAATTATCATTTTATGAAAGTATTTAACATAAAAGAATACAAACAAACAAAAAGAAGGAAGAATCAGAGATATTATAGGGAACAGAAGAAAGCTTCAACTATACATATACACTTATTCATTTATAAATCAAAGAAATAAGAAAATACATTATGTCCATGAAAAAGAAAACAGTGCCTATTTAAATCAGTGGAACATTCAGAGAGCCAAAAATAGACCTTGGAAATTAGAAATAAGAAAGAGTGAATTAAATTTAAACAAAATACTGGAAAGATGAAGTTATAATCTCTAAAGACAGAAAGACAATGAAATGGAAATAGAAGATATGGAAAACGATTAAAAAATGAAAGGATTAGTCTAACAGGTAAAATATTATATATGAAAGTTCCAGAAATAGAAAAGAATGTGGAAAAATTTTCAGGAAATATTAAAAGGAAAAATTTCAGAACTGAAGGACATGGGTTTCCAGACTAGAAGGGCCTGCCAAGTATCCAAGGTAATAAATGGAACAAGATGCATGTCAAGTCATGTCAATGAGAAATTTCAGAATACCAGGAGTACAAAGATCTAAAACTGAGAGAAAGAGGGAGGGAGAGAGAGATGATGTATAAAGAATTGGGAAACAAAATGGCTTTGAAGACAACTCAGAAAAGCCTTCAAAATTCTGAAGGAAAATGATTTCCTAGTTCATATTCTATAAATAGCTAAAATGTCTGTCAAGTGTGAAGGTAAAATAAAAAAAATTTATAGGTATTCAAGACCTCAAATAACTATCTTCCACATATCCTTTCTCAGGAAGCTACTAGAGGATGTGTTCCACACAAAGTAGGGTGTGAACCAAGAAAACAGGTCACAGGGACCAGGTCACTTGTGGTCATAAGTAACCTGGATGACACGGACATGGGTCACAGGACCCAGGAACATATAAGGAAGGATGATAGGTCGGCAACATGCCTCAGGAATAGCCAGTCCAGATGAAGCAGGAGGACAGAGAACTCAGGGAGGGAATGTCACTGAGAAAAAAAGGAAAAGAAAGAAGAAAAAGATTGCATGTCTGGTGTATTTGGATGTAGAGAGAGGAAGTTTATACTTTTGGTGTATGGAGTTTTGCAGATGAGTTAGTGATGATTTTGTAAAAAGCCAAGGAAATTAGAACACGAGACAGCTATTAACTTTAGGGAAACTGGAAAGTTTTTGAAGGAAGAGATTGTCTTTATAATGAACTATATGTTCAACTTTCAATAATATTTATGCATTCATAAAATTTGTCTACCCCAAACCATGGCATCACTATATCTGGCTGATGATGATGGTGGAGTGCTGTGTGTGTGTGTAAAGGACAGGTGATGGCACGTAGGAGAGCTAAGCCTTATCATCCATAGCAGAAAGTCGACGTCTAAATCTGAAAAATATCAGTATTTGGAAATACGTAGGGAAATACCAAAATAAATTGGTAAAAGCATAAGACTGTCATCCTCTGGCAAACAGGAATTAAGAAAGAGAATAAGCTGGAGGAGAGGACTTTATTTTATGAGAAACCTTGTAGATCCATTTGGTTATATATATGTAAAACTTTGACAAAAAATAAAAGTTAAGTTAAAGAATGGAAATATAAGGCCTCAGTTTAGTGTTTTGGTTTTTTTGCTGAGGAAGATTTGTCCTGAGCTAACATCTGTTGCTAATCTTCCTCTTTTTTTATGTGAGCCGTCTCCATAGCATGGCCGATGACAGACGAGTGGTGTGGTTCCACGCCTGGAAACTGAACCTGGGTTGTCAAAGTGGAGTGTGCCAAACTTTTACCACTAGGCCATTGGAGCTGGCCCAGATTCTTCTTCTTATTATTACTAGTTGAACACATTTACTCGCCCACACTGCTGCCAAGGTGCGAGTCTGATGTAGAATTGATTACATAAATTTAGCCCTTCTGGCTTATTTTAAAGTTGAGGCCAAGGCATAGAGCTATATGTAACTCTTAACCATCTCAGTAAAATGATGAAGGAAGGAGACTATATGAGAGTCTGACACATCACTACTGATATAACCCAACAGTGTGGAACTTTCTCCGTGGACGTTGGACTTACTCTTTCTCTTGGGGAATCATCTTATTGTAACCGGATAGGAGATCCTTTCCGATTGTTTCTGCTTTTGAGATAAATGGGGATCCTTGCTATTTTCCTGGGCTGATTGATCCAATCCCAGGTTTATGCTCTGTCTACCTTCACAAGCCCTCCAAGTTCACAGTTATTCTTGCGACATCTCAGCTCTCTTGGGTCTTCAATTCATAAATCCTTTTTTTTTTTTTTGGATATTAGTTTCGATCTCTTCCTCTCTTTCATTTGATGTTTTTTTCCTAACTCTCTTCCTCCTGATCTTTTCTTCTTTTTCCTCTCTCTACTTTGACTCTTCTTTCACCAACCCCTCCAATAGGATTTAGCATATAAAATTAATTTTGAAGCCCATTTTGAACATTAATATATCACATTCATAAATACCTACCCAAATAGAAACGATTCTCGTACAGCATGCTCCAAAATATGAACTTCGTATTTTTCTGATATTCAAACTAAAGAAACAACCCATTTTTTAGTGATGACATCAGCAATATATGTTTGCTATCCTTTTCCCGTGTTTATATATTGTTTCATTTCTTTTTTTTTCCTATAACAACTGGACTGGCTTAGTGGTCATTTGACAGAATATGGCTCCAAATTTCAGAGTATAAGCACATTTTCTTCAGACATCAGAAAAGGCGACGAGTTGCCTGTGATTTCCCCTAAACTAAGTCCCAAAGCAGACCCCATGTGAATTCTCTAGATTTCAGTCAATGTATTTAGAAGAAAAGAAAAATAAAGCCTCCTAGTAATGTTTTTGTCTTTTAGGGAGATGGATGAAAACTTTGACATTACTCAAAGAGCCCCAAGTTCTTTTGGAAATTAGTAGAATTGAATCCAGCCACTACAAACACATGAAGGCACAGGGAAAATGATTCTGGGCGGGTCATCTGCCAGGAGAGGCCGTGGAAAACAGCACAACATGAAGGGCCTGCATCACGCACCACGCGCTGCTTAGGGAAGCCATCGTCAGCTCACCGGAGATGAGGAGAGAATGCAGCTTTGGATGTGAAGATGGGAAACAGAACTCTACTTCAGGGAGTGGCACCTTCTCAGAGTGACCCGTGTCACCATTTGGAACTCAGGCCTGAGACACAGAGGCCTGTTCTGGAGAAGTCAGGGAGGAAGAGTGAGTCCTTGAGCCGCTTGACTCCAGAGGTTGGCACAAACAGTTGGCATTGGCATTGGGAGGGAGTGGGGGAAAAAGAAGAGAGGGGAGAGCTGTGGGCAGAGCCCTGGGGCAGAGAATTTAGGCAGAAGGTGGTTATTAGCTGGAAAACCATTTTTAGGCAGCTGTACTCCAGGCCAAACTTGAGTCCTGGGGAGGATGACTTGCACCAAGTAGGGCAGAAGGCCTCTTACCCTCCAGACTTAGGAAGTGGGCCAGTGGAAGTTCGTCTTCGGGCCCCCTGGGGACCAGGTTGAATTTAGGAACGTGGGCCTGATGAGTAGGGAAGAGTTTTGACTTCGAGCAGATGGTGGCGTGGAGGTTATAAGGAGCTTCCTGCTAAGTTAGGTTTGCCTGAGGATCTCGAGCAGGAACAATACTGCATTTGGGGTGAAGAACTGCGTGGGAGGGGAAGTGGAAACATTGCCTTATTCTATTTCAGGGCCTCCGGGACAACAGAGACAGAGAAAAGTGGTTGAAGCCAAGGTTGAAGATTTAGAGAATAATTATCCCTGTTTTTATCACTGTCATTGGAAGGTTCCCAATATAATCTTAAAGGAAATCATGACTTTGACTGAAGTCCAGCTGGGCTGTTCCGTGTTTGGTGTTGGCAGTCACCATGGTGAGAGTTGCTTTCACACAGCCTAAAAAGGCCTGAGGGTTTCTAGGATCATTTAGAAGACATAAGGATTACATCTTTGTTTAGGTGGAATGATTCAAGAGCAATGTGTCCGCCATCGCTGCATCCCTAACGTGAAGGCCACTTGGACGGCATTCTTGTAATGACATCCGCTCCCTCTGGACCCCCAAGGCCTCCTCAACCATGATGCTTAATGAGGCTGCACCAGTGGTTGATCCTGATTATTCCTGGCACCATCTCACTGGACTTTAGGTTTTGGTATCCTGGCCAAGATTCAGCAAAGCATGCCAGGAGAATCCCAGAATGCCGGCCTACTAGGCCAAGTTTACAAGACGCAGATCTCTCTTTTTTTCCTTTCCCCATGGTTCTTAGCAAATGTCCAAGTCTTCTCTACAGTGAGCCCGATTCCATTCAGAAAAAAGATGTTCACGGTCACAGGCACACTTCCGCGGCACACAGACATTTCCAACTGAAAAAAGCCACACACTGTAAAGTAATACTTTACTACTAAGTCAAATTTCCCCAGATTTCAACTCTCTGGAACATGGTTCCGAATCTAAATTCAGGAAATAAAGCCCCCACACTAAAGTCATTATACTTTGCGCCTAAGTTTTTCACACAGGGCCATCGACTATAACTTAACAACAAATTCTTAACAAACCGGATCTCCCACCCACAAAAGAATAGAGCATTCTGTTTAACGTAGACACAAACTGTGAGGAATGCAAAGAAATATTTGAATTAATGCGTAATTGCATGTTATGCAATATGTACATATAATTAAGAAACCTTTAAAAGGTTTTCAGATGCTTTGTTTTTGAGGGTAGAGAGAAAAGTGTATGTTTATTATGTTTATTCTTCTATCAAAAATGGTTACAGTTTTTTCAAAGTTTGTGCTAGAATGGATGAACTTCCCTTATCTGGGCAATTTCATTCATATAATACTTCATTTCCCACACAAAGTGTCACTAGGCATATTCTGATTATTTATTTGTCCTTCAAACTGCTTCTTCTATTCCTGCTGGTTCTGTCTTGGCACTGCGCAGTTTTTCTCCATTTCATCCTTTTTCTCGGTGGAAAGCAAAATCATCAATAGCTTTCGATGAAAACTGTTTGTTGAGCGTGCTGAAATAATCTGGTTGGCAGGCTCCGATTCATTTGCGTCTAAAGGACTTGCAAGGGGCATCTATCGGAGCTCCGCTTTCTCCAGAAGGGTGTGCCCCAGCCTGCTTAGGGCCTACGGCTTCTCTTCTGGTGCTTGTGGTTTCACACAATTTTATAAGCTGCCTGCTTCTCGCAAATGAAATTATATTTCTGCAGCGCTCCCACAAGCAATCAAAGAGACCCTGAGCCTCAGCCTCAAGCCTGGGCATCATCAGAGCCATTGTCCCACTACCGAGATGCTATATGGGATGCTTATCAGTTTCCTCTGGTCTGAGAGCTCCAGAGAATCTCCATGAAGGCCAAACAATGGAATTCTAGAAATAGCCACATGCAATGTAAACGTTTTCTTGCAGATAATGTGACCCTCCTAAAACTTTTGCTTTCTGATGATGTCTTGACTTCCAGAACCTTGAGCTCTGGGATAAAAGGGTGATGGGTCTCATTCCGCAGGTCAAGTTCTTCCCAAACTCAGGTCACGTTTTGTTATAAGATCTGCCTGGCCTGCTGGAAATGTGTTCACCTCTTCAAGCCTTAAGTTTTCCAGTTAATCTTTATTTTATGATGTTCCCGAATAACACCATGTGATACTGTGAAAATACAGAAAACAGCAAGCAATGCTCTAACAACAAAACTGACCGTATGTGTGTGCGTGTGCATGTGTGTGGGTGTGTGTCAAGGGTACCAAAAGGTAACTTAACGTCGTGGAAAAGGAGTTGAAATTCTGGATACTTCTTGCTTACTCTTAGGGACTCATTTTGAGCCTCAAGATTTAAAGAAATTCTCCAATGCTTGGTGAAATAAATTTCAACTGTATTGATTCTGAGATCACCGTATTGTTGGAAGGCAGATCTTGAATGAGTTTCTGATTAGGCCAATCCTGGCTAGATGTGTGGTGTCTCGTGAATTTGTGGTGTCTCGGGCTTGTTTATGTGTACGGTTCCCTCCCTGTCTGCAGGACTGTGTCCCTCCCTCCCTACCTCTCAGGGAGAATGTTCTCACTGCTTCCTTCAGCTTATTCCCTGTCAGAACTCCCAGAAGGAAGGAAGGAAGAAGAAAGGGTCTGATTATACAGAAATGTCGATGACAGATGACCATTTACAGACCTCCCTACCTCCCCAGCCCCACGATATTTACAATGTCTTAGGGCTTGAAACTTAACCCTAGGAAACACAGCTTTCTTTGTGGAATTCTAGACCATAACTGGCAGTTAACTGAGGGATATTTCTTGATAATCCGGAAAGATTGTTGTTGACACCATTCGCCATGTTTGCAAACAATGTGGGTTGCTATAACTATGGTGGTTTACTTTGGAAGTGAGGGGCAACCTTGACTTTAGATGTTGAGACTCTTCAACATGTTTTCCTTCCAACATTTACAGGAAGTCACTCCCTCTATAACCTAAGTTGCAGATTTAGCCAATGTTATGGACTGAATGTTTGTGTCCCCCCAAATTCACGTGTTCAAGCCCTAGCCCCCAGGGTGATGGTATTGGAGGAGGAGCCTTTGGGAGGTGATGAAGTTTAGATGAGGTCACGAGAGTGGGAGACCCTCATGAGGGGATTAGTGTCCTTACAAGGGAAGAGAGAGAGACCAGAACTTCTCTTTGCTGTGTGAGGACACAGCAAGAAGGCAGCTGTCTGAAATCCAGGAAGAGAGCCCTCACCAGGAACCAAAACTACCAGCACCTTGATGTTGGCCTTCCCAGCCTTCGACTGTGAGAAATAAATATCTGTTGTTTAAGACCCCTTAGACTATGGTATTTGCTTAGGTAGCCTGAGCGAACTAACACAGCCAACGTATCTGGCCTGGTTACCTCAGTTCTAAAGAGACTTCCCCAAGGGAACAAGGGCCTCTTTACTCGGGATGAGTTGAGACGCACTGACAAAACAATATATCACACTTGATAACATTACTGTGAGGCAACCGTGTGTAACAGAGATGGAGATGCACTTTATAAATAGGAGCAATAAAAAAGCGTTTTTAAAGATTGTGGTACAATATACACAACATAAAATTTACCATCTTAACCATTTTTAAGTTTACAGTTCAGTGGCATTAAGTACATTCATATCATGCTATCATCACCGCCATCCATCTGCAGAACAGTTTTCATCTTGAAAAACTGACTCAACACCCGTTAAACAGTAATTCCCCACTCTTCATCCCGAGCCCCTGGCAACTGCTGTTCTACATTCTGTCTCTACAAGTTTGACTACCCCAGGAACCTCATACAAGTAGAATCATACAGTATTAGTCTTTTTGTGACTGGCTTATGTCACTCAATGTCCTCAAGTTTTATTCACCTTGTAGCATATGTCAGAATTTTCTTCTTTTTTACAGCTGAATAATATTCCACTGTCTGTGTATTCCATATTTTGTTCATCCATTCATCCATTCATGAATGCTTTTGGCTATTGTGAATAAGGTTGCTGTGAACCTGAGTGTACAAATATCTCTGAGACTCTGCTTACAATTATTTTGGATACGTGCACAGAAGTGGAATTGCTGGATCATACAGTAATTCTATTCTTATTTTTTTGAGCAGGAGAGAGCATTTTAAAGGGCCTCTTGGGACCCTTGACAACATATTGCAGATGAATTTGTCTGTTTTGTGTCTGGGCACAACTTTGTTGCTGAGAACAAGGTTCCTATTTGCCTAATGGAAGGAATGTGAATAGGGGGCTGAACCTATTGATGATTATAAAAAGAACTGAGTCAGGTCAGCCTCCGTGGCCTAGTGGCTAAGTTTGGCACACTCCGCTTTGGTGGCCCGGTTCCGATCCCAGGTGTGGACCTACACCACTCAGCGGTTAGTGGCCATGCTGTGGTGGCAGCCCACATAATGAAAAAGAAGAAAAAGAGGAAGATTGGCAGATTGGCAATGGATGTTAGCTCAGGAAAAATCTTCCTCAGCAAAAAAAAAAAAGAGAGAACTGAGTACCGTGGAGTCATGGATAAACAAAGTTGGAGCAGGACTTCAGCAGTTTGATTGGTTGAACTCAGTCTTATGCAGTTTATTTAGCATTAGCATCCATTTTACTTATGGGGCAATTGGCTTGAAGTCACAGAACTAGAAAATGATGGAACAGAACTTAAACTTGGAGTCTTGTTTCTTGGTGTACTGTCTTTCTCTCATGATACATTGGCCTCTTCTCAGAGTTATCGAATTGGAGGATACTGGCTTAGAGATCAACTAAGTTAGTAGTTTTCAAGCTTATTTTAATGGAGACAGCCTTTGTTCAAACAAGATTTATGCAGAAATGCTGTAGACAAAGGTGCTGCTCAGGATGTAGCAGGGCACCTTGACTCTTTCTTTTCCCTTATCCAAAACGCCTTCTGGGGAGGCCAGCCCGATGGTGTAGTGGTTAAGTTTGGCATGCTCTGCTTTGGTGGCCCAGGGTTTGTAGGCTTGCATCCTGGGCGTGGACCTACACCACTTGTCAGCCATGCTGCGGCAGTGACCCACACACAAAATAGAGGAAGACTGGCACTGATGTTAGCTCAGGGTGAATCTTACTCAGGGGGAAAAAAAAAAGACTCCTGGGGAGAACTCTGCAAATCTCTAGGGAGCAATTTGAAGCCCACAGCTCAATACATGCATCTTCATTTTGTAGGGTGGGACATGAGGTTCATGGTGGGCAAGTGGGCAAGTGGGATGGGGATTAGAGTTATTTTTCCAAGACTGCTAAAATGTCTTGAGCAAGCTTGAGCTAGAACATGCATTTCTGCAGATTCTTCCCTGCTCAATAACTTAGCCAGCCCTCTCGCTACTATACAATGCTCCCTAAGTGGTAGCCATCCTTGCTTTTATCTAAATCTTAAGAAAAGGAAAATGCCACTCACTGAGCTATCCATTGATATTCATAAGGCAAAAACTCTATTTCCCAGAGAATCTACTTTCACACTGTTGCAAATCTCTGGAATAAACGGAGGAGACATTACATTTTCTTAGAGTTTAAAGGGAACTGGTTTTGGAGGTAATAATGACTTTGTTGTGTAAATTTACAAACGAGAAAGAGAACGAGACAGAGAAACAACGTCCCCCTAGCCCCCTGCAGCTGCTGGAAGGGGGCAAACACCAGTGTGACATCAGAGAAGGGCACCATGTCTGAATTTCTCAACACACAACATGTCTGCCTCTCAGCTCCTGCATCTTCCTCTGGCATGTGAAGATTTGACACCTTCATTTGATGACTCCACTTTAGGGTCCTTCCCTCCATAGATACTGGGAATTTGGGGCTAGCTACACCTTTCGGAAAGAGTTTATCTTTCTATTATTTTTGTCTTTCTTGATTTGTCTGGTCATGGTCATTCTTCAAGACAGAATGATGACCTCAGTAGAATTCTGAACGTTGCTTGCAATCAATTTTTTCTGCAGTCCGCAAGTACCAGTACATTAAAGCATGTTAAAATAATGAGTCTCTGTGACTTTCCCTTTAGGGAAAACCAAACATTCTCGTCATTTAAATAATAATAATAAATATTGCCCCTGAAATGGAAGATTAGGGTTCCGGCTGTTTTCTGTCTGTAGAGATGCTTAGTTGGGGAGCTATGAGCCCTCTCTACTGCAACACACTGCTTCTAGCTCCCCCACAAGACTTTGCCCCACCAAAGTGAGCAATACCAGGAACAAATAGGTTCTCACAGCTGATGGTCACATCCATCAACCCACTACTTTGTCTGTAGGTTAGAGTTTAGGTGGAGCATTAGGTTCAAGAAGGGTTCTCTTTCTTTCTCTGTGGGCTTTTGTTTCATTTCATTTTTTAAGTGGGTCAAAGACTTTCAGTCCTGTATCACTCTTCAGAACTTGCTTCCTGCTTTCTGCCTCTCCGTGCTCCCACGAGGAGGCAGCCACACAGGAGGTGACCAAGGGTAGGGTCTTAATGAAGAAGAGAATCATCTTAGTTCCTTGAACTCTTCAATTGCAGCCTAAGAACTCAGGCATCAGCCACTTTATTTGAAGATGCTTAACGCATCCCTTAGAGTCCTTGGGGGGTGTGAACAAAATCACTGGTGTTTACAAGTAGTATCTTCCAGGATGCAAGCTACTACAGATGTGGGAGCGGAAGAGTCGTAGTCTTTTTCATTTGTTCTTATCCCTGTGGCTAATAGCATTGCGTCCACCCAATGGAGTGGCAAAAACAAAACAATTTAACAAGTAATTAGCAAGTGTCTGATATGAAAAAGACATTGTTAGCTTCTGGGGGTGTAGTGGTAAACAATGCAAAGTTAGAGCTTGACTTCATAGAGCTTATGTCTATCAGGGAAACAGACATTTACAAAGTGATTTCTTGGGACATTATGGACAATTTAGGAAAAGAGGAAGATTATGAAGGTGAGCGATCCTTGGTTTTTGTGAGCCATAAATAGTAATCAGAAATACTTTTTAAAATCTAAAGTACAAAACCATCAAAAGCTTTATGCAGCAATACAGATGATGAGGAATCCAGGTGGGAGCTCGGGCTGATCATCAGTTATAATCTTCCTAAATTAAACAAGCTGTAAGAACACATGTTGGGATCAGGAAAAAATCACCGTGGCAATGCGTGATGCAAAAGGATATGCCTCAAAGAAACCACGCTGCTCTCTTGAAAGAGAGATGCTTAATACCGCAGGTGCTTTGAGAGTTCTCCTTGAAAAGCATGCATCCTCGGAAATTAAAGTGCTGTAGGAATTCCAATTCTTCAAACGGGCAATGTTTTTCAATGCTGTTATCTTATCTTATCGTATCCCAGCCAATGGTGGGGTTAAGTGACTTCATCCTTTAAAAATATATATATCTCTCTCTACATTGTAGATCTTTTACAATAGAAATGATCTTGTAGATGATCTCTTTTTAATTCTCGGCGTGTCTGACTCTGCTATGCTACTTCCTTCCTGCCATTTGTTTGCCAATAAGATTTCTAAGACAAATCACCATTGTAACTACCGTGAAAATAGTATTCTCTGTGCCAAGTACTGTGCTAAGAAATTTACATGGCTTATCTTTAATGCACAACCAACCTCTTTTCTTATCTCTGTCTTATAGACAGAATATCAGACTCAAAGTGTTTCATAACATGCAGGGAAGGGATGGAGGCGGCGTCCGGCTGATTCCAGAGCCTGTCCTCATGCTATTCCGTGATATGTCTCCTCACATCTAATAGGTTTAATTTTAATGTTTCTATTAAACAATTTCAACATCTTGATGGAAATTTAACAGACGGGGGAAAACTTAGGGATCCAGCCCGGTAGGCTTCAAAGCAAAAATGAACTTTAAAAGTCAGTGCTACACCTGCCCACAGCGAAGATGGATGACGTTCTGCAGCCTCGCCCAACGCCTACCTGCATTGTGCCCCCAGGATCGAGTCTTACCCATCCAGCCCTTACCTGTAAATGTGTCATTTTTTTTTTCTGGCTGATGTAAGGTTGAGAATGGGAAAAAGGCTCTGAGCAAAAGTGCTTGGAGGAGGAAAAAAAGGGATGAGCAGAGGCTTGGTAAGTTGTGTTCAAGAGAGCTCTAGATAGATCCTTTTTCTCAACTTTACTGAGGTATAATTGACAAATTAAATTATAATAGACAAAGTGTACAATGTGATGATTTGATATATGTATATATGAAAGGATTCTCACCATAGACTTAACAAATTCATCACATCACATATTTACCTTTTTTTTTTTTTGGTGAGAACATTTAAGCTCTACTCTCTTATCAAATTTCAATTATACAGTATAGTATTATCAACTGCAGTCACCACACTGTACGTTACATCCTCAGACTTTATTCATTTTATAACTGAAAGTTTGCACCCTTTTACTGACATCTCCCCATTTCCCCCGCCCCCAGCCCCTGGCAACCACTTTTCTACTCTCTGTTTCTATGGGCTTGACATTTTTTTTTTTTTAAGATTCCACATGTAAGTGACACCATGCAGTATTTATCTTTCTCTGTCTGAGTTATTTCACTTAGCACAACACTCTCTAGGTTCATCCATGCTGTTGCAAATGACAGGATTTCAGTCTTTTTTAAGGCTGAATGATATTCCATTGCACATATATATATGTGTGTGTGTGTGTGTGTATGTCACATTTTCTTTATCCATTATATTTATATCCCTATATATCTCAATATAATGATTATATATAACATATATATATATAACCTTATAGATATTCTGTATGTATAACCTTATATAGAACATTATTATATATCACATTTTCTTTAGCCATTCATCCACCAATGGACACATAGGTTGTTTCCATACTTTGGCTACTGTGAATAACGCTGCAATGAACATGGGAGTATAGATACGTCTTCCAGTTAGTGATTTCATTTCCTTTGGATATATATCCAGAAGTGGCATGGCTGGATCATATGGTAACTATATTTTTAATTTCTTGAAACTTCATACTGTTTTCCATAGTGGTTGTACCAATTTATTTTCACACTAATAGTGCACAAGGATTCCCTTTTTCTCCACGTTCTCCTCAGCATTGGTTATCTCTTGTCTTTTTTATAGTAACATGTGTGAGGCGTTATCTTATCTCATTGTGGGTTTGATTTGCATTTCCCTGATGATTAGTGATGTTGAGCACCTTTTAATCTGTATGCCACCTGTGTGTCTTCTTTGGAAAAGAAATGTCTATTCAAGTCGTTTTCCCATTTTCTAATTGGGTTATTTTTGGGTTTTTTTGAGTTTCTTTTAGATTTTGGATATTAACCACATATTGGATATGTGGTTTACAGACATTTTCTCCTATTCGGTAGGTTGTCTTTTCATTTTATTGATAGTTTCCTTTGCCGTACTAAAGCTTTTTAGTTTGATGTAGTCCCACTTGTTTATTTTTATTTTGTCAATATAACATATCACATTGGTTTGTGTATATTGAACCATCCTTGCATCCTAGGAATAAATCCCACTTGATCGTGATGTCTGATTCTTTCAATGTACTGTTGAATTTGGTTTGCTAATATTTTGTTGGGGACTTTTGCATCTATGCTTATCAGGCATATGGGCCTATAATTTTCTTTTCTTGTAGTGTCCTCTTCTGACTTTGGTATCAGAGTAATGCTGGCCTCATAAAATAAGTTTGGAAATGTTCCCTCCTATTTTTTAGAAGAGTTTGAGAAGGATTGGCATTCATTCTTCTTTAAATGTTCAGTAGAATTCAACAGTGAAATCATGTGGTCTTGGGATTTTCTTCTTTGGGAGGGTTTTTGTTGGTAAGGAAAATTAGCCCTGGGCTAACATCCATGGCCAATCTTCCTCAGCAAAAGGAGGAAGCCCTCAGCCTAGGGCCAATCTTCCTAAGCTGATGTCTTCCTCCATTTTATACGTGGGACACCTGCCACAGCATGGCTTGATAAGCGGTGCATATGTCCACACCCAGGATCTGAACCCACAAACCCTGGGTCGCTGAAACAGAGTGTGCAAATCCAATCACTACTCCACCAGGCCAGCCCCTGTTGGGAGGTTTTTGTTTACTGATTCAATCTCCTAACCTATTATTGTCTGTTCAGACTTTCTATTCCTTCATGATTCAGTCTTGGTAGGTTGTATGTTATATTTCTAGGCATTTACGCATTTCTTCTATGTTATCTAATTTGCTGGCATAAAATTGCTCATAGTCATTTCTTGTGATCCTTAGTATTCCTCTGTTATCGTTTGTAGTGGCTCCTCTTTCATTTCTGATTTTATTTATTTAAGTCTTCTCTCTTTTTTTTTTTTTAGTCTAGCTGAAGGTTTATCAATTTTAGCCTTTAAAGAAATCCAGCTCCGGGGCCAGCCCTGTGGCTGAATAGTTAAGTTCACACGCTTCACTTCAGTGGCCCAGGGTTTCAGTGGTTCAGATCCTGGGCACCGACATGGCACCACTTGACAGGTCATGCTGAGGCGGTGTCCCACATGCCACAACTAGAAGGACCCACAACTAGGATATACAACAACGTACTGGGGAGACTTGGGGAGAAAAAGCAGAAAAAAAAAAAGATTGGCTGGGGCTGGCCCCGTGGCCGAGTGGTTAAGTTCGCACGCTCCGCTGCAGGCGGCCCAGTGTTTTGTTGGTTCGAATCCTGGGCCAGACATGGCACTGCTCATCAAACCACGCTGAGGCAGCGTCCCACATACCACAACTAGAAGAACCCACAACGAAGAATATACAACTATGCACTGGGGGGCTTTGGGGAGAAAAAGGAAAAAAATAAAATCTTTTAAAAAAAATTTAAAAAATAAAATTAAAATAAATAAATAAATAAAAAAGATTGGCAACAGTTGTTACCTCAGGTGCCAATTTTTAAAAAAAACCCAAAAACTCAGATCTTAGTTTCACTGATTCTTTTCCATTGTCTTTCAAGTCTCTATTTCATTTACTTCAGTTCTGATCTTTGTTATTTCCTTCCTTCTACTAAATTTGGCCTTAGTTTGTTCTTTTTTCTAGTTCCTTGAAGTGTCAGGTCAGATTGTTTATTTGAGATCTTTCTTTTCTCTTAGTGTAGGCATTTATCACTCTTAACTTCCCTCTTAGAACTGGTTTTACTGCATCCCATAAGTTTTGGTATGTTCTGTTTTCATTTTCATTTGTCTCGATATTTTTTTATTTCCTTTTTGATTTCTTCTTTGACCCGTTGATTGTTCAGGGATGTATTGTTTAATCTACACATATTTTAGATGGATCTTTTTTTACAGGAACATTTAGAGAGGAAAAATTAGGAACAAGCTTAACAAAACAGTAATGACATTACTAGTTTGCCTTCATCAAGAAGTTTTTTTTTAAAGATTTTATTTTTCCTTTTTCTCCCCAAAGCCCCCAGTACATAGTTGTATATTTTTAGTTGTGGGTCCTCCTAGTTGTGGCATGTGGGACGCTGCTTCAGCATGGCCCAATGAGCGGTGCTATGTCCACACCCAGGATCCGAACTGGCGAAACCCTGGGACCTTGAAGCAGAGGGTGCAAACCCAACCACTCGGCCACAGGGCTGGCCCCAAGAAGTTTTAATGATGGAAAAATTGTCCCTCATCTATCAATCCCATTTTAACCTAAGAAGGAGGTAGAGTGGGCTCTGCTCATCTTATTTCATAATTGGAGGGAAGTCATGCTGGAAGTCAATGAAGGTGCTGTCATGGGTTGAACTGTGTCTCCCCTCTACCCCCAATTCGTATGTTGAAGTCCTAATCCCCAGCATCTCAGATGTGACCATATTTGGAGACAGGGTCTTTACAGAGGTAATTAGGTTAAAATGAGGTCATTAAGTTGGGCCCTAATCCAATCAGACTGGTGTCCTTATAAGAAGCGAAAGTTTGGGTACAGACACGTACAGAAGGAAGATGATGTGAAATCACAGGGAGAAGATGCCATCTATGAGCTAAGGAGACAGCACTGGAACAAACGCTTTCCTCACAGCCCTCAGAAAGAACCAGTCTTGGCAATACCTTGATCTCAGGATTCCAGACTTTGTAACTGTGAGGAAGTCAATTTCTATTGTTGAAGCCCCCCAATTTGCGGTACTTTGTTATGACAGCTCCAGCTACCTAATAAAGGTGCCAACTCTGGAATTTTATCTCTTGAATCCATGTTTGTGCTTATTTACCTACAGCTGAGCTGTCCAATATGGTAGCCATTAGCTACGCACATCTATATAAACTAATATTAAGTCAAATTAAAATACAGCTACACTAGCCATATTTCATATACTCACTAATAACTATTTTATTGGACAACACAGATTTAGAATATTTCTGTAACCACAGAAAGTTTTGTACAAGAGTGCTGCTTGAGACTAGACTTAATTTAATCTCACAGTATACCACAAAGATGAAGAAGATACAGACTCTAGGACCAAACTGAATAATGAGTAACTTTTTAAGATTTAGACTGGGAGGGTTATGTGCCAGGTTTATTTTAGTTTGCCCCAATGTGAGGAATTTCAAGAAGAGGTGGTGTGTTGTGGGGGGGGGGGGGGGTGTGTGTAAGAGGGCCATCCTTTTATGAAGTCACATTTTACCTTGAACTGAATTCCTAAGCCTCCATATCTTCCAGCTCTTGTCCCAATTCTCCACCCTCAATGCCCTAATTAAATTCTTAGTGCGATTCATTCTTTTAGGTGATTCAATTCCTGTAATATATTGCAAAAACTTCAGCCTTATCCCTTAAGAATGCAACTAAATCCTAAATTCTAATGGCAGGGGAAAAACGGAACCTGTTTTAAATGAACAGCGAAAAAATAAATGAAAGGGTCAGAGATTTCCCAAGCAGTGGTTTCCGGGACAATGAACGTGTGTTCATGCTCTTAAGTGAATTATGGGTCAGTAAGGAAGAAATATTAATCAAATTAGGACAAAATTAAAAGAGGATTGGGCAGTAGAGAAAGGGGGAGTTCCAAGTGGGAATTGTACTGGTGGATTAATTATCTCAGAAAACTCATAACATTTAAGTAAATTTCCTGAAGTCTTAAGGAAGGAAATGTCCCTCTGAGTTCCCAGAAAAGGATTTGAGTCAAACTGAGGCTAAGATATGAACAGGACTCATCCAATCCGAAAGATCTACAATAAATTAAATAATTCCAAAGGAAAAAGAAAGACGCATGAGAAATTAACATGAGAAATTAACAAGAAGAAGTAATTATGGCTTCTCTGATTTATGACATGGCAAGATTGTCGTCTTTAAGTAGAATTTTGCTTAGCAGCGAAAGGTTAGTGCAATCAACATGTTTGGCACAACTCACATGGAAGTGGGAGTGTGTGGAGGGATTTGAGAAAGGGAGGGTTGCTCCTCACTCACAGAGCAGACTTGGCCTCATATGCATGGGTGTGAAATGGGAATTATCAGTATGTTCAGACTCTGTCCTCCTTAGCTCTTTCCAGTATTTCATAATAACCACATAATGGTCTAGGCCACCAGTTCTTAAACAGTGGGGTGTTGATAAAGGTTTAATGACCAATTCTCAGAGGCAGAGGATGATAATCCCTAATTTATAGCATTTGCCAATTTCCATGGTGTAAATACTCTCACTGTGGCTGATGTCAAGCTGCCAACATGATGTCACTGAGCTCAGAGTTGGGAAGTGTGTTCCAATACCAAGTGTCTGAGACACCACCTTGGGGTCCTGAAATTCAATTCAGTTCTGATAGGAACTACCCAGAGTTAGTGCAGACCCCACAAATTAAGGGAAAATCCCTTCATAATACCGCCCTCACTTCAGACATCAGCCACAAATTCTGGGCATCTCCAAGCCACCCGCACATCTGCGGTGCTGGCTACAAATTCAGGGTTTCCCACAAGCCTCTCAGGTTTGATAATTTGTTAGAATGACTCACAGAACTCAGGAAAGCTCTATGCTTTTGATGACCATTTTATTATAAAGGACACAGATGAATAGGTACAAAGAGCAAGGTCTAGTAAAGCCCAGATGCAGGAGCTTCTGTCCCCACGGACTCAGGGTGCGCCACCTCCCTGTACATTGATATGGTCACCAGCCAGGAAGCTCCCCTGGGTCTCAGTGTCCTGAGTTTTTATATGGGGGTTCATTACATAGGTATGATTGATTAAATCATTGACCACATGGTTGAACTCAGTCTCTGGTCCCTCTCCTCTCCCCAGAGGTTAGAAGTGTGGCTGAAAGTTCTAACCCTCTGATCTTATGCCCATTCCTAATGGTGGGGCCAGCCCTTCCCTTAAAGCTATCTTAGGGCCCACCATGAGCCATCTTATTAGCATAAACTCAGCTATGGTTTAAAAGGTCTTGTTATAAGTAACAAAATATACTCCTATCACTCAATAAACCCAAAGTGTTTTGAAGCTCTGTGCCAGGAACTGGCGACAAAGACCAGATATATTCCTTTTTTTCTCATAGGAAGAGCTACGAATGATCCGCTCTTTGAGTAGGTATGAGTTGGCTCCACCTCTCCATTGTTACTTGGCTCTGTTACCTGGAGAGGTTTGGAAAGCACTGGTCTGCGTCCTTTCCCCAGGGTTCTGCTTTAATTAGCATGGAAAGCCACCTGGGCGTTGAAGTTTTAGAAGCTCCCAGGATATTCTAACGTGCAGCAAAGTCTGATTCCTACAGACTGCCCTTCTCCCATCTTAGAGCCATGAGCCGGGCCTCTCTCGGTAATCTGCAGGATACAAACCTAAAGGGTGAGGAAGTGGGATTCATCTTTTTTGGTCTTCTTGGAAATAAAGCAAAGTTGCAAGGGATGCCCCTGGCACTACTGGGGCCAGTCATCCTACTGCCTCTATCACTCTTCCAAGGAGACCAAGCCTGGGATCTTTGAAACCTGGCGTTGTTTTACACCCCAAGCATCCTTCCAGGGCATGGGCATCCTGGCAGCAAGGCCCAAACTATCAACAAAACATTAATAATAATGATAAGGCTGAGCATGTTCAAACCTGCTGGAGACAAACCTGAACAAGCCCTAAGAGGGGAAATGAAGCCTTAATCCTAAACCTTCATGGGGACCCTACTTTGGCAAGGGTTCTGAGTTAGGGACTTTCCTCTGTGGGCTTGTAACTCAATAATTACCTTTAGCTGTATGACACTTTACAGTTTGCATAATTCTTTTAATTAGGTATTCCATGGTTCCCTCTTCCAGTTTCCTCAAATCTTTGCCTACATGTACCTTCTCAGGAAGGCTTCTCCTGACCTCCCTTATTTCTCCCATCACACTGGTTACCATGTGAGACATTTCACATGCACACACACACACACGCACAGTTCCTTTTTCATCTTCCTCTCCAGTCCAGGAGCTCAGCCCAGTGAGAACAGGACTTTGTTTTGTTCTCAGAAGTGTAAACAGAGTCTCTGGAACAGAGTAGACCCTTGGTGAACACGAGCAGCTGTGCTCACGAGATGCCCCAGAGTGCGGTCTCCTTGCTGGCATCACTACCACCTGCATACTGTACTGTCGGAAGCTTGGCTTCCTGGGAGTAAGTTAGGATCTAACTGAGATGAGACTTCAGGGTCTAGTTTGTCATTTTAGTCAGCGAAGCTGTTCCCAGGGGGCCGAAAGCAACTGCAAAATCAGGTTGGGTTCTACCAGAGTTTAGCTGCTCAGAGGGCAGGCCGTGGTTTTCAGGACATGGTGTTGAAGGGGAGAATTCCTCAAGCCCTGCTTGTGTTCCCATATAACCCTTCTCTGGGAGGAGAGAGCAGGCCCTGTGGAACTGTTTAATTGATGGAGCAGAAGTTCAATATTCTTCATTCTAATTAGGAACTCTGAAAACTAGAAGCTTTCACAGATAAATTACGCTTACATCTCTCTCTGAGATGGTAATCAGTCATCTGCCCCAAATAACTATCCAGAGGTGACTCTGAAAATCCTACTACTGATCCATCATCACCATTCCTTCATCCATTCCTTCATGAACGCTCGTGTGTATTCAACCAAGACTTAGTGAGTACCTGAGAGGAGTTTGCCCTCTGCCGGGCACTGGTGAGTGAACCCCTGCATTCATGGAGTCTACTCTCTGGAAGAGAGCTGGGCATTAGATGAGTAAGGACTTAAATTATTTAAATAAAATTTTTAAAATTAATATTATTATTATTGTATGCTTTTTGGTGAGGAAGTTTGGTCCTGAGCTAACATCTGTTGCCAAGCTTCCCCTCCTTTTCTTTTCTCCCCAAAGCCCCAGTACATAGTTGTACACCCTAGTTGTAAGTCAGTCTAGTTCTATGTGGGACACCGCCATGGCACCGCTTGATGAGTGGTATGTAGGCCACACCCAGGATCTGACCTGGCAAACCCTGGGCTGCCGAAGTAGAGAGTGCAAACTCAACCACTACGCCACCGGGCCAGCCCCAGAATAAAATCTAATTAACTCACAAAGGAGAAGGGTGGGGTTTGTAAGATTGCAATGAACAGGCTGCCATCTAACCTGGAGGTCAGAGAGGTCTTGCTGAAAAGGTGACACTGTAAGCTGAAATTTGAAAGATGAATGGAAGCTGGCATTGATGGCTGTCTTTCAAAAAATTATTAAGGTTGATTCTCTAGCTGATGGGCATGTTGTCCATAGTAGGACAGAATTCAAGCATGCCTGCTGCAGAAGACACAAATAACCTATTTTCTTATGTTTGCTGTCCTGCTTAGCCAGAAAGGAAGAATTGCGTTGAATAATATTTACTTACTGAACAGATGTATACCAAGACTTGCTATCTAACCCCAGATAAACAGGTTTCCATATTTTTACCTGAAAGTGACATTAAAATAGAAGTGTTATTAGTAATATTGATTTCTTTTTGAAATCTGTTGTCTGTCTTCATTAACTTTGATATTTCAGAACCTGTTTCTTTGTTGATATAAACTTAGGCTATAGAGTGACTCTCCATTTTTAGGTTTTGGAAAAAATACAGCTCTTAAGAAAAAGCAGCACACAGCATGATAAAGGAGAGGACAGTTCTCCCTTGGTAACCCCAGGCACAGGCTAAGTGTGGCAAAGGGTACTAACGGCCTTGGAGGTCCCATGGGTCAACAGAGTTTCACATGATAAAGTATTATTTGATCTGAAAGCTACAAGAATCAGGCCAGGAGGGGTGCTATGAAGATCTAGCTTACAAAGCAGGAGAGAAGACAGTTCAGAGGGAAAAGGCTGAGATCATTAAGAACACTTTTCCTGCACTGGTCAGAGTGCGACTCTGGCTATTACAAATCTATTTTAATGTTGTCCATGGATTCTGCATTGAAAAGAACAAAAGAAAAGAAAAGGGGGAAAATGTTCAGGTTGGGAGAGGCTCAGGCTGTGTGAACTCGGGGAGCCAGAAATGAACAAAGATCCAGATCAGCTATTTGATCTAAGTAGGGCAACCCGTGGCAAATGAGATTGAATCTCGACAATTTCCACCTTACATACTATTGTGGTTGCGAGGGAGCAGAGAAGGACAAAGGAAGAGGGCAGCAAAGACTTCATGAATGAACTGGAGGAAGCTCGAGTCCATCAAAGGGGCCCTGTAGTAATGGAGCTGTCTTCTGTAAAAACACTGAACAATGGGGGAAACCATCTGAATAGCTGACAGAATGCCAAAGACAACTGCTGTTTTTGAATAAGAGCAGAGGGAAAAATATTGAGTCCAGAGCACAGCATCTATAGAATCCCAAGTGAGGGAACACATGCAGTGGTGTCATTCTAGGGTTAGGAGCGCCTGAGGTTATTTGACTAATTTCCGACTTTACAGGAAAAATTACATCTACCCCTAAATTATTTCAGACTAGTGGGAATTTACCCTATACTTACGTCTCACCATATTAAATTGGCTTGACAGTTCGGCCAGTGGTTAAGAATCCTTTCAGCTTTGATGCAAAGACAATGGGGGAAAGAGATGATAGCAGTTAACATTTACATGGCATTTACCATGTGCCAGGCATGGTTCTAAGTGCCTTATATTCATTTACTTACAGTCACCTTCTAATATTGAGATGGGCTGTCATGTGCTCCATTTTACAGTTGGCAAGACTGATACATGGAGAAGCTATGTCATTTCCTCCAGGTCACACAGCCTAATGGGTATGAATCTGGACAAGCTGGTTCCAGAGGCCATCTCTAAACCACCAAACTATGCTGCCTTTTCAAGACAGCAGAACCTGTTCTGCCATATTGGTAAGATTTTCATTAGAATATTAATGCACAGGTCTATACAAACAACAACTCAAGTGAAAGAATCAGAGCTTCTTAGAAACTTTAGCCCATAACAATAGTGGTGACATTTGAAAAACTAAAGTGAATCAATTAATCAATTTTAAAAACTATAAAAGAATTTAAGTAATGAGGTGCAAAATTATGATATAGAAATCAACAGCTTACATACATCTTAACACTAGCCAATTAGAAGATAAAATGGAAGGAAAGACCCCAGTTACAATAGCAACTTAGATAAAATACATAGGAATAAGCTTAATACCAAATGTGCAAGACTCAGATTAAGACAGCTTTCAAAACATGAAGGAAAGATTGTCTTAGTCTGTTCAGGCTGTTATAACAAAACACCACAGACTGGGACACTTGTCAACAACAGACATTTGTTTCTCACAGTCTGGCGGCTGGCAGTCAAGGTCAAGGTGGACAGATTCGGCGTCTGCTGGAGCCCACTTCCTGGTTCATAGACCGTGAGTGCCTTCTAACTGTCCTCACATGGCAGAGGGGGCGAGGGAGCTCTCTGGGGTCTCCCTTATAAAGGCACTAATCAATCCATGAGGGTGCCACCCTCATGATTAATTGCCTCCCAAAGCCCCCACCTTCACGTACCATCACACTAGGGGTTATGATTTCAAAATAGGAAGTTTTGGAGGATACAAACATTCGGTCCATAGCAAAGCACAGAAGAAGACATCTACTCTTAGACACAGCAATTACACTTCTGCCATTTATCACACAAATGTCCCGGCAGATTCTGAAAAGATGATTAATTATAACACTGTCTGTAATTGCAGAAGATTAGTAATAACTGAAATATCTATTAATTGGGAAGTAGTTAATAAGATATGGTATATCCTTTGATTTATGCAAGAAGTTTTATGCAGCTGTAAATGAGAATAAGGAAACTTTCTGTATCTTATTGATATGGAAAGATCTCCAAGCTATAGCATTATTTGAAATACCAAGATGCAGAACAACGTGAATAAAGTTTTCTTTTTTGTGTTAAAAAGGGAGAAAAGAAGGATATATATTTACCTTTATTTGTATGCATTCCTACTCTGGAAGTATACATCAAAAATTCATGATAATGAGTCATTTGAAGAAGTCTTTTCATATTCCTTTAAACATATTTTTAACTTGTTAAACACTGCGTGCAAATTACCTATTCAAAAATAAATATAAAATATTTAGGAGAAAGACTCACACAAAGAGTTGAGAGAATGGAGCATGTCAGCCTAAGCGACCATTTCTATCATGGTGTCTTAACTTACAACTTAGAGCCTGGCTGTGAACATTGCAGCGTCAAGGTCCTTGGAAAGCTGCTGATATACCACCCAAGATACTATGTAAAGTTTTTCTGGAACCTGGCTTTAAATAAAAAACACTTACTGTGGTTCTCTGACTTGCTCATGTCAGTGAAATGCTTAAACAAACGTTCCAGACACTTGTTGGTTACTCCCACAGGGTGGACTGAGTTTCCCTCAATGTTCCATTCATTTCTGCAGCCAGTTCAGGGACAACAAAATTCAATGTGGAGAGACAAACTCAACAGCACTGGGATCAGCTATTTTTCTTGTTAAAGACTATTCTTTGATGTGAAGTTTTGGAACCTTTGCACTAATGACCTCTGTAACACACTGATCTCAGGCAAAGCCATCTGCATTTGGGCAAATGTGTTCCCTGATCTGTTTACTCTGCATAAATTATCTTTATTTAAGGTGTAGGGGAGACACCTCTATTTGGACATCTGCAATTAACCTATTATAGACCATAGTGAACTTCTTAGTACTGTCATTGTTTTTGCAGCCCCTGGGAAATGATAAGAGCTCCCGTATGTTAGGAGCAACAATCACAGACCAGGGGTACAATTGGTTGCTTAATATATGTGAACCAGCAGTTTAAAAGGATGAGAACTACTCCTGTCCTTCCCTCCACCCTGAGCCTTAGTTTGATTTAGAGTAACACATACCAAGACAGAACCACTTCCTTGCTTTGTAAAGGAAAATGCATTGTTTGTGTGAACATTCACCAACTACCTGATACACACCATGCCCAGGGCTCCTAAGAAAGCGTGTGAATGGTGGAAATCCACCTTATGTCGGCCACTGTTTCAGAAGGTTGCTGCCACCTATAGGTGTCTGTTAACATCTGTGCATATGTGAGTCTAAGAGTGGAGGAAGAGAAAACCCAGAGGAACAGAGAGAATAAAGAGGCAGAAGAGTGAGCACATGGAAATTAAAGGCCAGAGAGCAAAGGGAGCCATCCTCTCTGCCTGGAAACAGCTCTCTCCACTTTTTGCCCCTGTTTCCACTCACCTCTGTCATTTAGAATGCTTGGGACACCCAAGGGATTGGTAATAAGGAATACATTCCAAGTAAGGGAAGAGGACAAAACCTCAGAAAAAAGAACTAAAAGAAACAGACATAAACAATCTACCTGACACAGTGTTCAAACAAAAAGTAACGGTGATCCTCACTGATCTTGGGAGAAGAATAGATGAACTCAGTGAGAACTTCAACAAAGGATTGGAAAATACAAAATAAAAACCAATAATAAATGAAGAATACAATACTGGAAATGAAAAATTCACTAGAGGGACGCAATAGCAGAGTAGATGATACAGAGGAATGGATCAGCAAGCTGGGCAAAAGACTACAGGAAATAAACCTAACTGGTCAGTTAAAAGAAAAAAGAATTAAGAAAACCAGGACAATCTAAGGGACATCCGGGACAACATCAAGCCCGTGAAAATCTGTATTCTATGCATCCCAGAAGAAGAAGAGAGATAAAAGGGCAGAGAATCTACTTGAAGAAGTAATAATTGAAAACTTTCCTAGCCTAAGGAAGGACGCAGACATCCAGATAGAGAAAGCACAGAAAGCACCAAACAAGAGAAATCCAAAGAGGCCCACACTAAGACACATTATAATCAAAATGTCAAGAGTTAAAGATAAACAAAAAGAGAGAATCCTGAAGGCTGCAAGAGAAAGGCAACAAATTCCATACAAAGGAAACTGCATAAGGCTATCAGATGACTTCTCAGCAGAAAGCTTACAGGCTAGAAAGGAGTGGCACAATATATTTAAAGTGCTGAAAGGAAAAAAAACCATAGCCAAGAGTACTGTACTTGGCAAGGTTATCATTCAGAATGGAGGGAGAGATAAAGAGTTTCCCAGAGAAGCAAAAGCTAAAGGAGTTTATCACCAAGAAACCAGCCCTATGAGAAATGCTAAAGGGACTTATTTATGTGGGAAAGAGAAGGCCACAAATAGGAATAAGAAAATTATCCCCCAAAAAAGGCAGTAAAATCGCTGGCAAAGGTAAATATACAGTAAAGGTAGCAGCCAACCACCTATGGGGATAATATGAAAGTCAAAAGATGAAAGTATTCAAATTATCTATTCCTAGGATAAGAGGGTAACAGATACACACACACACACAAAGAGGTTGGATATGATATCAAAAACATAAAAGGAGGGGAATAAAAGAGCAGAGCTTTTAGAAAGAGGTCAAACTAAAGAGACCATCAACTTAATATAGATTGTTATATGTGTAGGTTATCATATATGAACCTCATGGTAATTATAAACTAGAAACCTATAATAAATATCCAAAAAATTAAGAGAAAGGAACCCAAACATAATACTAAAGAAAATCACCAACCCACAAAGGGAGAGAGCAAGAGAAGAAAAAAGGAACAGAGAAGAACTACTAAAACACCCAGAAATAAAGTAACAAAATGGCAATAAGTATATACTTATCAATAGCTACTTTAAATGTCAATGGACTAAATGCTCCAATCAAAAGGCATAGGGTGGCCAATTGGATAAAAATACCCACAAGACCCATATATATGCTGCATACAAGAGACACACTTCAGATCTAAAGACACTTACAAACTGAAAGTGAAGGGATAGAAAAGATACTCCATATAAATGGCAAAGAAAAGAAAGCTGGGTTAGCAATACTTAGACAAAATAGACTTTAAAACAAAATCTGTAACAAGAGACAAAGAAGGGCACTACATAATGATAAAAGGAACAATCCAATGAGAGGATAAGAAAAATTGTAAATATCTATGCACCCAACATAGGAGTACCTAAATATATAAGGCAATTATTAACAGACACAAAAGGAGAAGTAATAACACAATAATATTAAAGGACTTTAACACTCCACTTACACCAATGGACAGATCATCCAAACAGAAGATCGATAAGGAAACATTGGTCTTAAATGACATATTAGACCACATGGATGTGGTAGATATATACAGAACATTCCATCCCAAAACTGCAGAATACACATTGCTTTCAAATGAACATGGAACATTCTCCAGGATAGATTACATATAGGCCATGAAACAAGTCTCAATAAATGTAAGAAGATCAAAATAGTACCAAGTCTCTTTTCTGACTACAACAGGATGAAATTAGAAATCAGCTACATGAAGAAGATCAGAAAAGCCACAAAAATGTGGAGATTAAATGCTACTGAATAATGATTGGCTCAATGAAGAAATCAAAGGAGAAATAAAAAAATACCTGGAGACAAATGAGAAAATGAAAATATGACATGCCAAAATCTATGGGATACAGCAAAAGCAGTTCTAAGAGGAAGTTTATAGCAATACAGGCCTACCTCAACAAACAAGAAAAAATCTCAAATAAACAATGTAAAATTGCACCTAAAGGAACTGGAAAAAGAAAAACAAACAAAACCCAAAATCAGTAGAAGGAAGGAGATAATAAAAACCAAAGCAGAAATAAATGAAATAGAAACTAAAAAAAGAAAAAGTAGAGAAAAGCAATGAATTGAAGAGCTGATTCCTTGAACAGATAAATAAAATTGAAAAACATTTAGCAAGACTCACCAAGAGAAACAGAGAGAAGGCTCAAACAATAAAATCAGAAATGAAAGAGGAGAAATTATAAAAAATTCCTCAGCACCTCAAAAATACAAAAGATTATAAAAGAATACTATGAAAAGGTATGTGCCAACAAATTGGATAATCTAGAAGAAATGGATAAATTCTTAGAATTATATATCCTTCCAAAACTGTTTCAAGAAGAAATAGAGAATTTGAATAGACCAATACCAGTGAGCAGATCAAAACAGTAATCAAAAACCTCCCCCAAAACAAAAGTCTAGGACCGGACACTTCCCTGGTGAATTCTATCAAACATTCAAAGACTTAATGCCTACCCTTCTCAAACTCTTCCAAAAATTGACGAGTAGGGGAAAGTTCGTTTCCTTCTATGAAGCCAAAATTACCCTGATACCAAAGCCAGACAAAGACAACACAAAAAAAAGAAAATTACAGGAAAATATCACTGATGAATATCGATGCAAAAATCCTCAACAAAATACTAGCAAATCAAATACACCAATACATTAAAAAGATCAAACAGCATGGTCAAGTGGGACTTATTCCAGGGATGCAGGGATAGTTAACATCCACAAATGAATCAAACTTATATATGACATTAACCAAAATCAAGAATAAAAATTACATGATCATCTCAGTAGATGCAGACAAAGCAGTTGACAAGCTACACCATCCAGTTGTGATAAATACTCTGAATAAAATAGGTGTAGAAGGAAAGCACCTCAAAGTAATGAAGGCCACATAATGAAGCACCACAAAGTAATGAAGGAACTAGAGAAAAACTGAAAGCTATCCCTCTAAGAACAGGAACCAGACAAGGATGCCCACTTTCATCACTCTTATTTAACATTGTATTGGAAGTCATAGCCAGAGTAATCAGGTAAGAAAAAAAAATAAAAGGGATCCAAATTGGAAAAGAAGTAGTGAAAGTGTCACTATTTGTAGATGACATTATTTTATATGTAGAAAACCCTAAGGAATCCACCAAAAAACTTTTAGAAATAGTAAATGAATATGGTGAAGTTGCAGGATACAAAATCAACATACAAAAATCAGTTGCGTTTCTATACACTAACAATGAAGTAGCAGAAATAGAAATTAAGAATATAATCCCATTTACTGTTGCAACAAAAAGAATAAAATACTTAGGAATAAACTTAACCAAAGAGGTGAAAGTTCTGCACACTGAAAACTATAAAACATTGTTGAAAGAAATTGAAGAAGACTGAAAGAAATGGAAAGATATTCTGTGCTCTTGGATGGGAAGAATTGACACAGTTAAAATGCCCATACTTCCTAAAGCAATCTACAGATTCAATGCAATCCCTATCAAAGTTCCAACAACCTTGTTCACAGAAATAGAACAAAGAATCCTAAAATTTATATGGAACAACAAAAGACTCTGAATTGCCAAGGGAATCCTGAGAAAATAGAACAAAGCTGGAGGCATCACACTCCCTGATTTCAAAAATATATTACAAAGCTATAGTGACCAAAACAGCATGGTACTGGCACAAAAACAGACACACAGATCAACAGAATAGAATCAAGAGCCCAGAAGAAAACCCACACATTTATGGACAGCTCATTTTCAATAAAGGAGCCAAGAACATACAATGGAGAAAGGAAATTCTCTTCAATAAATGGTGTTGGGAAAACTGGACAGCCACATGCAAAAGAATGAAAGTAGACCATTACCTTACACCATGCACAAAAATCAACTCAAAATGGATTGAAGACTTGAATGTAAGACCTGAAACCATAAAAATTCTAGAAGAAAGCATAGGCAGTCCACTCTTCGACATCAGTCTTAGTAGCATATTTTCAAGTACTATGTCTGACCGGGCAAGGGAAACAATAGAAAAAATAAACAAGCGGGACTACATCAAACTTAAAAGCTTCTGCATGGCAAAAGAAACCATCAACAAAATGAAAAGACAGCCTAACAATTGGGAGAAGATATTTTCAAACCATATATCTGATAGGGAGTTAATATCCAAAATATATAAAGAACTCATACATCTCAACAACAACAACAAAAAACCCAACAACCCAATTAAAAAATGGGCAAAACACCTAAACAGACATTTCTCCAAAGAGGATGTACAGATGGCCAACAGGCACATGAAAAGATGTTCAACATCACTAACTATCAGGGAAATGAAATCAAAACTACAATGAGATATCACCTCACTCCAGTCAGAAGGCTATAATTAATAAGACAGGAAACAACAAGCGTTGGAGAGGCTGTGGAGAGAAGGGAACCCTCATACACTGCTGGAGGGAGTGCAGACTGGTGCAGCCACTACAGAAAACAGTATGGAGTATCCTCAGAAAATTAAGAATAGATCTACCATATGGTCCAGCTATCCCACTGCTGGGTATTTATCCAAAGAACATGAAAACATGAATGCCTAAAGATACATGCACCCCTATGTTCATCGCAGCATCATTCACAATAGCCAAGACTTGGAAGCAACCTAGGTGCCCATCAAGGGATGAATGGATAAAGAAGATGTGGTATATATACACAATGCACTGCTATTCATCCATAAAAAGGATGAAGTCTGGCCATTTGTGGCAGCATGGATGGACCTTGAGGGTGTTACGCTACGCAAAAGAAATCAGAAGGAGAAAGTCAAATACCGTATGATCTCACTTCTAAATAGTAGGTAAAAACAGCAAAAAACAATCACTTAGGGACAGAGATTGGATTGGTGGTTACCAGAGGGGAAGGGGGGATCGAGGAGGGCAAAAGGTGTGATTAGGCACATGTGTATGGTGATGGATGGTAATTAGTCTTCGGGTGGTGAACAGGATGTAATCTACACAGAAATCGAAATATAATGATGCACACCTGAAATTTATATAATGTTATAAACTGATGTTACCGCAACTGAAAAAAAAAACAAGAGTTGGACTCAGAATTTTTGCCTTCTCTGTATACATCAATCCATCCTTCCATTCATCCATTCACTCAGCAAGCGTTTATTGGACATAGCTAACAATTGCTTTTAGGTACTTTAACATTTCACTTAAAAGAAATATTTTACAATGATCGCCATGTTGGCAAATCTGATCATACCCAATATTTCAGCTACACACAATACAGTTGCTCCTACCTTCTAAGAAACCACACCTGCTGGTTTTCCTCCTACATTAACTGTCCTCTCCGGTCTCTTTGCTGGTCTCTTCCTCACATAGGGGACACAAATGTTGGTGAGCAGCAAGACTGCTTTTGTCAGCTTCTTTTCTCTACCTGCACCGTCACCCTGAGTGTTCTCCTCCAGTCTCTTGGCTGGAAATGCCTTCCATATGTTGACTCTCAGAATTATATTTCTGACCCTAAACTTACCTCAGTGCTCCAGAGTCATATATTCAACTGTCTGCTGCCTAGATATTGATTAAGTGATTTTAACACATTAAAACAGAGCTCTTGATTCTCTCCCTCCACCCCCAACCTGTTCCTTCTGCAGCATTCTCTCTCTCAGCCTGGAACCACCATCCTCTTACTAGCTTACGCCAAAATGTTATGTGCCATCCTGCAATCCTGCTTTTCACTCATCTTCAAAATAAGTCCCCAAATACAGACTTTTCTCCATAAGCCGCGTACCAACTTTGTCACACTGAGTCCCTCTAGTCTCCTACTTGAACGTTGCTCGAGCAGCCTACATGGTCACTCAGCTTCCATTCCAGCCCCTCGATAATCCAATCTCATCAGAGCTACGAGGGAGTGTTTAAAACGTAAATCAGATCTTGTTTCTCCCTTGCTTTACCACCCCCCCACCCTGCTCCAGTCATTTCCCATTGTGTTTAAAATAAAATCCATATCTTGAACACGTCTATATAATGTTATGGCCCTTCCCATCTTTCCAGATTCACTTTGATCCCCATGCTGCCTCTCTTACCACACTCCAGCCACATTGGCCCTTCGACACTTTTCAAACACACTCAGTGTTCCAGCCATGGGGCCTCTGCCCTTCAACTCCCTCTCATAACACTCTTGTCCCAGCTCTTCCCGTGGCTGGCTCCTCATCGTTCAAACCTCACTTCTATTATTATTCCACAGAGGAACGCTTCCTAGCTCCTTGTCATTGTCAATCAAATTGTCCTATTTATTTCCTTCACTTTTCACTTTCCAAATGGATTTTTGTTTTTACTTATTCACTAGTATCCCCCTGAGTATAAACCCATCTCATTCTCAATTATTTAAAAAAACAAAATAGATGCTCAGTAGATATTCATTGAATGAATAATAAGTGACTCCATCTCCAAAGGTATTGGAAAACAGTGAAACATTCCTTTTCAATGTCCCCAGAAGCAGAGAGCACAAGGAAGAGAATCTAATGTGGCATCCCCAGTGAACTCTGCCTCTCCCACAGATCATTTTTTTTTTTTTTTTGAGGGAGATTAGCCCTGAGCTAACTACTGCCAATCCTCCTCTTTTTGCTGAGGAAGACTGGCTCTGAGCTAACATCCGTGCCCATCTTCCTCTACTTTCATATGTGGGACACCTCCCACAGCATGGCTTTTGCCAAATGGTGCCATGTTCACAGCCGGGATCCGAACCAGTGAACCCCCGGCCGCCGAGAAGCAGAACGTGCAAACTTAACCACTGCGCCACCAGGCCGCCCCTCCCACGGATCTTCTGATGGCCTTCATTCTTCTAGGAGCCTCTCGTTCTGTGCTGTGTGTTGCCCCTTCGTTGGATTTACTGTATGTCAGGCGATGAAGGAAAGGAATTTGCCTTTAAATAGTACACATTAGCCCTCCCAGTTAAATTGGGGGAAATCACCTAACAAACTATTCAGTAACATTTCACCCCAAGGGACAATAAATACCAAATCTAATTACATGGCTGCAGTCGTTTATTGGCCGCTCAAGTCATGGTTATTCCCTAAACAAACTTAGCAAAACATCAGTGCCTCTAACTGAAGTCAGCACCCACTTGTGGCTTCAGTTCTCTTCAGATTTGCTCCACTAACGACCAGGAAAGTCTCACTGGTTTTTTTCTGACCCGGAAATCTTGCTTCATCAGCTTGTTTTCATGTCCAGCTATTAATGTGTGTTGTGAAGCGACTATTGCCCTCTGCTCCTTTTGCGGAAGTTGTAGATCTTTTCAATATCATATGAACACTGGAAAAAGAGCTACACGTGATTTATCATTTCCTGAATGTGTTATCTTGCATACCTGATCTTGACTTTGCACACTGGTGACAAAATGTGGGTCATGACGTCTCTCCCCCACATTGTAAAGGACCAAAGGAAATATACGGAAATGCATTTTGGAATCTGTAAAGACCAAATGTAAATAGCTTATTGTTGTCATGTTTTACCTATAATAGGACATTTTGAAAAATGACATTGTGGTATGATTGAGAGGTCACTGGACCGGGAAACCCTGTGCATGGTGCTGTCCTTGGAACCTCACTGAGACATAGCATCTTGACCTTGAAAATCAGGGACTTGGGTAAATTCATCTTACAGGTCTTTCCAAATCTAATGTGTGAAGCTTTGTTATTATAAATAAGGCTTAAATATTAAAATGCAGTAATGGTGTCTCCCCTCTTCTTTCAAATCTATCTGCATTTTATTTATAAGAGAGAAACTACATTCTGTGAAAACCCACAGAATTGAAATACTGAATAATTTTATATTTACTGTTGAATATTTATTCAGAATCCACAATATGCGAGACACAATAGTAATGATTCAAACTTCTCTAAACCTGTATGGCTTAAAAAGCACTTTTACTTTATCTTATCTCGTGTGATCCTCTCAAACGCCTCCTACGCAAGGCTGGACAAAGATTACAAGGCCCACTCTACAGAGAGAGAAGTGGGAGGTGAGAGGAACTAAGTGATGAGAGAAATTAAACTCGCCCAGTTTCTCCGATCTCTTTAGGGGAGTACGAGTTTGATCAGAGACTCTTGGACTGATGAGCTTGTGTTCTATCAACTTGGGTGGACATTTATGTGACAGCTTTGTGGTCCCTGTGCTCAAGACGGCAACCTCCTAAGACAGCTCCTGGAATCTGGCAGACAAAGCTCCTGTAAACGGGACAGGGTTACACAATCACCGCCCTCAAGCACAGTGAGAAAAGCCAGTTGCTTTATTCTGTGAAGCTGCTTTGACCTTCCTCTTTCCTTCATTTGGTGTCATTCGATTATTTCAACAACGTCTTCAGACTTTACTTGTTGTTTGGGAATACTTTCTAGTTCTTTCAGTTTTCTCCCTCCCTCTACTTGGCCCCAAGACAGCATCTGGCTCTTGAGAGAAGCTGGTGGAGGGAAGAGAGCCTTGACGTAGCAGGCTCTTCGGGTGTGAGCTGGGTTTTGCCTGCTGAATCGGACAATTCCCATTCCGGGGTATTCCAATAGTATCTGCTGTGATGTCCGGGCTGGTAACCTTGGGAACGACCATTTTCCATTCAGTCAGTACTGGGTGGCCATTCCCTCCTGAGCACACCTCCCTCGACAATCACACGTCTTACAGACTCTTTTGAGTCTCCATTACGTCTTCTCCATCTTGTGTTCCAGGCCTGTGTCATTGCCTGCTGGATCCAGTTTCATCTAAAGAAATCATCTGATGCTCAACTCACTGAAGCCCTCCATACCGGAAGACCCACTTCCTCTGGCCACAGCCTTCCGAGGGCACTTGGCCCAGGGATAGCCAGTGACCAGTCAGATTCCCCTTCTCTCTCTCAAAAAAGTGAACAAAGGACACAGAAACTAGAGTCAGCACAGGCCAGGGATTTGAGCTGAAAGATCCTTTATCAGAACTAGCACCATGGCAAGTCAAAGACATATGCAAGCTTAAGTCACATGGGAGGAGGGAAATAAATCACATTAATAATGATGACTACTATTCACTGAGTGCTTATCGTGGCAGGTACTATGTGAAATATTTTACATGCATTATTTTGTTTAATTTTCATAACCCCCACCAAGAGATAGATAGAGAGATAAAGAGATAGATGTTGACATAGATTTATAGATTTAGATATAGATATGATTTATATCAAGATCTATCTACCTATTATCTATCTATCTATCTATCTATCTGAAAATGGACCCAAGTTGTTTCCAACTGGGGACAGTTTTGTCTCCCAGGGATATATGGCAATATCTATCCGGAGATATTTTTGGTAGTCACAATTTTTCAGGGGGAGGCGTGTGCTACTAGCATGACACTAAGCATCCTACAATGCACAGGACAGTCACCATAACAAAGAATTCTCTAGCCCAAAATCTCAATGGTGCCAAGACTGAGAAAACCTGATCTACGTGCCCGTAGAAATCCGCTCTGGGGCTAACGCTCACTTGAGGTGAGTAAACTCAGCAAATCCTTGAAAGCGAATTCAGTTCCGCTCCGTCTTTCTCTCTCTTTCAAAATCCTGAAAGCCGAAATAGCTCCAAAGCAGGCTGAATTCAGTTCAGCTTTGTTTTATTCTGCTTAGTTTAAGCCAAGAGCAACTTGGTGTTTGTCTTCTTGTTTGACGTAAATGTTCTTTCTAGGGATGTTGACTCTGTAGGGCTGTTTTTATAAATGGAAGGATTTCTAGATGTAATAATAATAATATTGCCTTCCAGAGAATGCCATTTTCAGCACTCCGTTATGATTATCTCCAGCTTACAGACGAGGAAACTGAGGCTTAGAGTATAATTTATGCAACTGGCACACTTAGGAAACAACAGAGCTGGGCCTGAAGTGTAGGTCGACTCAACAACTGAGTCTAGATTCCTAACCATCATGTTATATTGGTCTTTGCCACACTGTACTGGTTTCATTATAATTTTTTCCATAGTGTTGGCCTGATAGGCCCTAATTCTTTTTGAGTTAAGGAAGCATGGGTGGCTGAAGGGGGAGCCGCAGCTGTGCTGTGCCAAGCAGAACTTCTTGCAAGTAAAACGAAAACGATTTTGCAACAACTGGAGGAAAAGGAGATTATAAACAGATAAAAGTGTCTGGATCACTCCAGGGCACTGATTTATGACCAGCAGGATAGTCCCTTTGAGAAGGAATACTACACCATATAGGATGATTCAGATTTGGCATAAAATATGCTGCCTCTCGCTGAGGACATTGGCAGGTTCTCACCTTCTCATGTAAATATTTAAGAGCACCACGCCATCAGTGATTAGATTTTCTGAAGACTGCGAGTGGGAAGGTCGTGCTTGGAATGATGGCTTCCTAAGTATGCTTTATCCGATCATCTTTAACTTAAAAAGAGTTGTTTTTTAGGCCATTTGAGGATTTCAGAGCCACTTCTGGGAACCGTTTCTCTTTGTAGGATCGGGGCCCCCTTTGGTCCTCATACTGCCTTGCTCTGTGTAGCGACTGGTGTCGAGGGACCCTCTCAGGGCAGGAATGTGTGTTGTCTTCCTTTTTTACATATATGGAAACCAAGGCCCAGGCCCATCTTTTGCTGTTGGCACAAAATCAAATTGATCTCTCCTAGCACAAGTTGTTCGCCACTCAGGATCATAATCCCAGACCTGGGTGTCCTATAAGGGAAGAGATGAAGTCTAGATACGGGTGATGTCAGCCGGAAGAGAGAGACTTGTAGATGAAAGATATTGACTGGCCTCAGCTCGTCCCACTGGGGACCACTGGAAACAGTCACATTATGACTCTGAAGGACATAGAATGATCCCAGGAACTGAACCCCCAAGGGATCTCAGATGTGCGATGCCAACTGAGCCTGAACAAGTGAATAATCACCTCTCCCTTTTGAATGTTCGTTCCCCCTCTAGAATGGAAGGCCCCTCCACCACGGCCTGGTAGTGTAGCAGTTAAGTTCATAGGTTCTGCTTTGGGGCCCCGGGGGTTCACTGGTTCAGATCCTGAGTGCAGACCTCTACACCACTTATCAAGTCATGCTGTGTCTGGAGTCCCACATATAAAGCTGAGGAAGATGAGCAAGGATGTTAGCTCAGGGCCAATCTTCCTCAGCAAAAAGAGGAGTATTGGTGCCAGATGTTAGCTCAGAGCTAATCTTCATCAAAAAAGGGGGAAAAAAAGGTCTCTGCTTCTCTGTGCTGGACGACAGCCACAACTTTAGAAATGATTCCACTTGGCCTCCTATTTGCTGCTCTACTTTGTATGACAATTACCTCTGGTGGAGAGTCTTATTTTAACTTGATCACATCTGGTAAACAGATCAAAATAAGGAACTGAAAATAAGTACTTAAAATTCCACATCATTCTTTATTAAACTGTTTGAAGTCTGTAGGAGTGAGATCCATCGACTTTTCTTTCCCTTAAAAAACAAACAGAGGACCGGCCTGGTGGCACACTGGTTAAGTTCACACATTCCGCTTTGACAGCCTGGGGTTCACCGGTTCGGATCCCAGGAGCGGACCTATGCACCACTTGGCAAGCCATGCTGTGGCAGGCATCCCACATATAAAGTAGAGGAAGATGGGCATGGATGTTAGCTCAAGGCCAATCTTCCTTAGCAAAAAGAGGAGGATTAGTGGCAGATGTTAGCTCAGGGCTAATCTTCCTCAGAAAACCCAAAAACCAAAAAAAAACCAAACAAACAAAATCTTTACCTCCTAAGCCAAGTGAGAGGGGAGGCACAGTCCTCTACTCCAAGGGAAGCCTGTTCAATTTGTTCCTATTTCATGGAATCAGCTTGATCTACCAGGGATGAACCAAAGACAGGATTTTGTTTAAAATTAATGACTGGGGTCCGCCTCTTAAAAGCCTGTCATTTAAATGAACAAAGGCGCAATTGCCTCCTGACAGCAGAGGTGGGAAAATGGAAACATTGGCGTTGATGTCTCACCCACAAATCTCCATTCATCTACTTACTCCATTTTATCCCTTGACCTGTCTTTTTAATCATTTCACCTCCTTGCAAAGAATTACTGCTGTCTCTAACGCATGTGGTGACCTTCTTGCCTGGTGACTTCAAATACCCCTTTGACAAGAGGAGGTCACTACTATTGCTCATCCATCCTTTCAGCAATAAATCTTATGGGTTCCTCCCTTTGGGTGTGGACTAATAGGTGAATGAAGATTAGGGCAAAAGGTTGGGTTGGTCACTGTCCAAATGAGGGAGGCCTGTGCCTCTCACTTCACCACCTGGGGAACAAGTCCAGGATCCCAATTGCCAGCTCTCATGGTGCTTGGATAAAAGCATAATTATTGGGGCTGGCCCAGTGGTGTAGTGGTTAAGTTCGCATGCTCCACTTTGGTGGCCTGGGGTTTGCCAGTTTGGATCTTGGGTGCAGACTTAGCACCATTTGTGAAGCCATGCTGAGGCGGTGTCTCACATAGCTGAACTAGAAGGACGTACGACTAGGATATACAACTATGTACTTGGGCTTTGGGGAGAAAAAGAAAAAAAAGAGGAAGATTGGCAACAGATGTTAGCTCAGGGCCATCAGGGCCAATCTTGAACAAAAGAAAAAAGAAAACAAGCATAATCATCATATTATACTGAAGAGTGAATGTTGCTCTGAATAAACTAAGGACCATCTTGGCTGTAGAATATACCATCACTGCAGAGTGTTCCTTTCTTTTATCATGTTTGAGGGGAAAAAGGGAAATTTTTGTTTTCCCAGTTGTCCCAACTTTGAAAGCACCAAGCGAAAAGCAAGCATCCAGAGCTTCTGTGGGACTCCCTTGAAAATTCCTTAACCCAGGAGACATCTGTGTCTCCCCCGATTCCCTCCCTCAAGGAAATCACAACACAAATGGAGGTAGTCGTGGTCTGAAATCTCTAAAAGGACATCCTTCCTTTCTCTGGCTCTTCCCTCTGGGCTTTGCTTCACTTTGATTTACCCCCAAGATGCATATGACGGGGCTTAGGAGGCAAAACAGTCCAGGGGCTAAGAACATGAACATTGCTGTCAGATTGAAGGGATTCCGGCTGTATTTCTAACATTTGCTAGTTGTGGAACCCTGAGAAAATTTAAGCTCCAGTTTCCTTATCTGTCAAATGGTGATAATGATCTTAACATAGTAGTGTAACCACAGGACCAGGAACAGAATTTGCCACCCTAAAATACGCCTCTTTGGCATAAGGGCTATTTTGAGCTGATGATTATTTTAAAAAACAGCAGAGAGAAGAAAAATTCGGAAAACATGGTAGAAGGTACCCATTCGTAAGGGAAATTTACATTTATAAGAGAAATCTCCATTTGCACGGGTGCCTCCCACTCTGTGCCAGGAAGGGGAAGTTGACTTCAAATCTCTAGAAACTCTTATCAGTAGAGAAGGCAATGACTTAAATCTGCATAACAAGGTTACCCTTATTTACTGTGCTTTTCCTGGTAACCTCCCTTAACTATCCTCATCTTAACAACAGGATGTTAAAGCTGTTTTTCAGGGGTGGCCCAGCCTGCCAGGAGCAAGTGCAGAAGAGAAAATTTTGATTTGCCAATTAAAACATCCTCCCAGCGCTTCTGCATACCAGCCTGCCCTCCCTGATCCTTAAACCTTCCCCCATACCCTGGCTCAGGGAGACAGAGTTGAGAGCTTGTCCTTCTGTCTCCTTACCAATCGTTTGTGTAATAAACTTCTTCTCTCAAGGACCGGTGGACCATGATATTGGCTTCTGTGCACATTGGGTGGTGAGGCCTCGCTTGGCAACAGTGGTGTTGTGAAGCCTAGGTTAGCCCACAAACTCAGCAGAGGGTCTGGTACATAATAAATACTCAAATATCAGCTTTATTAGAATTATTACTGCTTCTAACTACTACTATTAGCAGCACGTGTTCTATGGAATTCAAGTCAGGAGAGTTACCAATGCCATGCTACATTGTCAACTGCCTAACCATGGCCTTCTACAAAGAAAATAATAAATACACTGAAGATGGAAGTGATGCGGGGTCGGTGAGCCGAGGAGTCGAAAGAAAGATTTCTTAGACTCTTAAGATCTGGCAGTAGTGCTCTTTTATTTAGAGAATAGTGTAGCATGGGGACAGGACCCATGGGCAGTCAGAGCTTCTGCTGCTGCTGCTTCTGCTGCCCCCGCTGGCATGGGGACAGGACCCATGGGCAGTCAGAGCTTCTGCTGCCGCTGCTTCTGCTGCCCCCGCTGGCATGGGGACAGGACCCACGGGCAGTCAGAGCTCCTGCTGCTGCTGCTGCTGCCCTGAGTTGAGGGTTAGGGCTAAATTTAAGGCATAGGTATGTGAGTCATCTCTTTACTAAGACAAAGGAAAGAACATGAAAAAAAGTTAAAGTGGTATCAGTGCAGGTGGGGTCTGGTCATTGGGTGATCCCATGACTTTTAGACAAGAATCAAATTGGATTAAGTAAAGGTTAGAAAGGTTAGACGCCACCAGCCTAAACCAGTTACATGAGATTGCCAGACAGCAACCAACTTAAGTTCTTGCCTTCCCTATTAAGAGTTTCTACGGACAAGGTCATCTCTCCTCTTCTTCCTGGTACAGAGAGGGAGGCACCTTTTACAGATATTTACCTTATAAATGTAAATGTGTCCCAACAAGGGCAAGTTCCATTCCCCAGAGCCTCCTTCCCTGTCCCAGTTTATCAAAAGCAATCAGCCCAAAACAATCCCGATGCCAAAGAGTCATATCTTGGGGTGGCCAATTTCAGGTCCCTACAAGCTCATCCCCCACCTTCCTTCACAAATGCAAATGTATTAAAAGGGCAAGCAAAATTCCAGTCCTCGGAGCCTGCTTCTCATCTGTAGTTTTAAAAATAACCAGCCTAAAAATTCTCATCATAAACCGTTTTCAAATTAAGCAGCCTAAAAATCCTCATCAGAAGGAAGAGTGGGAGAGGAAGAGGGAGAGAGGACAGAAACGCTCCATAAACATTGGTTAAATGGCTGGGAAGGCATAGATTTGCATATAAAAGAATCTGTCAACCCTTATAACTCCCTGCCACTCTCCAAGGGCCTAATCTTAAGCATTCCTGGAGGCACAGTTGAAGGCCTGTAATGGGAGAAAGCATGGAAGATGCAAAGAATAGCTGGGAGCTAAGAGGCTGGAGCAGGTAGAGTAAGGGTGGGCAATAAGGCTGGGGAGACAGGCAGGGCAAGGCCATGCAGGACGTTTAGGTCAAGGTAAGGACTTTCGTCTTTATCCAAACAACGATAAATCCCACAAAGCGTTTTAAGCAAGGAGCTTTTATGGTCAAGTTTGTATTTTGAAAAGACTGCTCTAGCCACTCTTGAGAACAGGTTGGCTGGGACTAGAGTAAAAGAAAGTGATAGATCAATGGGTAGACTATTGTAACAGTCTAGGCAAGAAATGTATTATCTGAGACTAGGGTTGGGGTGGAGGAAATGGAAAGAAGTAATTTGGATTCAAAATCAAGAGAACATGTTTATGCATTAATGGAGGTAGGGATTGAAGAGAGGGGGTTATCAACTGTGACTCCTAGTTGTGACTAGAGTGACTGGATGGTTTATAGGACTGGACGTTGAGTTCATTTTGAGATATGATGAAGAAAAATGTTAACTAGACTACTGGATACGTGAATCTTGAGCTCAAAGGAAAGTTTGGGGCTGAATTTGGAAGTCATTAGATGGTAATGAGTTTTTACAAAGTTGGGGAGAAGTAGAACAGTAGCTAAAGGAGATAAAAGAGTCCCGGGAGGTGAAAGATTCTTGAGCTTGTGCAAATGTTGATGGGAAGGGGAGAGAACACATGAATATTCAAGAGGAAGAGGGAATAATAAATTACGTAAGGTATTCTGGCAATTTATCCATATGTTTAAAGAATTTGTACCTTTCATATTTAAAAAAGGATTTAGAATAACATGATATTTCAAAATAAAACAAAACAGAAAACTATTTTTATTAATTTTTAAAATATTGAAAATTGATACAAGAAGACTGTAATGCAGTAAGGTGTCTGGGGTTAGTTGATGCATCTGGATGACTGAAATTAACAAAAACCCTCAACAGGACCAAATCCAGCCCAGCATCTGATTTTGTAAGTGAAATTTTATTGGAACACAGACATGCCCATTCATTTACATATTGCCAACGGCTGCTTTCCCACTATAATGATAGAGTTAAACTGAGGCTATATGGCTTGTAAAAATGAAAATATTTACTATCTGCCCCTTTATAGAAAAAGTACATCCATGCCTGCGATAGGAGAACCAGGCCATCTCACCAAGCAAGAGGTCTGGAGGGAGACAAGCTCCAGGATGGTTGCATGAGGGGATCAACAATGTCATGAGGAACTAGTTTCTTCCCATCTCTTGGCTCCACTATTCTCAGTGTGTGAGTTTTGTTCTGAGTCTGGGTCTTGTCATGGTTGCAAGAGAGATGGGGCAGCATGCTTTTATACAAAGTAGGAGGGATGGTGAAATGTCATCTCCAGTCATGGAGTCTAATTTTTCCCCTTAGTCTGATTGGACCCACTTAGGGGGCATGCTCACCTGGATTGATTTGGGTCACAAAGGAAATGGCAAACACAAATGGGCAGAGTAATGAGATGGTGTGGGGATGTGGGAGGTTGAGGGAGTCTCTTGTCACTGGGAGTAAAGTCACCTTCCTCTGAAGAACGAAGCTATGCAAGGTGGGTGGACACACCTAAAGAAAGTCCGAATTCTCTTCGGAGCAAAAATGGAGGAAATGGATGCTAGATAGACAACCAACAAAGAAGAGCCACTATTGCTGGTTCCTGCGTTTGAGAAGCAGCTTCCTGGTAGCCAAGATATATAATAATAATGATAAAAATTCTTTGGTTACATGACAAGAGAAAGCATCAGATGTTATTATTCTACATAAGTTCTTCTTCAACACAATCTTTGTTCCAGCAGTTCCAATAAAATGTTTTAGGGACCTGGGCTGAAGTGGGGTGGGGAGCGACAGAGAGAACGTTACCATACAAAATTGGGGTTCTCTTGCCTGGTGCACACAAAGAGCCAATTATTATAGCATCAGCTTTTGAGAAAAGAAAAAAGCTTTATTGTGAGACTGATCTGCAAGGAGACAGGAGGCAATGCTCTCAGATGCATCTCCCAGATCCAGGGCTTGGGGCAAAATTTATAGGATGAAAGGCAGGGAGGTCTGAAGTGTGGAGATAGATGATTTGAAGGAAGGAGAAGTGAAGTAATTGATGATCTGTGCAAATGTAGTCAAGCTTCATGACTCTGCATGGGACACATGTTCACCAAATGGCGTTAGCATGATCTGAGGGTGGAGTTTTCAGCCCCTTGATGTCAAAAAGGATCACTTACAGAACATTTGCATAGGCCCAGTTACTGGGTTGATGGTCTCAACAGGCCTGAACTGGACAAGGGGTCATTTCTCAGTTCCTGAAAAACAACTCTTAATTACTCTGTTGATAAGATGGGATCAGTTGAACTGGTCCTAGAGGGTCCATGGTTACAAGAAGGTCCCCTAAATCATCCTCTCAAGACATAGGATGAGCAAGGACAAAAGCAAGATGGGACAGGACTCTATGGGGGCGGGGGAAGCAGTGGTCAGGGGAAGAGATATTCAGACATAAGACATTCAAAGGTGCTTGAAAGTGAAGGAGAAGAAGCCAAGAAAAGGAGACACTGGAGATATGACAGAAAGAAGCACAGAGAAGTGTTAGATTTGGAAGAGGAGTGAGGGAAGAATAACGTTACAGTGAGATTAACAACAATCTACATAACATGGAAGTGAGCTGCAAACATAAATCAGACAAGGAGAGGAAAGGATATTTGGGATCAGAAGCAGGAGGGGAAACTGACAGCAGCCTGTTTTCCTGGGTTGAAATCACACCCTCATCGCGCTCTCATTCACCCCTTCATTGGGAAGGTTCTTCTTTTAGAAGTCTTTCTAGTCTTGCTTTGGAAATATAAAAGTCACCTTCTGAAGCTTGGACTTCTCTATATTTATAAATATCCACTTCAGTTCCATGAGTACGGCATATTTCTCCCTGTGGGCATGCTTGTTGGGGCCTTGCAGACTTTATCCAATCACGCTTTCTTGTTGGCTTGAAATAACTTCATCATTTTTCCTTTGAAAAAATTCTTTCCTTTCTTCTTTCCTCATTTTAATCCATAAGATTAAGAAAACCAAGTCCCCACCCAATAGAGTCCTTTAGAAACCTTTGTGAGAAAAAGAGGGACTTAGAGAGACTTAGAATGAGAGGCCTGGGCAAGATTCTCAATGGGTTGGAATTTGCTCAATGGGCTGCTTGAATGAGGGATTTCCGTCTTGGGTGCCCCAACACTGTCACTCCCTAGAGTAGATTTTGAGATACATTCGTAACACTAATTGAGCACCTTTTGTAAACCTTGCACTTCACATACTTTATGTAATTTAGTCCTCCTGATAACCCTGCAAATATAGCTTATTAACCCTTTGTATGGATGAGCAATGAGGTTTTCGGAAATGCATTCCCCACACTCATAGAACTGGAATCTGAACTTAGGTCAACTGACATTACAAAGTCTGCCCTGTCTCCACTTTTTCCTGTCACTTTCCTAGGAATACGTGTGTTCCTGCCAAGTTAATTGTATATCAACATTTAAATATACAGTTAATAACCCCAAGAGGAATTTGTTGTTTTAAGGACTTCTGAGGGAGTTCTTTTTGTAAAAGCACTGCTCTTTTCCATGTATCTTTCATATATCTAGATTTTTCCATGCTGATTTTACAAATATGCAAACCAAATCTATTTGTTGCCTTCCCTGTTCTGATTTTCTTGTAGCTGAACACGTATTTCCTAAAACCATCACTTTTCACCCATGAAACAAAGATATTAAGACAGTGTGCCCAGTATTATCCTTAATTAGCAGAGATAGCCACTATTGAAATTGCTTACTGCTCACATTTTACCCAGAACCAAACTGGGAAAAACAGAAAAGTATTGTTCTATCTCCTTTTCCAAGAGATCCATAAATCATCCAGAAATATATTAGTAACTTCTTATTAAGGAGTTTTGCAAATTACAATGAACAATATTGCCTAAAATAAGATTTTGGTTACAATGGTTGATATGCACAAACATCTTTGCAAAATGTAGGGAGATGTCACTTCAGTCTTCATCATGAGAATAGATAAGAGTGATGGATTCATTACTGGCTAATCTTTTTGCCAGCACTGCAGCTCAAGACATAGAATATTAAAATCTACCATAAATACATTATTAGCACATAAGAAAAACTTTTAACAGCTGTATGCCATTTTATTGTTACGAAAACCTTACTAATGTGACATTAATAAAATTGATGCCATAATAACAGCCCCTAAATTGGTTGTTACTGTAATGAGAGAATAATTTGGAAGTACTAAATAGACTGGCAAAACTGAAGATGGCTATTTATTTCAGAGTTGGTTAATTAATAACTGTTCATTAACTAATGCTAAATGCCTCACGCGCTGTGGTTGCCTCTTTGCCAAAAGATATTGGTGCTCTATTTTGGTGCCAATGCCAACTGTTAATTACTGCGCTGGGACCCTGGAATTTGACTGGGACACAAAAGTTTGCTGGCGGCTTGCTTTCCTAAAGGCTTTGCAGGGGGAATAAAAGCAAACCTCCAGCCTCTTGAGTCTCGCTTCCAAGCTCTTGTGCTTTATGCAGGATGTTCGGGCCCTGAGGCTAAGGTTTGGGAAGCTGCACAAGAAAACTATTCATAGCTGATGCTTTGGGGAATGTTTCCCTGGGCTGAGTCTTAAATAAACTGAAGTCCTTTTAATTGAATGCACTACCAGCCTGTTTCGAGGAGGCATTTCACCAGGGTGTGGTTAATACCCCATTTGCTGGTTTTGTTGCTGTTGAATATTTTGACTACTGGCATCTAATTGCACCTTAGGTCTTGGAACAGTGCCAAAGAGTGACATTTTCAAATGGTTTGCGGCAAGAAATGAGTTTCTTTAGCTTTTTTATTGTTAGTGGCCAGAATTGGAGAAGACTGTATTTCTACAGAAGGGCACACAAATTCGCCTGATTTATAGCTTGACAGTTGACAAAAGTTGAGATATTTATGTGGTTGGTGCCGGATGATAGCATGCTTTGAAACTTTTCTCCAGAGTGCAAAAAGTGTATGTTAGTTTTCAATTTCTTTGCATTGGGAAGTGTTTTGATTGGCTGCATTTTTTAAGCCGAAAAATGTGCAACCTCTGCAATGTGTAGAGCTCTAAATTTAATCAATATCATTCTTACACATAGTATTTAGAATAATTAACACGAAGCACTTTAGGGCCACTTCAATGAGTTTCTTGCCCACTCTTCTGATGGACTGACCTGCTTGTTCAAATAGAATCACAAATTCCTCATGCTGGACGGAAACATGAGACACTTGTTTAATTCTTTGATCCAAGACTAGATCCAGGTAATCGAACAGTGGGGTGTCTATCCTATTATGAAAGGTTTCCAGGAACAAATCCTTTGTCTCCTCGTAGCCTATTTCAGTGTTGAATCAGGAAGTTCTTAACCACGTCTTACTCAACTCCACGCTGCATCAAAAGCTTTGCTCTCTGTGGGTCTTGAGAACAGCTGGGGAACGGCCTATTTGTAATAATCTTGCAGATTCTTAAGGATAGTTATTAAATTTCTCTTCAATTTTCTTCCCACCAAGCTAATTAACCCAATTCTTTGAACCTTTCCTTGTAAGCCTTTGCATAGCTGTCACGCCTCATTTACATAGCAATTCTCAGTTCTGGTGCTCAAAGTATTTCAAGGATACTTGCTAGGTGTTTGGCCAGGAGACATTTGAAAGGGTCTCAAGGAGTTTCTCCCTAAGGGCAATCTATTGTGATGACTTTATAAATCCATGTTATCCACCAGACACTGAGATCTACCAGGTACCCCGTGCACCAGGAGAACTTGTCAGGCTCTTATATTTTGTGGTAGACAGTTCTTCTCTTCACAGAGTTTAAATATTGGGGAGTAGTTTACGTTCTCAAGAAATGAAGTCATTTCAGCCCAAATTCACTAACTGTGATAAACCAATGGCAAGCGACAGGATATATTGGAGTACATGAGGAAGCCATTTGATGTAAAACTAATTCAACCTGACCTTGTTTTTCCAAAAGGTTCTGATGTGGCCGTTGAGCATGCATTGTCTATCTGTCTTAAGTATTTACTATGTCCCAAAGACAAGAACCATCCCTTTAAGATAAAGATGTAACTTCCCCCATATGGGTATTTCCTTAAACATAAGCATCTCTCCCTAGGCTAGGAATTGGTTGCTGGCTTGCTGTGTTCGCCTAGTGGCCATCCAGTTCAAGACTACAGACCTGCTACCTGCTGGCTGTGTTCATCAATTGCTATGTGAAATGCTGTGCCAGCAAAGCAATCTTGTGACTATTGTAAAAGGGACATTCCAATCATATGTGATACACGCTCTTTGATGGTATATAACCACTCTGTACTCCCCACTTCTTTGGGGTGCTCCATTCCTTTGGGAAAGGACTCTCCTGGGCTATATGGTCCTCAGATCTGGCTCATAATAAACTCACACCAATTTTGATTTATAGATTGGTTATGGATTATTTGTGTCAACAACTATCATCGTTAATGTTCGTTGCTCTTCCTAAAGGAGGTTTCTTTCAAAATTGATTTATCAGGAAGAATCTATTGGTTTAGGGAATTGACAAAATAATTCACATCAGGAGGACCTGAAGTAGGAAGAGGTCAGATGGCAATGGGAGGACCCATGAATGGCTCCCCACTTGGGTTCGGTGTCTGTGCATGGACACAAACCAAAAAGTGAGGCCTCTGTCATATCAAGAGTGCTTATCTTAATAATCCTCCACAGAGCCCCTGGCCTCTCCATGCTACTCTTCATTTTACTTTTTAAGAACAACACAGCAATTGTAACAACATCATAAATTCCTATTTTCATCATTACGCAAACATTACGTGTACATTTGAAATTAATGAGAAAATGCAGATAAACTAAAAGAAGGGAAAAACAAAATCATCTCAATCCTATCATCCAGGTAAAACTATTGATAATAACTTACTGTACTTCCTACCTTTTTATTGTAAGCATCTTTTAAAAAGTAGGATCATATGGTACAGTTTTATAAGCATGTTTTTAATTTGTAAGATACTATGAATGTATTGTGATAACAACAAATATAATTTCCCACCCGTTTTAGTGGTTGAATTTTATTGTATAAATATAACTTACTTAACCTTTTTCCTATTGTTAGACAGTTTATTTTCAATATTTGCTATGATAAACAATACTTGGATGAGCATCCTTGTAGCTAAACCTTTGAGTATTTTAATTTCTTACTTAGAATAGAGTCCTGGAAAGGAAACAGAAGGGTTTCGTTTATTCAATTTCTGACCAGCTGTGTATAAAAGTGTCCTTTACTCATATTCTCATCAACACTCGGAAATTCTTAATGTTTTTTTGGCAGGTTGATGATTAAAAATGATATACTATTTTTGTTTTTTAAAATCAACTTTATTAAAATATAATTTACAGATAGTATGATAAAATGGACTCACTAGTATGGTTTCACAAGTTTGACAAATATGTACACCATGTAACCAGGAGCCAATCAAGATGTGGAATACTTCCATCATTCCAAAAAGCTCCTCCATGTCCTTTTGCACTCCTAGTCCCAGGCAATCACTGAACTGCTTACTGTCGCTATAGATTCCTTTAGCTTATTCCACAATTTCATACGTATGGAATCATGCGACATGTACTCTTGTGCATCTGGCTTCATTTGCTTGGCATAACATTTTTGAGATTCACCCACGTTGTTGAGTGTATCAGTGGTTTGTTCTTTTTTATTACTTGGTGGTACTGCATTGGATAGAGATACCATAAATTTGCTTACCATTTATCTGGTAATGGACGTTTGCACATTGTTTTCCTGAGTTTTAGCTATTACAAGTAAGTTGGAAGGAACGTCTGTGTACAGGTCTTTTTGTGGGCATATGTTTTCATTTCTCTTGGGTCAATGCCTAGGAGTAGAATTACTGGGTCATATAATACATGCATGTTTCACTTTATAAGAAAGTGTCAAGAAGTTTTCCACATTGTTGTACTATTTTATACAACTGCAACAATGGATGAGAGTTCCCGTTGCTCCACATCTTTGTCAACACTTGGTATTATTAGTCTTTTAAATTTCAGCCATTCCAATGGGTGTGTAATAGTATGATATGGAAAAGCTATACCATGCAAACAGTGATCTTAAGAAAGGTGGAACTGCTGTATCAATACCAGATGACATAGATTTAAAGACAGGGAATACTACTGGGACCAAAGAGGTATATTTTATAATAATGAAAGAGTCAATCAATCAAGAAGATATAATAATACTAATTTTGAATACACTTAAAAAAAAAGCTTTCAAATATACCAAGCAAACACTGATACAACAGAAAGCAAAAATAGATGAATCTTTCCTATATTTTTTCTCTGGACTTCCACCCTTTTTCTAACCTGAATTATAAGAACTCTTTACTTATAATTTTATAAATACATTACAAACACTTTGTCTATTATATATGTTATAAATATTCTCAGTTTGTCATATGTCATTTCATTTTGTGTTACGTAGTCATTACTAATCTTTTCCTTTATTGTTCATGGTTTTGCTATCATACTTAGAACATACTTTCTTATCCTGATGTTATAGACATAATTACCATCAAACTGTTGTTTTCTTCTAGAAATTTTTTGATTGCATTTAATTTTTCCTCTTAAAAATTTGAGCTTTTTGGAATTTAAGTACTTTTTGATTCCATATAATTTTTACTCTTAAATATTTAATTATTTTGGAATTTTCCATTCAGAGTATGGTGTGCAACAGTAATCGAACTTTACTTTTTCCCAGTCATTAATTCCTCCAACACTGCTGGAAATCTATCTTTTCCTAGTTTTCTTCGCATGTTTGGCTGCAATGACTCTTTCTTTTCTCCTGCCTGCCTTCTCTGGTAAACACTTACTAGGTGGCTATTACGTACCAAGTAGAGTACTTGGAATGGGAGATTAAAAAAAGAAAGACGGGCCTTTTTCTGATTTGCATAAATGCTCCACATGTGTTATCAATAGCCCTAGAAGAGCCTATGTTAATTCAATAATTTGCAAGTGAGCGTGACGTGTTCGAGAAAGGCTGATGTCTCTAGGGAAGGTTGAGCACTGACTGCATAGAGAACTGTGCTTGGAGAGAGGGTTCCAGAATCTCTTAGGGCATATTAGAGAGTTTGGAATTAGAAAATTATGACTGCACCTGCCTGATCAGTTTTGCATTTTAGAAAATATGGCCCTGACAGCAGTAAGGAGGAGAGTCATGACGAGAATGGGAGAAGAGACTAAGATCAAAGGCAGAGGGATTACTAAGAGATTGTGAGTGGCCAAAGCAAGAGATGTTGAAGATCAAATCTACTAATGACAAGAAAGGCCAAGTGCGGAGAGCTATTTCTGAGGCCGAATAAGCAGTACTTAAATCCTCACAAAGGAAAAAGGCTGCAAAGAAATCAAATATTTTCTCTTATCCTCCATCCAATCTCTAGGCTTCACAAAGGACCTCATTTTAATTTGAGGTTGCAGTTAAAACAAGCCCAGATTTCCTTGGGACCAAAGTGTCTGACTCTCTATATGTTTCATTATCACCCACAGGACACATGATGAATTCCAAGGTCTGTTCGTCTTCTAAACATGACGAGACCTACACCTGCCCTTTTAGGACTTTACAATCTAGTATAAGATTTTTTTTAAAAGGCTTACATTTTTATAGTAATGTTTGGTGTCCAAGAAAATCCTTCATTTCTGTAGTAAAGATCTCTTTCAGGTGCATTTTTAGTCCTTGGGTTTTTGTGCCTCATGGACTCGTAACCCGATTTCAATGTCATCTGAAAACATTTCTCTCTAGTGGCCTCAGCTTTCCTTCCTCCTACCTCTCCTACTGGCCTCATAATTGAAGACTTTAATTTATTCACCACACAGTGTCTTTGCCCTCCTGCCATCTGTAATTTATGCCTTACACACTCTGCTGCCTGGTATTATTTAATTCTGCTTTAAAAAATGACAAGTTTTGTGAACCAGTTGGTAGGAATCACCCCATTAAAAATATTGTTATGCATAACGGTGTTTAGAAAAAATTCCCAGCAGTGAATTTCAGTTTTGTAAGTTAATGCTCTTTTTGGCACTATCCAGCTGGCGGTTACAGTGATCATTAATATTATAAAATAAAGATAACAGGAGCCCCAGGGAAAGAAGAATGACCTCCTGAGAGAATGCTGGTGTTTCTAATCCGGGTCTGAACAATCCATTCAGGCAAACAAAAGGAAGCAGCGGCTAAGCCAGGGTTGGACATGAGTTTTCACCCCAGAGCAGGATCCCTGAGGCGCTAGAATGTGAGGGTATATTGAACAACAGTTGACCTCTCTTTTCTTAGATAACATTTTTTGGCAGAGCACACATCGGTAATTAAAATATTGAGAATATCCTAAAAAGCACAGAGAAATGATATCTGTTATTTTTTGTTCTCTTTGGAGATCTTGCAACCAAACTCTAACTTATTTCCTGACTACAGTGTCTTTCTTAGGTAATAATGGAATAGAGAAGGATGTGGAAGACGCTACCTAGCGGATTAGCAAAACCAGTTCCTCTCCTTTCTGGATACACATTTAGTCCACACTCCTCATCTCTCTGCTGTGCAACCGAGTTCTGGCCAATGGAAAGCAAGTGATATGCTGTTTCTGGGCTGGAGCCATCAAACTTGCCAATGTTTGATATTCTCTGCTCTTTTTCTTTTCACCAACTTGACTTAACCACACAAACCTTGGAAGTCTTTGCTGAAGATGATCCAGCCACAAGATTGAAGGAACCTGGGTCTCTGAATCAATACTTAGAGGGAGAACCACTGTTATGGGCTGAATTGTGTCTCCCACAATGTTCATATATTGAAGTCCTAACCGCCGGGACCTCAGAATTTGGCCTTATTTGGAGATAGGGTCTTTATAGAGGCAATAAAATTAAAGTGAAGTCGTTCAGGCTGACCCTAATGACTGGTGTCCCTACCAGAAGGGGAAATTGGTCACAGACACAGAGGGAAGATGATGTGAAGAGACCCGGGGAGTAGATGGCCATCTATAAGTCAAGGAGAGAGGTCTGGAACAGATCCTTTCCTCACAGCCCTCCTTCGGAACCAACTCTGCTGACACCACAGTTTTGGTCTCCTAACCTCCAGAGCCGTGAGACAAGAAATTTCCATTGTTTAGGTCACCCAGTTTGTGGCACTTTGTTCTGTCAGCTCTAGCCAGCTCACATAGCCGCCTACCTAACTCCATCCTTAGGAGTAGAAATGGACTTGACAGTGCTAACAACAAATTATGGACTTTGGGTTTGTTTGTTACAGAAATCAGTTTTATCCTCACTGTTTAAGGTAAGATACCTGGTTGGAAGAGTATACCGAATGTCACTATCAACATCTTACACACATTTATGTCCTGATCTTCCCCAAGAAACCAGCGGAAGTCCTGTGGGTAATGTCCTGAAGGACAGTATAAAAGCAAAGAGCATAGTAGAGGTGGGGAGTTTGGCGTGAGGGTGGGCTCGTGCCAAGCCTGGGGATAGGAGGGCAGATGTGAGCACAGACCTCAGGGTTAATCTGAAGGCCGGTGAGTGAGGGAGTGAAGAGCAGAGCACTGGCCAACAATGAAAGGTCTGCACTGATGCTCCCATTTCAGGAGAGCCGGCCCGGTGCTTGACAAGCCTGATAGCTTAGAGGAAGTTCTTTAGCCAGGACGTTAAACTCGTCATAGTTTACAAATGTTCATTGATGAAATCCCTTGTTTCATCAAAAATTTGTAGCCATCCTGGGAGGGAAGCAGGACCAAAAAGTTACCAGACCATCTCAGTCCAAAAGCCTTTAGTCGACAGAGCAAGGAGACTGTGTGGGGTGGGGAAAGGTGTGGTGGTCCAGAACAGAGTGTTGGAGCCCGAGTAGGGTGACGAGGGCATTCACACAGGAGTGTGGTCCACATGGGCTGTTGGTGCCTGAACAGGATGGCTGCAAGAAATCAGAGCTGGAGTGGAGTGAGGAAGGAAGCCATGTAGGAGAAAGGCCCAGGGAGGGCATCCATGCAGAGGAGGGAGCCAGCAGCATCGGAGACCAGTTCCATCTGTTACTCGTGTGGACGCTGGTCAATGAATAAGCATATTAAGGATAAAGGAAACCAGCTTTCTCCCTACCAGAGAAGGGAATTGCAAATATGGACAAAAAACCTTTAAAAACCCTGGAATTATGGACTTTGATATAGATTGGATATAGATTGGATTAGAAAGTATTGGTATGAACATATGGTTTTCAATATACTGTCTAGAGATAACTATAGAAACACAGATGTACATGTGGGCATGTGTGTGCAATGAGCCCACCCAGTGCCCAGATATTATTTCTAAAAATGCTATCTACTGACAAGATCAAGGGTTTGTTAGACAAACAGCCGATTCCAGATTTGGGACTGACAAACTACAGCATGAGTCTGGAATATCTTGTTGGGGCGATAAGTAAGGAAGTAGTCACAGAACAGGTCCACATCAAAGGGACACAGCAGGTAACCTGAAGGGGAACCAAAGGCCAAATCTGGGACAACTGGAATATCAAAACACATAATGATTGTAAAGAATTATATCCCACTGAATAAAACAGGACACCAGGAGTTCCTATTGATATGAATAAATGAGTAATTCAGAAATTTAATAAGGAACAGGATATTTACATAGTCTCAGGGTATCTCTCCACAAAATACCTAATAATTATGAAAGAAAACATCACTAGAGTGAAGAATCCGGGGAGAAACTACCTTAGTCATGTGACTAAAGTTAACATCAGCAATGTGACAGTGAAAATTGCACACCTGCTGATCCGACACAGTCAGAAAAGCACAATATCACTTGTGTGACATTGCTCTCAGAGACCTGGATCCAATCACGAAGAAGCATCAGAAAAACCCAAACTGAGGGCTTTTCTGTAAAATAAGTGGCTTATAATAATCATATAATAATCACAGGTGTCCAGGTCATGAAGCTTAAGGGAAGACCTAGCAGCTGTTCCAGATTGAAGGATATGAATGATGCGTCAATTAAAATGACACAACAGGGGGCCGCCCCGAGGCCAAGTGGTTACGTTTGTGCGCTCTGCTTCAGTGACCCCGGGTGTCACCGGTTCCGATCCTGGGTGTGGACATGGCACTGCTCATCAAGCCATGCTGAGGCTGTGTCCCACATAGCACAACCAGAGGGACCTACAATGAAGAATATACAACTACGTACTGCAGGGCTTTGGAGAGAAGAAGAAGAAGAAAAAAAGATTGGCAACAGATGTTAGCTGAGGTGCCAATCTTTAAAAAATAAATTAAAAAAAATAAAATAAAATGACAGCAAAAAGCAATGTGCTATTTGGAGCTCGTTCCTTGTGCAGAAAAGGAGTTATTGGAAGAACTGGTGAGACATGAATACATCCTGCTTTGGGTGGGGTATTATAGATTTTGCCCTTGTTTGTAGGAAATACACACTAAAGCGTTCAGGTCGATGGAGCACCATACTGGCACCCTGTTTGTGACTTTCTCTCATGGCTCAGAAAGGGAAAAGTTCTCTGTGCTGGAGGTACAGCTTGTCTCTAAGTTAGCAATTCTTTCAAAATAAAAGCTTTTTAAATTCTCAGGCCTATTTTACAGATGAAGAAACAGAGCCTGACATGCTCCAGGTTACCCAGCCAGAGTGTGGTAGCTCCAGGCCAAGATCCTTGCTTCATGGACTTTTACTATGCAATATTTTCACCAGAATTGGAGAGGTGTGAGATGAAAGCCAATAATTTCATCAGGAGATAAACCGAGGTCTAATGGTCACTCTATTTAGTAGCTGTGTGCCTGGACCTCAGTACTGAATTGATCTAAGCTTCATTTTTCTCTTCCAGAGTTGTCCACGGAAAACATTCAGTTCCAACGTTCTGTGATTCCTCATTGGAAAAACCAAGTGACAGCAACCAATACTTTTGGGATGGACATTTTGGGAGCGTTTTTGCTTTCATTACGTTTTCCGCCACCTCCCTAGAATAGAGAAGCTCTTATGTTATAGAACAGTGTATCCCCTTTTATTGAAAGCCACGAGCGGTCTGAGAGTGGGAGTTGGGAATGGCGGTTAAATTATTCATCGTGACAGAAATAATTATCTTCATCCAGGAGACAGAAGCCCAAATGCCTTTTAGGAAGTCAACTTGAGAAACGCTCCCTAGTGATAATGAAAGTAATAAGACATGTCCCAGGCCTCATTCACGAACTCTGATTTTTTTTCATCCCTTGCAAAAAAAGTGCCCTGTGCTGACAAATGTCTGGTTAAGAAAATTAAGAAGAGATTTGGCTGTGGCCTTAATCCCTCCCCAGGGCATTCTAGTTTCTGAATTCTGGATTCGTTATCTTTTCAGGTCAGATTTTTCTTCCTCTGTCTCATTCTTTATCACTTGTGGTCGAGCCAATATGGCGGTTTTCTGCCACGATGGGGTTACCTGTCTCTTTCACATGAGGTTCTGCCCAATTAGGTCTCAAACACAAAATAGAAAACATTGTTGATACCTTGTCACCTTTCCCTTCAAAAGTCATACTTGGCTTCAAAACAGAAATACATGCTCTGGTATGAAAAAAGTGGCAAAAGTGATTGAATTCGAACCTGTATTGGACTTGCATTGATCCTGAGGGTCTTTTTGTTTTCTTTTGTAGTTAATGAGTGCATCTTTTGGCAGTGGGGGCAATAGAGGTAGATGGTGTATCACAGGGAACAACTGTTTCATTTAGATATGAAAAGCCAGAGCAGCAATACTGAAACTCTGTGAGAAGACGATTATTGTTATTATTGTTATTTTATTTTTATTTACTTGTTTCTTTTGAGGGAGATTAGCCCTGAGCTAACACGTGCTGCCAATCCTTCTCTTTTTTGCTGTGGAAGATAGGCCCTGAGCTAACGACTGTGCCCATCTTCCTCTACCTTATACGTGGGACACCTACCACAGCAGGGCTTGATAAGCGGTGGGTAGGTCCCCGCCCAGATCCGAACCAGCGAACCCCTGGCACTGAAGCAGAGGGTGCGAACTTTACTATGCCACCAGGCTGGCCCCGCTGTCATTTTACAGTTGGGGAAACTGAGACTTGGAATTGCTAAATGACTTTCCCTAAGTCAGATAGCTAGTAAGGAGTGGAGCAAAGACTTAGAGCTGGGTGTTCAAACTCAAAAATGCCAATCGGTGATTTGAACATTTACGAAGAATTGAATGGATTCATTCAGTGTAAATATTGGGTCGTAAATGACTTGGCTATTGAGAATGACTCAGCTGGTGAATCATACGAACCATGATTACCCCTGCACTCAACCATTATCATGGTTCAATGTATATTTTAAGGTTAATTATATACGTATATATAAAATTAGCTTCTTTACAGTTAAGCCAGAGGAGCGAACTATATTTATTTTTGTGACCTGGTGGGAAAACATCTGGCATAGCTCCAAATGATATTTTGACTTTGACATGTTATAAAAGAAGGGAAAATAGAGAAAAACAGTGGATGATTCTTTATGTTATAAGAATGTCAATGAAAAAAATTCATATCATGAAGAAACAGGAAAATATAAAAATTACAGTGTTAGAGATTTGGAGAAATTAAGTGAAGCCAACACAAAGCAAAGCAAAAACTGGTCTTATTCTTATGTTTAGCTTAACATTTAAAAAGATATTTGCATTAATACTGAGGCCAAAAAAGTAAGAACGATCAGAAAGGACCTGAACACGTCCGCTGCCTTGAACCTGACAGGCTCTCCCTTGAGAGAGAGGATGCGCACGGTGCTTTTTCCGTGTTTTAGTTCCAGCTCTGCAGTGTGACCCTGGGCAAGTCTTCTCACCATCCAGGGCTTCAATTTTTCCACTACGAGATGAAGAGTTGAACTAAGGGCTCTCTCAAGTTCCCTAGAACTCCATGTTCTAGGGGCCCCTGGTTTTATAATGGAATAAAATCAATTTTATGAAAAAGGAGAAAGTAGAGATTGACAAAGAAGAAAGATCTATTGTTTCCAAACCACCAATAGCAAGAAAGAATAAAAACAACTCCCACAAATTCCTGGAAGGCCCAGTGGTGAGTGGTTTATAGCTTTTAAAGCTCCTTCTGCCTCACCATCGATAGGAGCCCGGAGCTAATACGGCGTTTCCATTTTACAGATGAAGAAGGTGAGACCAGAGAGGTCCCGCAGTTTGTCTAAGATCCTGTAAGCATGAGGGCCCAGGATGAGATTCAACCCCAGGCAATGTGAAGGCCAAGAAAAATTCCTTCAAGAGGTAAAAGGCAGGCTGAAAGGCTTCCGGCGAGAGCTAAAGAACGGAAGACTGAAAAGAGTTTAAGAAAAAGCATGTTTAAGCATCAAGAGAACTCTCTTAATTATGGAAAATTAATTAGTTTGCCTTTTACTTACTCCACAGTCCTCATAAAATCTTTCATCTAAGGGCCTTGTTTAGTAATAACAATGCTACTATTACTACTAACAGCAAATTACAACAATAATAGCAGCCAACATTTATTGAGCACTAACTGCATGCAACAATATGCAAGGAACTATGTTGAGCATTTATCGCATTGAGGCCTTGCAAAATATTGGTAGAAATATTTTTTCCTGTTTTACACATAAATTGCAGTTCAAAGAATTTGAGTGATTTGCTCCAGGTGACACAATAAGTGGTAGAGACAAGATTTGTCTGGGTTCTGTTGGATTCCAAACTTCTCGATCTCGTCCTCCCTCCCCCAGCCTCTTATACCATGGTGAGGCTTGCATAATTGTGCTGGCACCGTCAGTGGCAGCCAGCTACTATCTAGAGTGTTCATTGAACGGAAACATCCTATTACCAAACCGTGTTAGAAAAGCAAATTCAAATGGAAACATCGACTGTTCTAAACCGTCCTTGTAGAGTAGATCTCAACCAGAGCTGGAATATCAGAACCACTGTGGAACTCTATTAAAACAAAAACAGAAGCACAAGTGCCTGGGACTCACCCCAGAATGTCTATTTTGTAATCTTCTGGAAGTGAGTCTGAGAGCGTGCTTTTGTGTGTGTGTGTGTGTGTGTGAGGAAGATTGGCCCTGAGCTAACATCCGTTAGCAATCTTCCTCTTTTTGCTTGAGGAAGATTGTTTCTGAGCTAACATCTGTGCCAGTCTTCCTCTATTTTATGTGGGATGCCACCACAGCATGGCTTGATGAGCAGTGCTAGGTCAGTGCTGGAGATATGAACTTGTGAACCCCAGGCCACCAAAGCAGAGCATGCAAACTTAACCACTACACCACCAGGCTGGCCCCGTGTGTATTTTTTTAACAACTTGCTGAGATATAATTCACATGCCGTTAAGTTTATCCATTGAAAGTGTACAATCCAGCCATTTTTAGTATATTCAGAGTCAAGCAATCATCACCACAGTCTAATTTTAGTATATTTTCATCACTCCCAAAAGAAACCCTATATTCAATGGCACCCACTCCTCATTCCTTCCCATCCCCCTTTCCAGTCCTAGGCAACTACTGCACTACATTCTGTCTCTGTGGTTTACCTATTTTTTGACATTTCATGTAAGTAGAGTAATACAATAGGTGGTCTTTTTTGATTGGTTTCTTTTGGTTAGCATAATGTTTTCAAGATTCATCCATGTTCCAGCGTGTGTAGTTACTTCATTCCTTTTTATTGCTGAATAATATTCCATTGTATGGATATACCACACTTTATTCCACTTAAAATAAAATATTAAAATAAATGGAATTAAAACTGATATGTTTATCAGTTGTTGGATATTTGGGTTGTTTTTGCCTTTTGGCTATGATGAGTAATGTTGCAATGAACATTCATGTACCAGTTTTTGTGTAGATGTAGGATTTCATCTCTTCTGGGTGTATACCTAAGATTGGAATTGCTGAGTCATATGGTAACTCTATGCTTAACATTTTGAGGTTCCCATTTTTCCACATCCTTGCGAACACGTGTTTTTGTCTGCCTTTTTAATTATAGCCATTCTAGTAGGTATGAAGCAATATTTCATTGTGGCTTTGATTTGCGTTTCTCTAGTGACTAATGATGTTGACCATCTTTTCATACGCTTATTGTCCATTTGCATATCTTTTCTGGAGAACTATCTGTTCATACTCTTTGCCCATTTTTTAAGGTGGGTTATTTACCTTTTTATATATTCTAGAAAAAAGTCATATAAGTGTGTATATCTATATATAATTATATATATATATCATATGTATACCATTACACCATTCTGTGAGTTGTCCTTTCAGTTTCTGCTTGGTGTCCTTTGAAGTACAACATTATTAATTTTGATGAAGTCTGGCTTATCTAGTTTTTATTTTGTTGTTTGTATCTTTTGTGTTGTATCTAAGACATCATTGCCTAATCTGAGTCCTGAAGATTTCCACCTATTTTCTTCTATGAGTTTTAACTCTTACATTTAGGTCTATGAATTATTTAATTAACTTTTGTCTGTGGTATAAAGTAAGTATCAAAATTCATGTTTTGGCATGTGGATATCCAGTTATCCCAGGACTCTTTTTGAAAAAACTTCGTTCCTCATTTGTCATGACCACCTCATCAAAAATCAGTCAGTCATAAGTGTAAGGGATTATTTCTGGATCCTCAATTTTAGCACATTGATCTATTTGTCTGTCCTTAGGCCAGTAGTGACTACTTTAGTTTGCAGAATGTTTTGAGATTGTGAAGGTTGAGTCGTCTTGAACTCACGTATTTTTGAAAAGCTCCACGAATGATTCTTATGTGTAGCCAAGGGTAGAGTACCATGGGCCTTGGAAGACCTCTGATAGGTGTCGTTTATTTACGGAAGTGACTTTGGGTTCATGGAAAGACCTGAAGTTTTCAACTCTTCCCCAAAGCTGCTGCTTGGTGGCCAAGACGGCAGCAACTTTTCTCTCCAAAGGAGTGGCTTTCTTTGGACAATGTTCCTTTATTTATTCTGTTAAGTCAAAACTCCAGCTAAAACACAAAGCTCTTGAATATCCAGACCATAAGGTTTTAGCTTGGTTGAAGAGGACCTCTAAAACCCTGGACATTTCGCATAATAATTTGCATGTATCTGTAATTTCTAGGAAGAGGATCTTAAGTTTTTATCAGATTCTTCAGGGACTTTATAATCCTAAAAAAGAAGTCAACCCCTCTGGATAACCTTGCTCTTTCCACCCTATCAGAAAAACCTGAAAGCTAGCTCAAGTGATGCTGAAGATTTGCAAGTGAGGGCTCTTTCTCTTGCTTCTTTAGAAGAGAGGAGATGCTCGTCTTGGGGAGAAATGTGCCAAGTAAACTCTGACCATCAACAACCCTGAGAACCTGCTACTACCTGTGTGCTGACCCCAACAGGGCTCATGGGGGAGCAAATGGAGCTCAGGAAGTTCGTTCCTATTTCCAAGTTCTATGTCCAGCAGTGACCCTAGTAATTTTTAAGAAAGGACATAGTAAGTGTAACAGGCTTATTTTGCCATGAAAATCTCAACCCTGCCAAATTCGTCACCATGGTGGAGCATCCACCGTCCCAGATGAGTCCAGTTTCCGTAATTTATGAAGCCCTCCTATCATTGCAATGATGTAACACTGGAGAGTCAATTATAAACTGCAAACAATCCAGTCAAAGGTCTTACACAACGATAATCACCTAGATGTTTGAGACCTTCCTAGACTTTGGGCTCAATCCTTCTTCCTAGCTTTTCTAATTTCCCTTCTTCGGGAAGCAAAGATTCTTCCCTTCACAATTTTTATGTTCTCATGAATATGACAGAAAGATTCTAGGGTCTCCATTTGAAAAGGAAATACAGATATTTAGGTATTGTACAGAAGTGCCTGACGTGTGGAAGTATAGAAGAAATTTCAGCCCAGGGTTGTCATGGTTTATTCATCTTATAGGAATAAAAAAGAAAAACATTCTCCAGTGGTAGACGGTATTAAGCGAAAAGGGATTCTTAGGCAGTATTCTTCAGTGGCTTTTTTACTGCCAACAGTGTTTTTGGATTGTTGAGACAACAGGCAAATTGAGAAATCATAGAAATATTTCAACCTTGTGGGAAAAAAGAATGCACAGATTATTATACTTATACATCCAGCACATTGTACGAAATCTGGATTTGCCCTTCACATCTTGGGGCCAGGACGCAACTGCCTCTTCCGCATCCCTGAACTCGTGGAAGGTAACCATGGATTAAAGAGGCCAGGGTGAGGGGGAAGCAGCCACTTCATCGTCATCCCATCCAATGATCTACACTTCATTGAATCCATAAGACCTGCGATTTAATCGAAGTTTCTATGGCATTGACCCAGATATTCTGGTTCATAAAAATACTAAATCCTTTAATGAAACACAGAATTAAGTTAATATGATTTATGTCACCCATCACCCAGTGGGCTGATTCTTTGTAGTGATCTTGATTAAAAGAAGATTATGAAATAGCTGCAACCCTCACTCATTTGCATTTGGTTCAAAAGAAGTGGCCCAAACGGAACTAAACAGGCATTTAAGTACAAGGAAAAGATTCTTTTCATTTTATTAAGCACGAACATGAAACAACTTGCCAATAATTTGCACAACATTATTTTAGGACTAGAAAGAGAATTTGGCATGAAAAAAAATTCCAAACTGATCATGTTAATTATGTTTCCTCTAAACAAGGAAATTTAATAATTTCCATCCCCTAACGCATCACTCTGAAATTCGGTACTTTAAATTATTCCTGTCTTATAGTGTTGAGCGGTGCATATTTTAAACGCATGTGGTTTTTTTTCCCTTGAAGGAAGGAAAAGGATAGAAACTAGCATTCATGTGGTGTCCCATGATATTTGCTTTATTATTATCCTCATTTTATGGATTAAAAAAATGGAAGCTGAGTGGGTCAAATTTTAACACTAAGAAGAAGTGAAATAGAAATTTAAATCTGTACCTATCTGTCTCCAAGGCCCACGCCTTTCTCCCTCACCATTTTGCCTTCTCTGATTCTCTTTATACCTTGTGCAAAGACTATTTCATTTGAATAATATACTCTGCAGATCCAGAAGTGGTACATTGCACAGAAAATGCTAATCTAGTTAATATTCTATACTTTATTTCCTTCGACATGATTATGGATTTACTAATATCTCTCCCTACGAAATAGTGATGTGTGTTTCCCTCAGGTCGAGCGAAGTATAATTTTCATGTGGTTACATAATTTCACGTATCGAATGAGAGTAAGCATCCAGGGAGTATCTGCAAATCACACCGTGATACTTGCAAATTGCTGATATGAACAGATGACTGGTTGGTAGCAACTGTTTACAGGAAGCCGACAGGTTTCTGTGCATTTATTTACTTAACCACATTTTCAGATGTGTGAAAAATAGCTGACATAAGAACCCTGAGAAATTATAGAAGAAATCCTAATAAAATATTAGAAGAAAGATCACACAGATTACTAGGCAAAAATGAGACAGTATGGTGATGAAGAAGATCAGGAAATGGAGAAGAAAGGGCAGAATGATTGGGCATGAGAACAAATCCTATAAATGTTCCAGGTGTGACCAGTCGACAAGCCACAATCAAAATGGAACAGCAACTCACAAGAAAGATAAGTCAAAGCTGTGACTTGCTATGAAGTTGGGCGATACTCTAATACCGTGCATACCTCTCATTTCATCTGATACAAATGTTTTTTCTCCTGTTCAAAAGAAAACAGTTCGCTAAAAAGAAATATAAGTCTTTTGAATAATTATCAACATATTTCAGGGACTGACATTTGACACAATCTTCTTGTATCTTCCAAAACCTCTATTTACCTATACACATTTATGTGTGTTCTTTCAACAACAGTTCATTAATTGGACTTTGAAAAGTCTTTTATCTAAAAAAGATGATATTTCTAATTGTGTTTATAATGAACTAATAAAGCATGAATAAATACACAGATGCTAATATTACATTAATAATGATTAAGCTCTGCTATTATGATGTATGTTGTGATGAATTCTGCTATTGCAATAAATTCATTTTCAAATACAATGTTCCTGAGGGCGATTCACAAATGAGATCTATATTTTTCAATATGGTATTCCTGGAGCCAAATTTAGTGCCTAGCACATCAAAGTTACCAGTGATTATTTGTTGAATGAATGAAAGAATCAGACGAAAAGAGAAGTGACAAAGCCCAACATTGTAGCTTATGATTTTAAGAGCAAAAAGAACAAGATATTCACAAATAAGCACCCATGTCAATATTTACTTACCCTACATGAGCTTTGGACAGTGAAATGACTGCTTTCTTGAAGAAACTGATAAGTGCTGAGAAGGCAGTTAGGGAAGGTCAATGGCGAGACGCCAAGGTGTACACGTCGGTTCCCATGTTAAGGTGACCGTGGCACCTGGTGGAACTCATATATACAAAGGGTTGCATCACAACAGCTTTCTTGTAATTCCTCCAATGTCTGTTAAAATGGCGAAGACCTTTGTATAAAATTGTATTTCAGCAATTGTCACTAGAAACACGATTATGAGGCATAAATCAATAATATTTATGGATTACAAATGTAACCAAATTAAAGGTCTTTTATATTCAATGAAATCTAGGTCCCATAATGTAATAGCAGGATGCTCTCAGTGAAAAGCTTTTATGCAAAGAATAGTTGCTTTAAATGACTTAATATCAATTTCAAAAGGCTCCTGAAATTTCGATATGAATTTAACATTAGCCTGTCATTTTACTACACACTGATGGACAAATGCCAGTGGATAAATATCATCTTCTACAAATGTGATGTTAAAATACAACAGCACATCCCCAAATGGTTCAAGAAATAGGAAATGTGTGCTTGATTATTTGGTAACGGCCATGGAGCACAAGGTCTTCCTTTGGCTCTTTGCTCTCGGCTCCTCACAGAGACTGTGTGTTAGCGTCTTAGCTGGTGCAACAGGACTGCCCCGGGGATGGATTATTCCTATGGAGAGAATTCTGAGGCCAGTGAAGTTCAAGTGTTTTCCTACAGTTAGCAGAAGTAGGAGGAGAATGTTTTATCCCTCGACTTCCAAGCTTTTGTGCCCATCTGGAAATCATTGTGTTTTTCAGTATTTAATAAGAGGAGGGAAATGAGGTTTTTGTGACAATCCAGTAAAGGGATGGTGGCCTGGAGACAGCAGTAGGAGCGTGTGGATGAAAGAATAAGGGCAACTTAGAGTTTATGTTTTCTCTTATTTTATTTTATTGCGGAAAGAACACTTAACGTGATATTTACCCTCTGAACAAGTTTTTACATGTACGAAACGTTATTGCTGACTATAGGAACCATGTTGTACAGCAGATTCCGGAGCTTATTCATCTTGCTTGACTGAAACTTTATGTCTGTTGATTAGCAAATCCCCATTTCTCCCTCCTCCAGCCACTGGCAACCACCATTCTACTCTCTGTTTCTATGAGCCGGACTATTTTAGATTCCTCATGTAAATAGAATCATGCAGTATTTGTCCTTCTGTGACTGGCTCATTTCACTTAGCTAATGTCCTCAAGGTCCATCCATGTTGTCACATATTGAGGAATTTCCTTCTTTTTTTTTTTTTTTTAAAGATTTTATTTTTTCCCTTTTTCTCCCCAAAGACCCCCGGTACATAGTTGTATATTCTTTGTTGTGGGTCCTTCTAGTTGTGGCATGTGGGACGCTGCCTCAGCGTGGTCTGATGAGCAGTGCCATGTCCGCGCCCAGGATTCGAACCAACGAAACACTGGGCCGCCTGCAGCGGAGCGCGCGAACTTAACCACTGGGCCACGGGGCCAGGCCCAGAATTTCCTTCTTTTTAAAGGCTGAACATTATTCCATTGTATGTACGGACCACATTTTCTTTATCCATTCATCTATGGCTGAACATCAAGGTTGTTTCCACATCTCGGCTATTGTGAGTACTGCTGCAATGAGCATAAGAGTGCTAATATCTTCTTGCGATCTTGATTTCAATTCTGTTGGATGAATATCTAGAAGTGGGATAGCTGGATCATAGGGTAGTTCTATCTTTAACTTTTTGAGGAACCTCATACTGTTTTCCATTGTGGCTGCACCACTTTGCCTTCCTACCAGCAGCGTGCAAGTGTTCCATGGGGGTCTCCTCTTTACTTAGCCATGATGGTTCTAGGAAAATCTAACACAGCTTGTCTCCCCTGGACTGCGACTTGTGACCATTTCCAAGAAAGTGCTTTCCCAACCTTAGAATCCCACACGATGATAGGCAAGAATGATTGTTTTTCCCCGAGTAGGCTGAAAGGGACCAGTGGTAGAGGAAGCAATGGAGCTCTTTCTTATCTACCTATTGGCAATGTGTAAATGTGGCAATGTGGCGATGGGTACCATTGGCAATCAAAGATTGTTCATTGCATTAATAATGAGTTACACATACTTCTGGTGTGTGTATGAGGGGAGAGCAGTGTGAGGAAAGATAAAAAGGAGTAAGGCTATGTCATGAGAGATACACAATCTGGAATAGTGGTGAACTTAGAGGTGGGTAGAGTGCTGGGGGCTGGGTGGGCCACACCAGAGGAAGGCTGGGCAGTTGAAAGATTGATCAAGGAAACACTGGTCCTCTCTATAGGGAAAGACCGGCAGTATCCTTAATACCTGCTGGTCAATAAATTCTTTCAAACATTATGACCTATCTGGGCTGGATTTGTCAACATCTTGTTTCTTTCTAATTAGCAATTTATTCACAAGAAAGGGAACATGGCATTTTTCTTTTTCTCCATTGGTGGCAATTTTAAAGGGAGAGCCTTTCATGCCACTGTAAGGGATGTACGATCCCCTGAAAGTGTCTATAAAATGTACTATTCCTGTTATCAATGAGCATGAACAGAAATAGAAAAGTCCTGATGCCCATCTCTAAAATTGTTCTGTGTTCATTCGACATGTAAGCCTGGTCTCTACAGCAGGGCACTGTGCACGGTAAACTTTTACCGACAGAAAGGAAGCTGTAAGTGCTACAGACGAATCAAAACGAGTCTTTGCTGTAGGGAATACTGATTCCTAATAAAACATTGGTGTTGCTTAGCACTTCCATGACTAGCTTCACAACATGAAAGGGAGTTTCTCTTTTTTTGGACTAAAATTAGTAAACTCCACAATACACACAATGTCTAAAAATCCCCGATTTGTGAAACATATATACACAAGCCACATCCATCCTCATACATGAGGGAAAGGGTGCTCGTGTGGGAGTTAGGAATCCTGGGTCCTTGTCCTGACCGAGCCCTGGCTTCAGATCGTTTGATTTTCTCCCCAGCAGTAGGAGCTGGGTGAGTTACTTCACCTCTCTCAGCCTCGCTTTTTTAAACCAGCAGGTGAAAATTTTTGAGTTGCTGTATTTAAGTTCTCTTCCCACTCCTGAGGTCCTCCCGTCTGTGCGGAATCAAGCACGCAGCCAATCCAAACCACTGAGCCGTGTGCATCCGGAAGCACCAGTAATCTGCACATTTCAGGTGTATTTCATTGATGTGCTGAGCAAAGTTTCCACGTGAATTTGTTGTTCATTTAGTAAGGATCCCAAACGAATCCTACAGAATCCAATTGTGGTAAACAAGTAATTGAAGCAGTATCAGCTGATAGAAAAGCAGCTCATGAGAGGGAGCACTCAGAAGCCCCTGAGTGGGTACAGAAGGGCATGTAGATGCTTGGGATCGTGGCTGGCTGTCATGCCTCTGCAGTCACCTCCGGCTACAATGAGGAAGGAAGAGGCACAGAGAGCAGAGACAAGCACCAGCTTCCATTTCCACCGGGGTTCGTTTTAGCAAGTGGTCCAGATGGAATTGATGTCGACTCGCTGAGGAAATTGACAAATGGTTCCGTGGGGAGGATGGAATCTAAAGAAACAGTTTTTCTTCCCTTCCCTCCTACCTTGGGACTGAGGGCTGAATTACTTCTCTGACTTGATTCACTGCGGCTGAGAAGCTGGTTAAAGAGCCCTCTGTCTAAATGTTTGTTTGATGTCCTTTTAGCTGTGAGACTGTAAGAAAGGACCCAGAGCTACAGATATTTTCTTCTTATTGAAGAGCACATATTTCATTAAAGATGACATGGCATGTGCCCATTTGCTGGTGGAGGCACTCTGTCTTGTCTGTCTAAGCTGACAACATTCTCTGTGGCTGGCCCATCCGTATTTTATCTGTGATATATAGACCCCCATTCTAATTATGTTCTTCAAGAAAAAAGCTCACACATCCGACCCATAACATTGAGGGAATGTTCTCCTCCTGCGATGAAAAGTAGAAAGCTCCCTCCTATTTTCTAGCAGATCAAAGCGTAGGCCAGCATCACCTGCCACAGCGTGGGAGACAAATCGCTGTGCTTTTGTAAGCAGCCTACAGCGGCTATGCACAGCAGTTATTAGAGGAAGAACCCAGCGCTCGGACTGACCAGAATGGGCACGGCCAGAGCTGGGCACCGGGAGCCAAAGGATCTGGCTTCCAATCCTAACTTCCCTATAAGGAAACAATGTTACCTTCTCTCTTTCAGCCTTGGTGTCCATATCTAGAGGTGATGATATTATTATGCACTCAACAGATTTCCTAGGAAGATTAAAAGAGGAATAACGATCTGAAAACTATGTATAAATTGAAAAGAAGTAGTCAAAAGCTTTCTACTACTATTTTATCCTCATGATCATTTAGCACTCCACTGGCTAATGTGATACAGTATTAATCATGCCTTTAAGTTTTTCTGTGTTTCATGATGCTCTGACACCCTGGGGCGTGTGGACTCGGGGAGGAGGAGCTGCTCCTCCCTCCTTTAGCTAATTCCCAGAGACAGTAAGAGACTCGCCTATGTGTGTGCCTTTGATACGCAAACCAACCCATCGCAAGTCTGCATCCCCACCTGCCTCCTTTGATCCGACTCCTGCAGTCAGGGACACTATATCTGCCCTGAGTCACCCCAGAGCCAAGTACTGGATAGGTAGGGGCCACTCCTATACCCCAGAGCCTGCCAAAAACATCAAACCATCCATCCTAAACCTTCAGCTTCTTTACTTTGCCTTGCCCATTCCTTCCTGTGAAATAAATCCTTTTGCCTCTGCTTCCCCTTGGCTTCCTCTGCCTCCTGGCTGGCCGTGGTGCTTCCCCGGGTGGCCCTGGGTGGTGTGCTGTGCCTTCTGTTTCTAGGGCTCTGTGACTATATACTTCTTCCTTGTGACAGTCATTTCCATGTCTCTATATCTTAACATAGCTGACTAGAACAAATCCCAGATGCCCACATGGATACACTTTTGGAATGAGTGAATCCACGGGACAGAAAAGGCAATGGCTGTGAGTTTGGTGAAGACACTCAACTCTCCGGGCAACAGGGTTGGAGCAGGCACAGATCAGTGCTGGCTTTCTGCTGCCTATTGGAGTCACCCAGGAGCTTTGAGAAACTGTGGATGCCTGGGCCCCTTCTCAGAGCAGGCATATCACCACCTCTTTTTTTTTTTTTTTTCATTAATGTTATGATAGATTACAACCTTGTGAGATTTCAGTTGTACATTTTTGTTAGTCATGTTGTGGGTACACCACTTCCCCCTCCGTACCCTCCCCCCACCCCCCCTTTTCCCTGGTAACCACCGATCAGATCTCCTTCTCAATATACTAATTTCCACCTATGAGTGGAGTCATATAGAGTTCGTCTTTCTCTGACTGACTTATTTCGCTTAACATAATGCCCTCGAGGTCCATCCACGTTGTTGTGAATGGGCCAATTTCGTCTTTTTTTTTGGCTGAGTAGTATTCCATTGTGTATATATACCACATCTTCTTTATCCAATCATCAGTTTCTGGGCATGTAGGCTGGTTCCACGTCTTGGCTATTGTAAATAATGCTGCGATGAACATAGGGGTGCAACGGACTCTTGAGATATCTGATATCAGGTTCTTAGGATAGATACCCAGTAATGGGATGGCTGGGTCATAGGGTATTTCTATTTTTAACTTTTTGAGAAATCTCCATACTGTTTTCCATAGTGGCTGTACCAGTTTGCATTCCCACCAACAGTGTATGAGGGTTCCTCTTTCTCCACAACCTCTCCAACATTTGTCGTTCTTGGTTTTGGATGTTTTTGCCAATCTAACGGGGGTAAGGTGATATCTTAGTGTAGTTTTGATTTGCATTTCCCTGATGATTAGCGATGATGAACATCTTTTCATGTGTCCATTGGCCATATTCATATCTTCTTTTGAGAAATGTCTGTTCATGTCCTCTGCCCATTTTTTGATCGGGTTGTTTGTTTTTTTGTTGTTAAGCAGTGTGAGTTCTTTGTATATTATGGAGATTAACCCTTTGTCGGATAAGTGGCTTGTAAATATTTTTTCCCAATTAGTGAGCTGTTTTTTTGTTTCAATTCTGTTTTCCCTTGCCTTGAAGAAGCTCTTTAGTCTGATGAAGTCCCATTTGTTTATTCTTTCTATTGTTTCCCTCAACTGAGGAGTTACAGTGTCCGAAAAGATTCTTTTGAAACTGATGTCAAAGAGTGTACTGCCTATATTCTCTTCCAAAAGACTTATTGTCTCAGGCCTAATCTTTAGGTCTTTGATCCATTTTGAGTTTATTTTGGTGTGTGGTGAAAAAGAATGGTCAATTTTCAATCTTTTGCATGTGGCTGTCCAGTTTTCCCAGCACCATTTGTTGAAGAGACTTTCTTTTCTCCATTGTAGGCCCTCTGCTCCTTTGTCGAAGATTAGCTGTCCATAGATGTGTGGTTTTATCTCTGGGCTTTCAATTCTGTTCCATTGATCTGTGGACCTGTTTTTGTACCAGTACCATGCTGTTTTGATCACTGTAGCTTTGTAGTATGTTTTGAAATCGGGGATTGTGATTCCGCCGGCTTTGTTTTTCTTGCTCAGGATTGCTTTAGCAATTCGCGGTCTTTTGTTCCCCCATATGAATTTTAGGATTGTTTGTTCAATTTCTGTGAAGAATGTTCTTGGGATTCTGATTGGGATAGCATTGAATCTGTATATTGCTTTAGGTAGTATGGACATTTTAACTATGTTTATTCTTCCAATCCATGTGCAAGGAATGTTTTTCCATCTCTTGATGTCATCGCCTATTTCTTTCAAGAAAGTCTTGTAGTTTTCATTGTATAGATCCTTCACTTCCTTGGTTAAGTTTATCCCAAGGTATTTTATTCTTTTCGTTGCGATTGTGAATGGGATAGAGTTCTTGAGTTCTTTTTCTGTTAGTTTATTGTTAGTGTATAGAAATGCTACTGATTTATGCACGTTAATTTTATACCCTGCTACTTTGCTGTAGTTGTTGATTATTTCTAATAGTTTTTCTGTGGATTCTTTGGGGTTTTCTATGTATAGGATCATGTCGTCTGCAAACAACGAGAGTTTTACTTCTTCGTTACCTATTTGGATTCCTTTTATTTCTTTTTCCTGCCGAATTGCTCTGGCCAGCACCTCCAGTACTATGTTGAATAGGAGTGGTGAAAGTGGGCACCCTTGTCTTGTTCCTGTCCTCAGAGGGATGGCTTTCAGCTTTTGTCCATTGAGTATGATGTTGGCTGTGGGTCTATCATATATGGCCTTTATTATGTTGAGGTACTTTCCTTCTATACCCATTTTACTGAGGGTTTTTATCATAAATGGGTGTTGGATCTTGTCGAATGCTTTCTCTGCATCTATTGAGATGATCATGTGGTTTTTGTTTTTCATTTTGTTGATGTAGTGTATCACGTCGATTGACTTGCGGATGTTGAACCATCCCTGTGTCCCTGGTATAAATCCCACTTGATCATGGTGTATAATCTTTTTGATGTATTGCTGTAATCGGTTTGCCAAAATTTTGTTGAGGATTTTTGCATCTATGTTCATCAGTGATATTGGCCTGTAGTTCTCCTTCTTTGTGTTGTCCTTGTCAGGTTTGGGGATCAGAGTGATGTTGGCTTCATAGAATGTGTTAGGGAGTTCTCCATCTTTCTCAATTTTCTGGAACAGTTTGAGGAGAATAGGTATTAAGTCTTCTTTGAATGTTTGGTAGAATTCTCCAGAGAAGCCGTCTGGTCCTGGACTCTTGTTTTTGGGGAGGTTTTTGATTACCGTTTCTATTTCCTTACTTGTGATTGGTCTATTCAGATTCTCCATTTCTTCCTGATTCAGTTTGGGGAGATTGTAGGAGTCTAGGAATTTGTCCATTTCTTCCAGGTTGTTCAATTTGTTGGCATATAGTTTTTCATAGTATTCTCTTATGATCTCTTGTATTTCATTGGTATCTGTTGTGATTTCTCCTCTGTCATTCCTGATTTTATTAATTTGCGATTTCTCTCTTCTTTTCTTGGTGAGTCTGGCTAGGGGTTTGTCAATTTTGTTAATTCTTTCGAAGAACCAACTCTTTGTTTCATTGATCCTTTCTATTGTCTTTTTTGTTTCAATATCGTTTATTTCTGCTCTTGTTTTTATTATTTCCCTCCTTCTACTGACTCTGGGCTTTGTTTGTTCTTCTTTTTCTAGTTCTGTTAGGTGTCGTTTGAGGTTGCTTACGTGAGCTTTTTCTTGTTTAGTGAGGTGAGCCTGTATTGCAATGAATTTCCCTCTTAGGACTGCTTTTGCTGCATCCCAAATGATTTGGTATGTCGTGTTCTCATTTTCATTTGTCTCCAGATAATATTTGATTTCTTCTTTAATTTCTTCAATGATCCATTGTTTGTTGAGAAGCGTGTTGTTTAGTCTCCACATTTTTGCACCTTTCTCTGCTTTTTTCTTGTAGTTGATTTCTAGTTTAATAGCGTTATGATCAGAAAAGATGCTTGATATTATTTCAACTCTCTTGTATGTATTGATGTTTGCTTTGGTTCCCAAAATATGGTCAATCCTTGAGAATGTTCCATGTGCACTTGAGAAGAATGTGTAACCTGCTGTTTTTGGATGAAGTGTTCTATATATATCTATTAAGTCCATCTGGTCTAATTTTTCATTTAATTCTATTATTTCCTTGTTGATTTTCTGTCTGGATGTTCTGTCCATTGGTGTTAATGGTGTGTTGAGGTCCCCTACTATTATTGTATTGTTGTTGATGTCTTCTTTTAGTTCTATTAAGAGTTGCTTTACAAATTTTGGTGCTCCTGTGTTGGGTGCGTATATATTTATAAGTGTTATGTCTTCTTGGTGGAGAGTCCCTTTTATCATTATATACTGTCCCTCTTTATCTTTCTTTATCTGTTTTGCTTTGAAATCTACCTTGTCTGATATTAGTATAGCGACACCTGCTTTCTTTTGTTCATTATTAGCTTGGAGTATTGTTCTCCATCCCTTCACTCTGAGTCTGTGTTTGTCTTTGGGGCTGAGGTGTGTTTCCTGGAGGCAGCATATTGTTGGATCTTGTTCTTTGATCCATCCTGCCACTCTGTGTCTTTTGACTGGGGAGTTCAATCCATTTACATTTAGAGTGATTATTGAGACGTGGGGGCCTACCACTCCCATTTTGTGTCTTGTTTTCCGGTTTTCTTCAGTTTCCTTTGTTTCTCGTCCCACGGTTTAATCTGTTCTGATGTAGAGCTGCTACTCTCTGTTGTTGTCCTTCTACTTATCTCCTCTGCTCTTGGTTTTGTAGCCCCTTTCCTTTTTTGGATTTTTCAGGAATGAGGGGTTTCCTGAGGATTTCCTGAAGAGGAGGTTTTGTGGCAATGAACTCCCTTAATTTTTGTTTATCTGGGAAAGTTTTTATTTCTCCATCGTATTTGAAGGATATTTTCGCTGGGTAGAGAATTCTCGGCTGTAGATTTTTGTCCTTCAGATTTTTGAATATATCATTCCACTCTCTTCTAGCCTGTAAAGTTTCTGCTGAGAAATCTGCTGATAGCCTGATGGGGGTTCCTTTGTAGGTTAGTTTCTTTTGCCTGGCTGTCCTTAATATTTTCTCCTTGTCGTTGACTTTTGCTAGCTTCACTACTATATGCCGTGGAGTTGGTCTTCTTGCATTGATAAAGTTTGGAGATCTATTGGCTTCTGTCACCTGAAGATCCATCTCCCTCACCAGATTTGGGAAGTTCTCAGCCATTATTTCTTTGAATAGGTTTTCTGCCCCTTTCTCCTTCTCTTCTCCCTCTGGTATACCTATAATCCTTACGTTGCATCTCCTAATTGTGTCTGATAATTCTCGGAGAGTTTCTTCATTTCTTTTAAGTCTTGCTTCTCTCTCCTCCTCTGCCTGCAACAATTCTATATTGCCATCTTCCAAATTGCTAATTCTTTCCTCCATATTATCGGCCCTACTGTTCAGAGCATCTAGATTTTTCTTAATCTCCTCTATTGTGTTCTTCATTTCCAATATTTCTGTTTGGTTCTTCTTTATCGTATCAAACTCTTTTGTGACATAGCTCCTGAACTCGTTGAGTTGTCGGTCAGAGTTCTCTCTTAACTCATTGAGAATCTTAATGATGGCTGTTTTGAAGTCATCATCATTTAGGTTATATATCTCATTTTCTTTGGGATTGTTTTCTGTGTATTTGTTACTTTCTTTCTGTTCTGGAGATTTAATGTATTTTTTCATATTGCTTGATGTTGTTGATTTGTGCCTCCGCATGGAGATAGAGTTTAGTTGCTCCTTTCACTTGTTTCAGCTGCTGCGGTGGGGGGAGCAGCTGTTTATACTTCACCAACCAGGAACCCTGTCCGTAGTTGCTAACTGGGCCTGGGCCCCTCTTCGTAGCCACAGTGGCCCTTTGGATTCCCTCCTCTGCCGTGGGGGCTGTCACAGGGGGGCTTCAGGCTGCAGGTGCCTACTGTTGCAGCCCACCTAAATGTGCTCTCTCCTTGGGGTCTGCAACGGTGTTATGGGCTTTTCCAGCGGCCAGGGGTGGGATCACTTATATTTGTCGCTCCGTTGCTGTCGGCACCCACCAAATCTCACTTGTCCTCTATGGGTCGCAGGAGAGCTATTGGCATCTTCTACAGTCTGTGGTTAGTACACCTAGCTATGCTGCTTTTGCCCTGGGGTCTTCCAGCCTTGTGTCTGGCGGCTGGGTGCCTTCTACTGGTGCTGTGCAGAGGCTTTCCCTAAGGCTGCTGTGAGCCTGTAGGGTTTCCCCCTAGGCTACTAAGCTGGGTCTCTGGAACTCTCTCCAGCCCCAGTCCTCTCCGAGATCTCCGGCAATCCCTAGCCTCACGGGGCGGGCAACGGCAGCTAGGGGGTCGCTCCGCCCTCTGGGCTTCTCTCCGGGCCTCTGCTGGGAGCCCTGAATGCTGGGCGTGGCCCCTCTGCTAATGGCAGATAGAGAGTTTTGTCTGCTGCCTGGCGGAGCTCCAGCGCTTCCCCTCTGGGTCGCAGAACCGGCCTTTGAAAGTTCCCCCAGCCCCGGTCCTCTCCGAGATCTCCGGCAATCCCTAGTCCCACGGGGCGGGCAACGGCAGCTGGGAGACCTCCGTGCCCTCCGTGTCTCTCTCTGGGACCCTCCGGGCGCCCCGAGCACCAGGCTGGGTCTCCCCGCCAATGGCGGGGAGAGACTCTCCCCGCGGGCTCAGGTGTGCAACTCCAAAGTTTCCCTCTGCGTTTAGGAGTAATTGCGGGGGGTTTAGGTAGGGTTCTGGTCACCTGTTTCCACCGTCGCTCCTCTGTTGTGTTCTCGCTCCTGCCCTAGATGTATGTAGATCCTCTGGGGGCGTCCGTTGGAAGAAAGCCGCTTGCGGGTACTAGGCTGCCCGTCGGGGTCGGAGAGTTTTCACCTATTTCCACATCCTCCCGGAGGAAAGTCCATCCGCCTTCCGATGTATAGTCGCGTGGGTGTCTCAGACGTCCTGAGATGCTGTCTGGATATCCTTTGTCAAGCGATAAGTGTCCAAATAATTGTAGACTCGAAGGGCGAGAGACAAAGAGGACTACTCACGGCGCCATCTTGGATCTTCTCCTCACCACCTCTTGATGTGGCAATTTTTTCTTAAAACTCCTTCCAATGAGTTTAATGCTCAGCCAGGACTGAGAAGCACTGGCGGGTTATCTGTGCATTTTTCTGAAACTTTAAATATTTTCCTAAATAGACCCTGAGGGATCATGCAGGAAAAAAATATTTGAGAAAGATGAATTACATAAAGAAAGCTTCAAAATATTGGATCCTATAGGTGAGTCCCCGTTGGTGCAAAAAGAATATATTTACCATACTTTTGAAATGAAGTGGGAGGAGGCAAGGTTTCTCCCCATGTCCCAGCCGATCAGAAAACTGCCACACCCATCAAGTTAGGAGGGTGACATGCGATAATATGGCCTTTCGGGTTTTCACTTTAGCTCCGAGCTGTTTCCTGGCAGGATGAGCTCCAGTGATGTATAATTCAGTGTTTTGTATCCAGGCCCTGGAGGCTGCCGAAATAGTTTATATAATGATTTTACTCAGGAGGGAAAAATTAATTGCATCTTCTTCACCAGTTGCTCGGTGCTACAGCTTCCTTGGAACAAGCCAGAATTCCCCTTAGGAGACCCAATTTCAAGTTAATATATAGTAATGCTGTACATGGCTTTATTAATCTAGAGGCAGGTGGAGGTGGCAGGCGGCAGGCTGGAGATGAGCACTTTTGTCTGGCCGGTCCATGAGCCTGCTGTGTACTCTTGGCCACACTTTTCTTCAGGTTCCTTCCTTACACGCGGAACTGGAATAATCACATATGCCTCTTGGGCACAAATTATAAAAACGAATGAGATAATGTCTTTGGAGAGATTTGAGTTCCTTGGAGAGCATTACTGTAAAACAGACACACACACACACACATTCAGGCACTTTGTCTCTCCATGTCCATTATCAATCTAACAAATGAAAAACTGTAACACACACACAGACACACACAAGTCGTAATTCTACCCCACCCATTATCTTTAAGAAAAAAGGCGGTTCTCCTCCGTGGAGCTGCTGGGAGAGTTAGCGCTAATGTCCTTGACAGGTTGCAATTAGAAAAGGATGTTTTACTTCCTGTAGCCAGTGCAGCTAGAACTCCGTGTGTTCTGCGGGAAGGACCCCATCTGGGGCTCAGGGAAGACCTCAGACGTGTTTTCCAGTGTTTGGACTCCATCAAATCCCTGTTGTGTATTCTTTTCCCTGCTAATCGCTGGGGTGTTTAATTGTTAAAGCCATATGTGTTTCAAGGGAAATTGAATCCATATGTTTCTGATTCATTTGCACTGAGCTCATCAAATCGTTGTTTTATAAGAGCTGTTTGCTGTCCAGGAAGAATTCCCAAGTGCCTCTTTATACACCATTCTGTGCTTTTCAACATCTTTAAAACAGGAAGCAAAACCCACTATCAATAGCCTACAATCACCTCTTCCTCCACCATAGCTTTCTAATAAGTTTCCCTTCTTGCAAGGGAGTCAGACAAGAAGATATTTTATAGACTTTCCCAAAGTAGGTTCCATAGAAACGACATGGTGGAGACTGAATTTACCAAAGTGAAGTAAGTTTCTTTCACTAATTTTTCAAGACTTTAAACAGGAAAATCCATGAAGGTGAAAAGTTTTCCTAATCACTCATTCAACAAATATTTAGTGGGTACCTACTACATGCCTAGGCATAATTTTAGATGGTAGGCATGTTGCCATGAAAAGTTAGCCTGTCTTCACGAAATGTATATGCTATGGGGGATTTCCCAAACATATTTAAATCATGGGAACTAGTACTCTGGAAATCACTTCCTAGGAAATATTAGTTCATAGAAGGTACAAAATGTAAGGCCAGCTGACCTGAGTACTCCTGAGCATGTGCTCAGATTGGAAAATATGATGGCCATCTGCAATTATTTGTCTTAGGATACATGCTATGGGAGAAAGAGGAAATAACCCATTAAACAAGGTCAGGTTATGATAAGTGCTATGAAGAAACTAAAGCAGTGGAGTTATGGGTGGGATGAGGGCTTATTTTCTATGTCATAAAGGAAGTGATGTTTGAGTAGTGTATTAGTCAGGGTTCTCCAGAGAAACATAACCAATCGGATTGGTTGATTGACCAATATTTGTATGAGGAGATTTATTATAGGAATTGGCTCATGAGGATATGGAAACCAAGAAGCCCCACGATGTGCCATCTACAAGCTGAAGAACCAGGAAAGCTGGTGGTATAAATCAGTGAGTCCAAAGACCTGACAACTAGGGTTGCCCATGTTTGAAGGTGGGAAAAATTTGGATGTTCCAGCTCAAGAAGGGAGAGAAAGAATTTGCCCTTGCTTCACCTTTTTGTTCCACTGGGGCTTCCAGTGGATCGGATGATGCCCACCCACAGTGGGGAGGATGATCTTCTTTACTCAACTTGCTGACTCAAATTTTAATCTCTTCCAGAAACATCCTCACAGACACACCCAGAAATAATGGTTTACCAGTTATCTGGGCATCCCCTGGCTCAGTCAAATTGACACATAAAGTCAACCATCACAAGCAGAGATAATTGAGTGAATGAGAGAGGGGAACTCGAGGGAAGATCTGGGAAGGGAGTGCGAATGTAATTGTGTTGGCAAATTTGTTTTTGCAATGAAATTACAGTTAAAGATAACTCGGTACTTACAACAGCTGAACGACAGCAGAGAAACTGGAAAGTATTTATGACTGTTACCAGCCAGACATAGGGAGGTGGCCATTTTAATTTGCAATAACCTGGAACACATGGGTCAGGTGGAATGAAGATGAGGAGTAGAGGGACAGCCTGATGAGAGAGACAGGCCAGGGGCATTCCTTTGGTCACTTCTGATTATAAGTGTTGCTAATTCCTAATGAAGAAATTAAGACTGTGTTATCAGGACCTGTGTGGGTGTGTTTATAGTATTGTAGAGGTCATCTTTTATCTAGAACCTTTCCCAATCAGGACAGCCTCTCCCCAACCTAGTGGCCTTCTTTTGTCACTATACGACTCAGACTGTCCAGTCAGAGTACATGTTCACCTGGTTCCAGTGACCGGTTCAAGAGAAGTCAAACAAAATTTGAGCTGGACCAATCAGATCTGAGAAATCTATTCCTCTCCTATGGCTAAATGCAAAGACCATGTGACCCAAAGCACCTGATGTCAACCTTTGCCAGAACCAGGGGATAATGAAAGTTCTGGAATCCAGCCTTGCTTAAAGCCAGCACTGCTTCTGGACTTTTAATGATAAAAACCAACGTTCTCCTTTTTGGCTTCAGCTAGTTGACATCTTTTTCTTATCGCTTCAACCATAAGAAGCCTAACAAAGTATAATTTAATTTAGCTACATGTTCTATACATATAATTCATTTCACAGGGTGGACAAATTCTATTCTTTGTTTGCTTCATGAAATTCCCAGTAGGGAGCTCCTTTCGGTGTTGTTAAAGTTTGGGACCTATACCAAGATGGAGTCAGGAGCCCAGACTGGAGAGATGTGGTCAAGTAGCAATCCTTCCAGAATGCTGCCTGAATACAACCTATCCTCATGTGATAATGCCATATTGTGTATCCAAATAATATTAATGAGATGGTGAATAAATGAATTAATGAGTTAACTCTCTGTGCACTGGATCCTCAGTCTGCTAAAATATTGTACCCCTTTCTACTAAGATTAAAACTAGTGCACCTTTCCCTAAGCTTCTAGTGTTACTGAGCTGCCATCAGTTGGAGCATGGGGGAGGGAAATCCTTTCTGCTATAAAGCTATGCGAAGCCTGGGAAACAGAAGAGCTCAGAAACTTCCCACTGATGGTGCGTTCTGATCTCAGCTTTATCATGGGCTCTTTATATTTACCTTCGGTCACTTAAGAACATTCTCTCATTTCACTCTCACCTTATCCCTGTTTGCACAAAGACTTGTTTTTGTCTAATCTTAAAATGATGGTAATGTTGCCAAAAGGATATTACATGGAAGAGCCAATAAAAATGATTGAAATGCATTTTGAAATCATGAAAGCATCCTAAAATTGTTCGGCAGGAACTCCGTGAGGCTGTTTCTTGTTAATGGGAGGCTGCAGGTGAACCCGTGTCACCCAGAACAGCACAGCCCAGCCCAGCTCTCATGGCTTCAATGCCCACGTGGCTCATGATCTTAGATGAGACAATCTTTCTGAACCTCAATTAGTTCTAAATCCCATCCATTTAACTTAGTTAAAGGCAATTAAAATAAAAATTTTATAATTGCTAGCCTCTTGTAAATAGACATGATATTGATCCAAATGTTTAACAATGAAAGAAAGGGACTCTGTATGTTTGGATTCATCATTTATTCTCAGTGGTGGCACACAGTAGGCTCTCAGTAAATATTTGCTGACTAATGGTTAATTGATACATTGAATAAATACATGGATAACCAATCACCTATATAAGTACCCATTGACTAAGTTTCTCAAATCTTAGCAATGAAACTCAGAGTAAAGATCCTTGTGAAACACTGGCTATTTCCAAACAAACTCTGTTTCCTCCTCCAGTCAACTTTGCTGCATCTCTCCATCTGTGATGGTTAATTTTATGTGTCACCTTGACTGAGCCGCGATGTGTCCAGATGCTTGGTCAGACATCTTCTGGCTGTGTCTATGAGCGTTTTGGGAGGAGATTAGCATTTGAATCAGTGGACTCAGTAAGTCCATCTCCCCACGGTGGGTGGGCGTTATCCAGTCAGTTGACGATCTGAATAGAACAAAAATGCTGAGCAGGAAGGAACTTCTCCTGCAGCAAATTTATCTCCTTTTTGTCCTCTGGACAAGGCTGGACTTTCTCTCCTCTTTTTCACACTCTTCCGTCCACTGGCAATGTCCATCTCCTATATCTGCCAAGGGAAAGCCTGCTCTTATTTCCAAGAGCTGAACAAAGTGTACCTCCTTATGAAGTCATTCTTGATTTCCCTCAACTACGTGTAGTCTACTACGTTTGAGGTGGGCCTTTTGCATTTTTAAAGTTACGTCAATGGTAAAACCAGAGAAGTTGGAAAACAAGTCCTTTGATCAAAGGATGCAAAATTAAATCAAGATCTTGAAGGAACCATAGGCTAATTCTTGACAGGTGGTACATAACTCACAGAGGCAATCAGTACACTGGGCAGCATGCCACCCTCTCCTTGATCTATGCCCCCCTGGTGGCTTTTACCTGGTAACCAGTGTCATAGAGATTCCTGGATTCCACTATGAACGTACATTGATGTGGCATAGGCGTCTCAGAGCCCTCTCGAAACAGCTCATTGTGCTCTCCCTTCCTAATTCCAGCATGAAGAATAAAACAAATAGATCAAGTTAATAGCCAGCTCTTAGTGCAGAAACTCATTAATTTGGAGCTATGGCTGGAGAAGGAAGCAGGAAGCTCCATCCCCTTTTCTCCAACCTTGGTTCCTCAGTGAGATACTCTCTCAGTGGAAACATTGTTCAAAATAGTTATGCCTGGTGGTAAATAAGAGGCAATGGCTCATCCAGCTTCTGGGTTGACTGAGCCAAGTGTCCTGTTGAGAGAGGCCAGGTGTGATGATCAGAATGGGTCTGAGGGCATCATTCAGGCAGAAGGACAGAGAAAAGCCAGTTGCAGTAGCCTCTTTGTATAACCGTGGCTAACCCATTTTATCAACCTTTTATCCTTTCTCTGCTGTTGAAACAAGGGATCAGTGGCTCCCTGAGACATCTCTCCAAGCTTACATCATTAGAAAAGTGAGGTGATTCCTACTTGTTTAATTTACTTGTAATGCTCAATTCCTAATTGCTTCAACTCCTTTAGCTCAAGAAAGCACAAATTGAACTAATCTCCCAACCTGCATGCTGCGAGGCACAGATATTTCCAGTGCAATTACTCAAAACCACACCTGATAAATAGTGTAAGCTTCACTCTCATGTCAGGTAAGACCATCATGACAGCATTCTCTAGAAAATATCCCCCATCACAGAATATTGCTCCTCTTTTCACACTGAACATATTCCACCTCATGTTATTTATGTGTATCATAGTTTCACTGCTACACCATATTTTTACTACTAATTCTGGCTTTCTTAAAAATTGTGAATTCACAGACTATCCTAGCTTCCCCCCCTGCCAGCACCTCACACTGTTTCTGTCCTGTAATAATACTGGTTGACATTTACTGAGCTTTTTTTTTCTCATGCATTAGGCATTGTTCTAGATACTCTATCTCTGTGAACACGTTTAATCTTCTCTATAACCCTTAAAGAGAGATACAATGATCATCCACAGTCTACAGAGGAGGAAACTGAAGAACAGAGAGATTTACTTTGCCCACTCAAATTAAAAAAAAAAAAAAAGAAAATGGTTTCAACTCAAACAATTTGATTTCACAACCCATTTTCTAAGATAATATGCAATATTGCCTTTCTAGTAGGTTCTCTTTAAAATAAATTTTTATTGAACAAGTGTTATTGAATGGACTAAATCAAATTAAGGGAGGAGCGCTTTCTCAATAGATACCAATAATTGACTTGTGGAGGAATTCTGCCTGGTATATGGAGAGAATAAATCAGCAGTATTTTTACACGGCCTTCAGCCTTTATTTGTGCTAGTTAAACCAGTGAGTCACTTGTTCCCAGGGCTTTACTTTCAGACAAATCCCCATATATATTCTCTCTTAAGGGAGCTAAAAAGGTCTAACCAGTGAAGAGTTAAAGAAGGCCCAGGTGACAGTTGCTTGATGATAAAAAAGCTCTTCCACCCAGGGAAACCTACTCTAAACTGAGCTTTAATAATTGATTTAATAATGGGTGATAGAGATGTGGGTACAAAGAGTGTGAATATGCTCTTGTTGGGTTTTCTACTTTCTCTAATGCTGTTTGATAGCTGGTGTGACAAATTACATAGATGCAGTAGTCACGGAAAAAGGAAAAAGAAATGCCATTGTGACAACACTGACAATTACCAGATCCCATCATGTGGAGCCTGTCGCCAGACGTATTATCGCATGAGAATACAAATTTTATCTGTGCACTGTTTGAATTCCAGGATTTCACCCCATCATTGAACACACTCAATGGGGCCAATGGAGCCATTTGCAATTCTGATAGGAATCAGAGCAGAAGAGGGTCTGGACGGAAGGGGCAGTCCCTGCCTCCACTTTTTCTGAGCGTGTTTGCTGTGTGAGGCTCGGCTCTTTAATCCTGCTGGGATCTTGGTTAGGATGGCCCAGTTCATAGTTGGTGTGACCTGAGCACACATCAAAAGGAAACCAGTAGACCAGAAAGCCCTGTTCAGGAGCTGCGGGCAGGCCAGTGGAGAGGTTGTACATCCACTCACCTGGCGAATGGGAAGAGATAAGTGTCTGTTTGCAGGCGGGTGACATGCTTCCTTCTTACCAGAAACGTGGCTTCTTGTTTAAGCAGGTTTAAAACTCCAGCTGTGTTTGTAATCCTCTAAGGGAATGTGATTTTAGAAACACTTGATATTCTTAAAACAAGTCATTTAATTATAAAAGGGCATCCATGTTGCAAAAGCTTTCTTTACAAAAATACTCAGGGTACACTTTCCATAACTGGAGTTTTCCGTCGGGAGTTTGATTTACAAAACCTGATTCACTGTCTGAATTTCACAAGTCCACAGAATGCATACAGTGAAAAAGAAATAAATGCTAACTTTAAGTGTATTTCATAAATAAGACTGAGTTTTCTGCACCTTGGTAAGTGTGGAACTTTCATTTCAAGACTTGCTTGGGACAAGTCCCTAAATGAAATTGACCCTAAGTGAATTGAAGTCTGTCAGACTTCAGTGACAATTCAGAAAGCAGGGCACTTAGTCATCTGGAATTTAAGAGACTCATTTTTAATCTCAACACAATACGCACAGCACTAAAATCTGCATGATATTAGATTTATTTGAATAATAAAATTGTAAGTGATTATAATGAACAATGAATAAGAGTTACCATTAATAATTACAGCTATTACTAAATTGGTTTTTATCACTGCCCACCTCACATTTACACCTAATATAAAAATATGATAAGGTTAGATTTGAAGAGGCAAGTAATAATGATAATAACATAGTAAAATCCTTGAAGGATCTCATTATACCATAGAGTGTAGATATCTTGCTGGTCAAATAATAGCCATCATGTGCATATTAACATATAGGGCACCATTTTCTCCAATCTAGAGAGAGTCTGACATGAAGGTGTTCACTCTCTCCTCTCCTACCAAAATCCCAAAGGTATTTTCCTAGTTTCAAAATAATAATTAAAATCTCATTTGGGGGACCTAGACGTGTAGCTATACGTACAAGGGTATTTCCTGCAACAAAATTGTTGTAATAGCCCTTGCCCTCAAAAAAAGAAGAAGAAAGAAAAGGAAAAGAAAGCCGACAGAAATGTTCATCAGTAGATTAAAGGTTGAATAAATGAGTGTGTTTATACTTTAGGATACAGTGTACTTATTTAAAAAGAATGATTTAAAAAAGAATAAGTTGGAGCTGTATGTATTAATTGAAAAGGATGCATATCATATTTTTTAAGTAAAAATATGAGAAAGTTTCACAGTAAATATTATATGATACAGGCCAATGGGGTTCCAAACGAAGAAAAAGAAAGAAGAGAAGAAAAAAAAGAATGGAGGGAGGAAGAGAGAAGGAAGGAGGGAGGGAAGAAGGATGGGAAGGAAAAAAGAAAGGAGGAAAAGACGGAGGAAGGAAGGAGAAGGAGGGAGAGGGTATCCTCTATGTTCGTATGAGCACGGAAAAATCATGGGAGCACACTGAGAACTGTTAACGTTATTCTGGAGATGGAAATTGTAGAGGAAAAGACTTAACCAACCATTTCTTTATAAACCTCTGCTTTGTTTTACTCATTGCGCAAGTTTTTATTATTTTGTGATATTTAAGAATTTTAAAGAAGTAAAAAAAACACAAAACCAAAAACAAACAATAAAAACTTGTCTGTTTCCTTGACTCTCCAGTGCCCCATTTCCTAAGATGAGAAAGGATATAATGTAACTATTTTATTTTTCTGTGTATCCTTAACAGAAACAAATTTAAAAAAACCAACAACAACCAAGCACACCATTGGTTTGGAACCTCAGAAAAGAAAAATATTTCCTTTATAGGCAATTACTTTCTATTCATTGAATATCTAGTTTTCAATGAGGGGCACTTATAATACTAAATATTTATATCATTTTTCATTATTTACAAAGTTCTTTCATGTTTAATTTAATATTCAGAGCAAAAACCTCAGGATTACTTCAGATGAAAGAGCAAGTGCCTATGATCCTCCCCCAGTTCTGCCATCAATAAAAATTAAACTTTCATTTGAATCTATGAGGTTTAGAATTATGCAATGCTCCTTCTACTGAAGAGAAGATAGATTTCTTGTAGCAATTCTGTATGAAGAATGCATTTACAAAATATGTAAAACCACCCTAAGTATTAAATTCTACGAATAACAGAAGTAGTAATAGCGTATGATTCGTCCTTGGTGTAAGCAACCTACTGAAAGCAAAGTGTTTCCAGTTGTTCTGCAGGCTTTAGAAATGGCGATAATTAAAGTCTGGGGCTCATAACGCAAATGTCATCAGTTGACTGGGTCATGATAATGGTTCACCGTTCTTAATACAGTTTGGTACAAATGACATTTCTGGATTCAAGGCTACAGTGTTAATAGATTGCACTAGGCTGTTGCAGTTCACTTTTCCAATTATGGTGGACTCTTTCAGGAAAAACAAAGATATTTTAGATAGGAAAATGGCAATAGAATACTTGATTCTGTTAGAATAGGAAATACATCGTCCCAGTTCTTATATTTTGGGTAAAGAGAAAAAAGTGTATTATCGTGCTTTCTACTGTTATTGGTGGTCTTGCCTCATGCTTGCAATGATTGAAATGGGTAGATGGGTGGGTTGGAAGGTTGTTATAATGTTATTTTGTTGTAGGTGAAACAGAAGCAAAAAGCTACCTTGGATGCACGTTATTCAGCAGGATGGTAGGAGTGAAACCCCATTTTCCCGACTTAACTCACACTATCCTGTGTTCCCCTAATTAAAACGCTCAGATTGGTCTTGTTCATGGCCTTATTCCCAGGGCTCAGCACAGAGAATGGCTCAAAATCAAATTCCATAAACATCTGCTGAATAAATGAATGAATGGAACAAGAAAATGTTCTGGCTCAAACGCCTTCCACTCACCAGCCTGAGCATCTGATCTTACATGCGGAATACTGTGGTCTAGAAAGGTGGCCTTGTGCAGACAAATAGTAATTTGGGTAGGTCATGTCTAGGTTCGCTGACATTCCAAGCTGAGGTATCTTCTTTGTTTCCTTAATTGTATGTACGTGTCCAATATCCTTAAGTGGAAATGACTTAACTTTGGAATGGGAGGTTAGAAAAATCCCCTCTCCTCCCCAATTTAAATCATTTCCAAATCACATCCACCTCAGTTTAGCGGGAACCAAAAGTCAAACTTTCACTTTGATGTCAGAAGGAAAGTTGATGATGAATCTCTGTGGTTGAGTTTTCAAATAGCGTTCTGGGAAGCCTTCTTCCCTCCTGCCTTTCCCCTCCCCACCATAGCGTTGATGGGTAATCCGCATTGGGTTTAACCATCTTTGTTTCTTACTCATTCAAACCAACGACCAGTAGCACATATCTGCAGGTCCCTGAGCAAGAGTAAGGAAGTCTAGAATGCAGCAAAAACACTTCCAGGCTGGCGTGGAACCCTAAGCCGTGGTCTCAGTAGCCCTGTCTCTGAATCTCCAGGGCTAAATGGTCTCTGATCTACGCTGTACTTAGACTTGCACAAGAATCTAAAGATAAAAAAAGAGGTCTCTCCTTCAAGTTATTTATATTCTAATGAGATCTACATGGGGTTAGAAGCAGGCCTGGAAATGGGCATTGTTTTGTGTGTATACTACAACACAGCAACATTTATAGGCTTACTATGTAATTTTGGGCAAGTAATATTAAAAAAAAAGATGGAGGACAATGAACTACCATGACACACCTTTTAGAAAGGCCAAAATTTGGAACACTGACAACAGCAAATGCTGGCAAGGATGTGGAACTTTCATACATCACTGGTGGGAGTACAAAATGGTACAGCCACTTTGGAAGACCATTTGGCAGTGTCTCGCAAAACTCAACAGACTCTTACCATATGTTCCAGGAATCTCGCTCCTTGGTATTTGTACAAAGGAGTTAAAAACTTACATCCATACAAAAACCAGTACATCAATGTTTGTAGCAGCTTTATTCATAATTACCAAAATTTGGAAGCAACCAAGATGTCCTTCAGTAGGTGAATGGATAAATAAACTGTGGTACATCAGACAATGGAATATTATTCAGTGCTAAAAAAATGAGCTATCAAGCCATGGAAAGGCATGAAAGAACCTTAAATGCATATTATTAAGTGAAAGAAGCCAATCTGAAAAGGCTACTGGGAGATAATAGAAAATATATATATTGGTCTCTGCCTCTGATTCCTGACACAGAGTTCCTGAAACCCTTGTAAATTCCTAAGCAAAAAGAACACTAGAAGCATCTCTTGTTATAATCAGGAGACTCTGGGTGGTCTCCTGGATGGCTCCTGGATGAGGCCTGGTCACCAGAAAGACCAAGCCATGATTAGAAGCTTGGAATTTTTAGCCTCACCCTCTGCTTCTCTAGAGAGGGGAGAGGGGCTGGAAATGGAGTCAATAATTAATCATGCCTACATGAGAAAGCTTCCACAAAATCCCAAAGGTGCAGAGTCCAGACAGCTTCCAGGCTGGCAAACACATCCACAGCGAGAGGGTGAGGCACCCCAGCTCCTCGGGGACAGAAGCTCCTGAGCCAGGGATCCTCTCGGACTTCTCCCTGTGTGTCTCTTCATCTGGCTGTTTATCTGTATCCTTTATCATATCCTTTGATGGGATAAACTGGTAAACCTAAGTGCTTCCTTGAGTTGTGAGCTGCTCTAGCAAGTTAATCGAACACAAGGAGGGAATCACTGGAACCTCTGATCTACAGCCCGTTGGTCAGAAGCACAGGTGATAACCTGAGCTTGCTAGTGGCATCTGAAGTGGGGATGGGAGGACGGCCTGGTGGGACTGAGCTACCTCTGGGTAGATGGTGTCAGAACTGAGTCAAATTGTAGGACACCCACTGGTGTCGGAGACTTGCTTGTTGTTGTGGGGGAATACTACCATACATTTGGTCACCAGAAATGTCAGAAGTGAAGTGTTGTCTGTGAAGGTAAAGGAGACACATAGGAGAGACACACACAGTAGGGAAGAACTGGGTTTTCCCTACATAGGAAGGAAAAAGCTGAGTTTTTCCATTATAGCTACATGCTGTAGGATTCCAACCATATAACATTCTGGAAAAGGCAAAACTATGGAACAGTAAAAAGATCAATGATTGCCAGGGGCTGGAGAGGAGGGATGAGCAGGTGGAGCACAGGGGATTTTGAGGGCAGTGAAACTACTTTGTAGGGTACTATAATGATGGATACATGTCATTACACATTTGTCCAAATCCATAGGATGTGCAACACGAAGAGAGAACCCTGATGGAAACTGTGGACTTTGGGTGATGATGACGTGTCAATGTTGGTCCATTAATCATACTAAATGTACCACTCTGGGAAGGATTTTGATAATGGGGAAGGCTATATGTGTGGGGCCTGGGGTATATTGGAAATCTCTGTACCTTGCTCTCAATTTTGCTGTGACCCTAAAATTGCTCTAAAAAAAAATAAAGTCTTGGAACTGGCCCGGTGGGGTAGTGGTTAGGTCTGTGCGCTCTGCTTCAGAAGCCTGGGGTTTGCAGGTTCGGATCGTGGGCTTGGACCTAGCACCACTTGTCAAGCCATGCTGTGGCAGTGTCCCACATAAAATAGAGCAAGATTGGCACAGATGTTAGCTCAGTGACAATCTTTCTCAAGCAAAAAGAGGAAGATTGGCAACAGACTTTAGCTCAGGGCCGATCTTTCTCACAAAAAAAAAAAAAAGAAAAAAAGGAAAAAGAAGTTTTAATTTACCAAAAAAAAGGTTTATCTTACAGGCCAGAAAGTAAAAAGTGCTCAGAAAACAAAAGGGAGCCAATCTTAAGAAACTCCCAATGGCCAAACCAGGATCAATTAGAGCAACAAAATAAATTAGCATTAGATTATAAACTAAAGTATAAAAAATTCCATGAATCCATACTGATACAAATATATTACTGAATAAATAGAGGAGAAGAGATAAATCCTTCTGACAGAAGAATTCCAGATAATTCACGTAGATAATCTTCCGTGTAGGAGGTGAGACTGAGTCCCTGTCCTCCTGCTTGGGAGTGAGCCGCTCTCAGTGACTTGCGTCCAAACAGCAGAGCATGAAATGGGGGAAAAAGTAACTTGACAGTGGAGGAACCTGGCACACATGACCTTGACCAGCTGATCGAGGTCAACATCTTCTGTGATGAACCATCTTAATAGCATGTACCCTTGATATGATGTGATGAGAATGGTACCTCACCTCTGTGGTCTTCCTCCCCCAAACCCATAACCGCAGGGTAATCACGAGAAAAATATCAGACAAATCCAAACTGAGGGACATTCTATAATACGCTTGACCAACACTGCTCAAAATGGCCGAGGTCGTTGGAAACAAGGAAAGTTTGAGAACTTGTCACGTACTAGAGGAGACTAAGGAGATATGACAGCTAAAGGCAGTGTGGTATCCTGGATGGGATCCTGGAATAGAAGAACGACGTTGGGAAAACATTGGTGAAATCCAGATCAAGTGCGGAAGTTAGTTAATAACAATGTACCCCTGTTGGTTTCTTAGTTCTGACAAATGTATCATAGTAACGTAGATGTTAAAGATAGAGGAGATTGGGTGAGAAGTGTATGGGAACTCAGTACTATCTTGCAACTTTTTTAAAAACTAAAAGTATTCTAAAATTTAACAGACTTATTAAAAGACAAAGGATATTAGCGTTGAACATCTAATCTAACCCAATTTCCTCCTTTGTGAAGATAAGAAAAATGGGACCCAGAGACATTGGCCAAGTTCACAGTTTGATGATTTCATAACTATGCATACCCAAGGTGCCCACTTCCCCAAACTCTTTCCTATACAGGAAAAATAAGATAAAGCCTGTTAAAGAGTTTTCAGATTTTAAGAATATAGCTTACTTACTATTGTTAGCTTTATACACTTCGAGAGAAACTGACGTGCAAAATTATAACATACATGGGTCAGCGAATGCTAATCTACTCGTTAACTGCTTCTTTGTTTTATTAAAGAATTCACCCAAGTTCCTTTAATAGCAAGCTTCTGTATTGAACTAGTAAATTATTTACTCACTTTCCTAGATGCAGCTAATTTTTTACAAGTAATTTATGCCCAGACTGTTGCTCTAAAAATAAGCTCTTTCTAGATTTAGAGTTGCAACCCTATTTCCCTTTTTAAATATTTGTCATTTAAAGGTAGCAAGTTATGTGAAATGTTTTAAGAGTATATTAAAACTTCAAACAAATAGACATTATTATTGAGCAAAGGACTTTTATCTTTTAATGACTAATCTTTCATTTTGTGCATAGTGAAAATCTCCAATGCTAGTCCAGGATTTACACTTTTTAGTGAAATGTCTTATCTAACCCAAATCTGCAGCCTAAGCTATAGAAACTTAGAAAACAGAGAATTATTGTGGAAACATAATTAATTGAGGCCTTTAATTGTGTATGTTGGTAAAATCCATGATCTGAACTCATTTGAGTAATAACAAATTTAAATGGATCCCCTGGTGAAAAAATAGTAAAACATGATGCTCACAGGGTCATTTCACGTAAGACAATAGAAATATTTAGCTGACACCAATTTTTTAATCACTCCCCCTTCCCCTTGGTTATTAGGAAGTATCTTTTATCTTTGCAGCCGTTAAGCAATTCCATTTGACTTTAGTGTTTGTAGCAAAATGTGACCAGGGCAGGGCTAACAGAAGGTTTCCTAGTCAGCTGTCTGCCTGTTTTTAATATTCTACTTCTTCCTGGGGTTTCTCCTGTAAAAAACACAAGCCATCCATTGCTCACCCTGGCACCACATGTTCACATAGCTTTTAAAAGTGAATATAATCTTTTCTCAGACTCTTAGAACTGGGTCAGTGGAAAGGCACACATAAAAGAGAAGATGTCTGCATTGTCTGCCATAATATTCAGACAAGAGCAGTCCACACTCTGTTTCAACGTACCTGTGCCTGGGACCCGCCAGGCGGGGTGGCCCATTCTGTTTGATTGATGATCGTGTGTGTGTGTGTGTGTGTGTGTGTGTGTGTGTGTGTGTGTGAGGAAATTTCATCCTGAGCTAACATCCATTGTCAACCCTCCTCATTTTTTTTTTGCTTGAGGAAGTTTAGCCCTGAGCTAACATCTGTACCAATCTTCCTCTACCTTTGTATATGGGACGCCTCCACAGCATGGCTGACGAGTGGAGTAGGTCTGTACCTGGGATCCGAACCTGTGAACCTGGACTGCCAAAGCAGAGCACATGGAACTTTAACCACTCAGCCATAGGGTGGCCCCTAGATGATTTTTTAAAAGAAAGTTCTTCCTTGCATTGAAACAAAATCTTTTACGCTAGTGATCTAGCTGCTTTTTTCTCAAACAAGAAAGGCAAGGAAGACAACATTCTTATATCAATCTTAGAGAAAGGAAATGTGTCAGGGAGGTCGCAAAGCTGGTAGTGGGTAGACCTGGAGTTAATCCAAGCTCGTCTGACTCCGAAGGTCTTCATCATGGATGCTACACCATTCTAGTTTAGCGTCATGGAGCCTCTCGACTCTAAACGAGAGCAGATGCCCAAGGCAATTAGTGGGAGCTGAAATCCAGCCGGTGCTGTGATGGAGGATTGTGTCTGCTGGAGGGGAGAGGAACACTTTTCTAATTTACAGTGTCCACTCAGACATGGGCTTGCAGGACTGTGTTAGCTTGGAAGGGAAGCTGTATCTGATGCACACAGAGCTGCCCCATGGGGAGGTTGTGGCCCCATTAGCCTGACCCATTTCTCATGATCTTAGTAATCACTTGTTTTGCTAAAGAATGCTCCAGAATCACCCTTTTAATGACCTGCCTGAGTATTTTCCTTGGAGTGATGACGAGGCTACAAGTCTATTGTATCCTGATTTCCAACCCCCCACACATACATTTTTTGAATATTCATTCAAAATATATCCTCATCAAGACTTCCAGCGCTTCTACTGTCTACGTTAGTTCTCAAAGACTCACATCCATCCACAAGTTCTTCTACCGCCCTGGGGAAGAATAGCTGAGCTTCAAGGCTAAAAGTCATCTCAAACAGTTGGATGTCCTCTTGCAGTATCCTTACCCTTTTTCACTTATAGATCAGTTGTCATAATCAGAAAAAAAAGAAGAAAGAGGGGACATGAGTATGTATGCTTTTTTCTCTGTTGTGTATATTTTGCGATCGCTGCAAACACATGGCCTATCCTGACCTTGCTCTCCTTCCCGCATAGACCTGACTTGCAAACATTTTTGTGGTTATGAAATGGACACAAAGGAATTAAAGTTTCCCTGGATTAGGATGCAACTGTGCCTATACACACAAGGTTAACATGGGAAACAAAGTAACCAAAGTTTCTGAGCTTGCCTTGCAGAACAGCAGGAGGATGGCTAAGAGAGTAGCTTGCTGACAGCCTCTGCCTGACTAAGCATCTCGCAGGAGCTTTGAGAAGCTAAAATGACTGATCGTAAGCTTTCCACAACACAGACTAAAAATCATTGCATGCAACACATAGAAACCCCTGGAATTCGCACATGTGACTCATGAAGAAATATGAAAGACAGTCACCCCTGTGCAGAGGACTCTTAGAACCTCAGCCCCAAGGCCACCTGCTCCTCCTCCCCATCTTACTCTCACAGTGTGCTTTGGAAAAACACTTAGAAATGCACATAGGCAAGTTAATCCATAACCAGTAGAAAGAATGACTTGTTAGCAGAAAATTTGTGCCCTCTGTCCAAACTGTTCCCTCTGCCCCAGGTAAAGAAGTAAAGGAGGTTTTCTTAGATTCCTCAAGAATGTTGCGTTCAGCAGGCAGGTCTGCTACGGACAGGCACCCAACGTTCTGTGGTCATCCATCACCTGACATTTCTGAGCCCCCTCCCCAGCCCTGTTTGTCTTACAGAAGTCATTTCCAAATCAGTTCCCCTTTAAGATGGTTTTATTCTGGACGATAGTCTGCCATCTTCTGATTTGTTAGCTTCTCTCTTATTGAAGTTCTTTCTCTACCTCCTCCTGCTTGGCCTTTTATCTTGTGGTGAGCAGGTTAAGCCCTTGCCCGGTATCAATTATTGTTGCCTTTTGCATTTTTCACAAAACTTTGCTCATTCTGAGACTGGTCCTTTAGACTGTACCATTCTTCCGCAGGAGTCCCTCACTAGGTATCTTGCTTGTCATGTTTTACATCGCTCAGCGTTAGTCCTTCTGTGACACCTGTTACGGGGCTTTTGTAACTCTCCCGGTTCTTCCTCATCAGGGTTATTTGGATCTTAAGTGTGGTGTATACGTGATAAACCATGGAATTTGGAGTCCATGCTCTTTCTTTGCTATTCCTCCTAAATATTTTCATATTCTAGCACTGGTCAAGGGACATATTGCGAGGAAAATACAGAAATCTGCAAAGATTTAGAATTTTTAATGTCTTTGGCTTATCAATTCTATTTACAGGAATTTAACTTAAGGAAATATTCATGGATAGGTGCAAAGATACTTACATGCAAAGGTGTTTATACTTAAACATATACTTAAAGATGATAACATTTGAACTAACCAAACCTTAGAAACAATTTATATGTTTAGCAACTGAGCATTATTTAAATACATTATAGTAGCTCTATCTAATGGCTTATTGGACAGTCTTTTAAAATCGTGCTGTAAGTATAAAACTCCTAGAAGAAAACATAAGGGAAAAGCTTCATAATATTGGTCTTGGCAATGATTTCTTGGATATTACACCAAAAGCACAGGCAACAATAGGAAAAAATAGACAAGTGGGACTGCATCAAACTAGAAATCTTCTGTATGGCAAAGGAAACAATCAAGAGTGTGAAAAGGCAACCTATAGAATGGGAGAAAATATTTGCTGACTATATATCTGATAAGGAATTAATATCCAAAATATATAAGGAACTCCTACAACTCAATGCCAAAAAACCCCCAAATAACCCAATTAAAAAATGGGCAAAGGTCTTTGAACGTTTCTCCAAAAACATACAAATAGCCAACATATACGAAAAGATGTTCAACATCACTAATGATCAGGGAAATGCCAATCAAAAGCACAATGAAATATTACCTCACACCTGTTAGGATGGCCATGATCAAAAAGAAAAGAGAAAATAATAAGTGTTGTTGAGGATGTGGAGAAACTGTGCACTTGTGTGCTGTTGATGGGGATGCAAAATGGTACAACCGCTATAAAAAACAGTATGGAGGTCCTGCAAAAAATTGAAAATGGCATTACCATATGATTCAGGAATCCCACCTCTGAGTACTTATCCAAAAAGTTGAAAACAGAGTCTCAAAGAGATACCTGCACTCCCTTGTTCATTGCAGCATTATTCACAACAGCCAAGAGATAAAAGCAACCTCAATGTCCATTGATGGATGAACGGACAAATAAAATATAGTAAATATATGTACATATATCTATATCTATAAAATGGAATAGTATTTAGCCTTTGAAAGGAGGAAGTCATGCCTTATGCTACAACATGGATGAACCTTGAGGACATTATGCTAAATGAAATAAGCCAGTCACAGAAAAACAAATACTGTATGATTCCTCTTACTCTAGATCTCCAAAGTAATCAAACTCACAGAAGCAGAGAGTGGAATGGTAAAGGCCAGGGCCTGGGGAGTGGGTGGTGGTGGAAATGAGCTGTTGTTCAATGGATATAAAGTTTCAGCCATGCAAGATGAAAAAATCCTAGAGATCCGTTGTACAACAAAGTGCGTATAGTTAACAATACCGTACTATACCCTGAAAATTTTGTTAGGTGGGTAGGTCTCATGGTACGCGTTTTTTACCACAATAAAACAAATCGTGCTGTGGAAGAATGTTTGCAGATGGGAAAAAGTTTACAATATGTTGCCCATTTTGAAAAACCAAGTTATGTATGATATATTCAACTTTTTAAAAAAAGTCATGTATGAAAACATCTAGGAAATAAACTGGATATGACACCCAAATGGTAGCAGTGCTCATCTTTGCATTTCCATGCTGCATGGACTCTTCAGGTGAGCAGTAGCACGGGACACACACGAGTAGTAGAGTAGTTATAGTTTGGTATCCAAATGTCATCTACAAGGAAAAGGGGACTTAGATGACGGTGAGAATTGCATGGGAAATAACAGGACATAACATGTATAGGAAGTAAGGTTACCTCAATGATCATTATTTTGCTTATTTTTCCTGTTTAAAAATGTTTTTATTTTTGTGTGTGCATTTTTGCATCCAGTCAAATCGTAGCAATATAGGTTTAATTGTGTAGCTTATAGATGCTCTATGTCATTTATCTATGTATATATATACATGATTTTTTTCTCTTTAACTCTTTCTGTTTGTCTCCTCTGCTCAGGCTAATATTGGGCTTTATTCTTTGCATTTTTATCACAAAAGAAGTAAAAAGGTTCCTATGTTTTTCCCTTCCTGTCAATCTATCTATTTCTTGGCATCTCAGTTTCTTCAAAAAGGATTTGGTAGATAATTTTTACAAAAAAAGGCTCATTTATATTTTATACTCAGAGTTGTTAAAATAAAGATAAAAGAGAGATCAGAAAGCATATGGAAAGAGAAGGAGAAGAAGATTTGAATTCTTAGGGGAGAATCACTGTGAATGAGCACAAAATTGTTTTTCCTGTCGCAAAGTCAGGAAATAAGGCGATACTGTACATGGTTTGGTCTGATAAAAGAAACCATACTGACTTGTCAGAAGAAACTACTTTTCCCCTGATTTTGAATTCTTGAGGAAATTGTGTAGACTCTTAAATTAAGGAGGTAAAATGACATAAACAATGTCTTAGAACTATGTTTCTAGAAAAAATATACTTTGAAAATTATGTTTATTATCTTGTCATAACGTTCTAAAAATAATATCATAGAACAAAGAAAGACAGAATGGAAATAAACCATACTGTTTGGGAAATGAGACTATCTGTGATATTTTTCTCTTTTTTACTTTCCCCCATTTTCCAGTTGTCTACAATGAGTACAAATTACTTATATAAGAAAAAGATAGACTTTATTTACCGATAATAAATAAATGCACTTTGTGAAGGCATTTTTTTATACCAGCTCTTGATGAAAGCTGGGAGCATAGTCACAAATCTCAGTCCAGGGAAAGCAATTCTGTGAGGGCTAAATTAATATAAACCAAGCAGTTTACATTCTAACGTTCTGCTTGGCACGTGTGTCTAATGAGGATGCTGATCTTCTCCTTAGACTAGCTCTCAAATACCATTTATCTCAACTGCATTTTTGACATGGGTTAAGTAGAAGTCAATCTGAGGTTTCACTCTCAGGTTATTACTGAGACACAGAGATTCTCAACTTACGGTAGACCTTAGATGCTCAAGAAGGGATGTCAACGTGAAACCATGAAATCTAAGAGCTGCTGACTCATGTGATCTTCCAAAGTGGGGCTGCTCCACCTCCATCAAGCTCCAGGGAAGAAAGTTTGCTTCAGAGCCAAACTATTTTTTTTAATTGGCCCGAAATCCTGCATGAGCACCCAGCTGAGTCTCCGTAACTCTGAACCAAGAAGCTTACGAAAAACTTTTTTGGTCTGGACTTTTCAAAAGACAACACGCCTTTTAAGTGGAGTATTTGCCTAGTTCTTAACAATCCTGGAAAAACTCTTTTGTCTCAAGGAAACAGCAGCTATTGGTTACCTGTAAGTGTCAATTATCCTGCTCTGTTAAGAATCATTGACTGTAGCCACACTGTCATATCTAGTTGTAGAAAAACTTTTAACAGCATGCATGGATAGGACATTCCTTTGGCATTTAATATGCACTAAAAAAACCGCTCTTGATATACATAACTCTTCCGTTCTGTTCTATAATATTCTCAAAATGACAAAATTATAGAGAACCATTACCAGTTGCCAGGGGTTAGGGATAGTGGGGGGAAGGGGTGTGGGGGATGTTTTGGTGATGGAACAGTTCTGTGTCTTAATTGCAGTGGTAGTTACAAGAATCTACTCATGCAATAAAATTGCATGGACCTACACACACACTCACATATAGAAGAACACACAATCTTAGAGAAATCTGAATAATTTCAAATTCATTGTGGATTGTACTAGCGTCAGTTTCTTGCTTTTGATATTGTGTTATAATTGTGCAAGACATAAGCTTTGGGGAAAACTGGGTGAAGGGTACATGGGAACTTTGTACTATTTTGCAAATTACTGTGAATCCATAATCATTTCAAAATAAAATATTAAAAAAAAATAAAATTTCCATTACAGGCCCAGAAAACCTCAGTAAAGTTTCGTTCAATTTTTTCACTATCTTTCATAAAGAATTTTTCCAGGTGCTAAAAATGGGAATCTCTAGGTACACAGCTTCTTTGGGAGATGCTGGCTCCCCACATCTCAGAGTGAATATTGACTGAGCACCCGGACAGTTGGGGATGACTTGTTCCCAGAGGTCACATCCGGGAAGTCATCTGCGGTACCTTCTGGTCTATCTTTCTGTCTTTGGTCCCTTTTAACTCCTACCTATTTTATGAAAAACCCACTGAAAAGCCTTCCTTTCCTGCACCAGGATCTCTTCTAAAGATCCAGCTTGTTTCCAGGTAAAACAGTTTCCCTGGTAGATGTTCAGAGATCATTTATTTGAAGAAGAATTAACCTGGCTCTCCCACTTACACTGCAATCACATCTATCTGGCCCATACTCTTGTCTGTTTTGCTCCATGCTGCATCCTCAGCAGGCTCGGCACATAACAACATCATTTAAAAGTGCTATTGAAATAATGCCTAAGTTACTCGTATTTATATAATTGGCATTCTAATGTTTGTAGAATTGCATTGATAAGTATGACAGGGACAAAATTCATGAATATGTTAGTCTTTAGAGTATTTATTCTCTTTTCCATCCCTCCTCTCTCACCATAACTAAAGAGAATTCTATCTTTAACTATTTAGTTTCTCCAATAGGAGAGTGTGATTTTTGCCAGGCCAGCTCTGAGATTTTTTTGTGATGAGAGGGCAGGGGAGGGGAAGAGAAGGGAGGGGAGAGGGGAGAGGAGGAGATGGGAAGAGAAGAGAGAGAGAGTGGAAGGGAGAAGGAGAGAAAGGGAAAGAGAGAGAGAGAGAAGAAGAAGAAAGAGGAGGAGGATGTGGAAGGAGGAGGGAGTGGGGAGGGAGGGGAAGAGAGGGGACAGGGAGGGGGCAGGGAAGGGAGGGAGAGGCACAAGAGACAGGAAGGCCCAAGTGTCAGGAGAAAGAAGAGTGCTGGCGCCTTCTGGACAGCAGGAGCAGAGGAGCGAGGGGCCTAAGAAGAGCTGCACTTGACTCTTCTGGAAGGAAGCTTGGAATGTGGCAAGTGAGAGGGTTCAGAGCCACTTCTAGATTTTTTTTTTTTTCTGTTCGTATGCTTGTGGGATTATTTCTTAATCCTCAAAATGGAAAAATTGTGTCAGGCTCTAAGCGAAAACTTTTTTATTTTTATATTTTTGGACCATAGTAAACTCTTCAGAATTTCAAACTCAGTTTTCTAGCTGTTTCTAACTTTGGGGAAGGTTCTTTTATGGCATAGACTCGGGATTTCTTGAATGAATAATGGTATTCCTGCTCCATTTATTCTGCGGCGGAAACAATGCTGAGGGTCAGGTGCAGCCTTATTCTCTACCCTACCGAGCTATTGTATTTTCTCATTGTTTCTTCTTTTCTCCTTTCCTTTGCATGTTTTGAGAGCGAATAATTTGTTTTCTGTTACCTTGATAGAATTTTACGCTTTTTTTCTACTGTTTTCTAATTCCAGAGCAGATTTGAACTATGTTATTGTATTTTTAGTCTTGTCGCTTAAAAAAAATTCTCTGCTTTGCATCTAAAAGCATTTCATCGAAAGCATCTAAAATGAAAATTTCACGTAAAATTTTCATTTTCATCAGTTCACTTTTCCTCTCACTTTTGACCTTTTGTTTCATAGAATCGTATTTTCCTGTATTTTGAACATGAGAAGAAACCTTCTAAATTAGTTTTCTCTTTTCTGCAGTAATGTGTGTATGTATGGATGTGCTTCTATGCGTATAAATGATTAAAAGGATTTACATAGAAGTCAGCCCTGGTGGTCCAGCCCCGCTGACCGGTGATCCCTCTGATGTGAGACCTAAGTGGGCCCCTCAGGAAGCGTCCACATATGCTGGGGAAGCTGGCTGTCCACTTGGGGCTCTCTTTTACCCACTGGAGAAAACGTGGGCCCAGGGGACTGTCTTGGTGTTGCCTTGGGCTGGCCTGGGGAGGGAAGGTGTGGTCAGAGTGGACCAGCTCCTTTTCCTCTTCTAATGCTGTTTTTCCCAGTTTTTGCAGTCCAGGGCTGTGCTTCAGCCTCACCCCCATGTTCCAGAATTTTCACAAAGGCGTCTTGTCTGTGGATAGTTATTAGTTAGTCTTTCCGTGAGAGACTGTAGCTGCGGACCACCTGTTCCATCATCTTGCCAATATCTGACTGAATCTTTTCCAATTATCTTCTAGTTGAGGCAAGAAGGTCACTTCACCCTCTTAGTTTTCGGTTTCGTTAACATAACCTTCGACTTTAAAACAGGATTATTTCTACATATACTTTAAAATTTGCTATTTCTGGCTGAACTGAATTAACTGATGATGGCCAGTTCTTTCCTGACACATCTTTCCTGTTCTTTTTTTCCTTTTTATTGCAGTAACATTGGATTATAACGCTATGTAACTTTCAGATGTACATCGTAATATATTTTGAATTCTATGTAGATTACATCATGTTCACCAGCCAAAGATTAATTATAATCCATCACCACACATGTGCCTAATCACCCTTTTCACCCTCCCCCTCCCCCCTTCCCCTCTGGTAACCACCAATCCAATCTCTGTTGCTATGTTGCTATGTGTTTGTTGGTCGTTGTTTTTATCTTCTACTCATGAGTGAGATCATATGGTATTTGACTTTCTCCCTCTGACTTATTTCACTCAGCATAATACCCTCAAGGTCCATCCATGTTGTCACAATGGCTGGATTTCATCATTTCTTATGGCTGAGTAGCATTCCATTGTGTGTGTGTATATATATATATCTTCTTTATCCATTTGACCCTTGATGGGAACCTAGCTTGCGTCCAAGTCATGGTTATTGTGAATAATGTTGCAATGAACAGAGGGGTGCTTGTATCTTTATGCATTTGTGTTTTCAAGTTCTTTGGTTAAATACCCAGCAGTGGAATGGCTGGATCATATGTTAGTTCTATTCTTAATTTTCTGGGGATACTCCATACTACTTTCGCAGTGGCTGCACCAGTTTACATTCCCACCAGCAGTGTAGGAGGGTTCTCTTCTCTCCACATCCTCACCAACCCTTGTTTCCTGTCTTGTTAGTTATAGCCGTTCTGACCAGGGTAAGGTGATATCTCATGGTAGCTTTGATTTGCATTTCCCTGATAGCTAAGATGTTGAACATCTTTTCATGTGCCTGTTGGCCATACATACATCTTCTTTGGAGAAATCTCTGTTCAGATCTTTTGCCCCTTTTTTAATTGGGTTGTTGGTTTTCTTGTTGTTGACACATATGAGTTCTTTGTATATTTTGGATATTAACCCCTTATCAGACATATGGTTTGCAGATCTCTTCTCCCAATTGTTAGGTTGCCTTTTTGTTTTGTTGATGGTTTCCTTCGCTGTGCAGAAGCTTTTTGGTTTGATAGAGTCCCATTTGTTTATTTTTTCTTTTGTTTCCCTTCTTCGGTCAGAGATGGTACTTGAAAATATGCTAAAGACCAATGTCAAAGAGCATGCTGCCTCTGTTTTCTTCTAGAAGTTTCATGGTTTCCGGTCTTACATTCAAGTCTTTAATCCATTTTGAGTTGATTTTTGTGTGTGGTGTAAGATAATGGTCTACTTTCATTCTTTTGCATGTGGCTGTCTAGTTTTCCCAACACCATTTATTGAAGAGACTCTTCTTTCTCCACTGTATATTCTTGGCTCCCTTGTCAAAAATTAGCTGTCCATATATGTGTTGGTTTATTTCTGGGCTCTCAATTCTGTTCCAGTGATCTGTGTGTCTGTTTTTGTCCAGTACCATGCTGTTTTGGTCACTATAGCTTGTAGTATATTTTTGCGATCAGGGAGTGTGATGCCTCCAGCTTTGTTCTTTTTTCTCAGGAATCCTTTGGCTATTTGGAGTCTTTTGTTGTTCCATATAAGTTTTTGGATTCTTTGCTCTATTTCTGTGAAAAATGTTGTTGGAACTTTGGTAAGGATTGCATTGAACCTGTAGATTGCTTTAGGAAGTATGGACATTTTAACTATGTTAATTCTCCCAATCCAAGAGCATGGAATATCTTTCCATTTCTTTGTGTCTTCTTCAATTTCTTTCAACAATGTTTTATAGTTTTCAGTGTACAGATCTTTCACCTCTTTGGTTAAGTTTATTCCTAGATATTTTATTCTTTTTGTTGCAATTGTAAATGGGATTGTATTCTTAATTTCTCTTTCTGCTACTTTGTTGTCAGTGTATGGAAATGCAAGTGATTTTTGTATGTTGATTTTGCATCCTGCGACTTGACTGTATTCATTTATTATTTCTAAAATTTTTTTGTGGATTCTTTAGGGTTTTCTAGATATAAAATCATGTCATCTGCAAATAGTGACAATTTCACTTCTTCTTTTCCAATTTGGATCCCATTTTTTTCTTTTCCTTGCCTGATTGCTCTGGCTAAGACTTCCAATACTATGTTAAATAAGAGTGGTGACAGTGGGCATCCTTGTCTGATTCCTGTTCTTTCAGGGATAGCTTTCAGTTTTTCTCCATTTAGAATGATATTAGCTGTGGGCTTGTCATATATAGCCTTTATTATGTTGAGGTATTTTCCTTCTATACTCATTTTATTTAGAGTTTTTATCGTAAATGGATGCTGTATCTTGTCAAATGCTTTCTCGTCATCTATTGAGACAATCATGTGACTTTTATTCTTCCTTTTGTTAATTGATTGATTTACGCATGTTGAACCATCCCTGCGTCCCTGGTATAAATCCCACTTGATCATGATGTATTTAATGTATTGTTATATTTGATTTGCTAGTATTTTGTTGAGGATTTTTGCATCAATGTTCATCAGTGGTGTTTGCCTGTAATTTTCTTTTTTTGTGTTGCCCTTGCCTGGTTTTGATATCAAGATAATGTTGGCTTGGTAGAATGAGTTAGGAAGCCTCCCCTCCTCTTCAACCTTTTGGAAGAGTTTGAGAACAATAGGTATTAACTCTTCTTTTAATTTTTGGTAGAATTCACCAGGGAAGCCATCTGGTCCCGGACTTTTATTTGTTGGGAGGTTTTTGGTTGCTATTTCGATCACCTTACTGGTGATTAGTCTTTTTAACTTCCCTAATTCTTTTTGATCCAGTTTGGAAGGTTGTCTGATTCTAAGAATTTATGCATTTCTTCTAGATTATCCAATTTGTTGGTGTATAGCTTTTTATAGTATTCTCTTTTGTATTTCTGAGGTGTCTGTTGTAATTTCTCCTCTTCCATTTCTGATTTTACTTATTTGAGGCTTCTCTCTTTTTTCCTGGTGAGTCCAGCTAAAGGTTTGCCAACTTTGTTTATCTTGTCAAAGAACCAGTTATTTGTTTCATTAAGTTTTTCTACTGTTATTTAGTCTCTATTTCATTTATTTCTGCTCTGATTTTTATTATTTCCTTCCTTCTGCTGATTTTGGGCTTTGTTTGTTCTTCTTTTTCCAGCTCCTTTAGATGTGCTGTTAGATTGTTTATTTGGGATTTTTCTTCTTTGTTGAGATAGGCCTGAATTGCTATGAACTTCCCTCTTAGAACCGCTTTGGCTGTATCCCATAGATTTTGGCATGTCATATTTTCATTTTCATTTGTCTCCAGGTATTTTTTGATTTCTCCTTTGATTTCTTCATTGACCCAATCGTTGTTCAGTAGCATTTTGTTTAATCACATTTTTGTGGCTTTTCTGATTTTCTTCCTATAGTTTGTTCATCTTTCCTATTCTTATGTTCTTACTTTTACCTGTTCTCTTGGTTGGTTGAAGCACATCTTTAACTGCTTGTTTTACCAAGAAGACAATATGTGTTATGTCTTCTGAACTCTTGCACATTTGAGGAAATCTTTCCACTAAATTTATTCATAGAAGACCATTTGTCATCCCATGACATCCTTAGCTCACAGTTCTTTACCTAATAACTCTGTGTATGTTGCTTTACTAAGTTCTGACATCGAGTGTCATTGGTAGAGAACTCCATCACCAGGCGTGTTTTTGTTTCTTTTTGCGTTTTTTACTTCTTACTCTAGTTCGAAGTCTTTCCCTAGCATCAGTCTAGATGAGCATAATACTTATGTGTATCTCTATTAATTTTCTTGAACAAGGTGGGCCTTTGCAAGCAACATACCCAGGTCTTCAGTTCAGCAAAGATTTTACTTATTATATTTTTGATGAAAGCTTCTTGGTCTAGTTTCTCCTTTAGAAATAGTAATTATTGTATATTGGACTTCTGTTGACTATCTTTCATATCTATTGGTTTTCTGGGAATTTTAGGTTCTGTCTGGATATAGCATGATGCTAGGGTAAGAATTTGGGAGGACAATACTCTCCATCCAGCGCTCAAGATGCTACAGTCTCAACTACTCAGTTTTAATTTTCCATGGGATTCTGGGTCTCTTTGTCAAGAACAAGTGTGGCACAGCCACAGTACATCTTGTTATCTTTTTTTTTTCAGGAAGTTGTTGGCTCATGAACTGGGAAAATTTCTCCCAATCTACCTGTCTCTACCTCATAATTCATGTCATCCTTTCCAAGATTCTGGCATTTGGTTATCCTCAAGACTTTATTTTGGAAGTGGTGAGCATTTTCCTCATTTTCTGCATCATCATAGGTATTTTAGAAAGAATTTAGGCTGTATTAGGTGCTGCAGCTAACTGCCACTTTCAACCTGAAGTTGCTAAAAGTGGTGGATGGAGAACCATAACTCCCAGAAGACAATATGCAGTGTATTTTTCCTTTCTCCATCCCTTATATAGTTTTTATTTAACATATCAGGGTGCAGTGTGGTAAAATTGATATAGTGGTTATGAACCTTAGTCTACAAGCTGAGATCTGCAATAGATATAATACTTTTTAGCAAAAATTCAACTAAATTTTGACTCTGAGCCACCCTCTCACTGGATAAGTAGGATAATTAACTTTTAGTCATACTTGAGGATTCTCACCATCCCCCTCCTTCCCCCAGGGAATAAAGGGGTCCTTGGTGGGGCCTTATGGAGCCCTAAGGCTCTAGGAAATCTCTTAAAATTATTTGTTACCAGTTCACACTAAGCTCCAAAATATCAGAGAGTGAATTTCTACTTGACTGAGGGATGAGAATGGGGAAAATGTAATGGTAAAAAAATTGATATCTCAAAATAATATCCCATGGCACTGGAAATTATACTTTTGAAGATGTAGAAAGTGACTTATCAGTGAGGGTAGGCGTTTAGTATAGAGGTGAATGCAAGAGTTTCTAGTAAGTTTTGGAGCCTCCATATCTCTGAAATAGGGATTCATGGCAAGAGTTCTCTTGCCAAACCCCTTCCTTGTCTGGCTTTGTCATTGTTCCAGACATAAGCATGACCGACAGTTGATTTTTTCTCAGTTGAGGTCATCCTCACCATGGTTAGAGATACTTCTTTCAAAGGATTAGCAAATTATGTAGTCCCCTTGTTTCCAGTACTGCTGAGACATCAAGAGCTTGTATCTTTTCCCGTTTTCATAGGTATTTCTGAGAAGGTACATCAGGGACAGCTGGTTAGCTGTCCTCACACTCAACTTCTCTTAAAATTAGTTTGTTATTTCTACAATTTGCTTTTGCCAAGAACTGGATCTAGTAAATTCTATCCAACTTCAGACTTGCAATTATCTTTCTAATCGTACCCCCCAAAACACTACTTATCCGTCTATGTGGCTTTGGATGCAATGTGGGTATCCAAATCAGCTACAGAACATGCTGAATGGACTATTCCAGTGAATCCAATATGGTCATTTGACTATGATCTGTCTACATAACCACTGTGTTCATACAGTGAGTTGGGAGAGGGCACTTATTCTGATACTTTCTCAACTTTTGTCAAAGTATATTCAGATAAAGTTACATTTTTAGGAAAAATTTATATACAGTAAAGTTCAACCTTTTAATTGTACAATTCTATGAGTTTGGTAAATATGTAGAGTTGTGTAACCACCACCACAATCAAGATATAGGATAATTCCAGCACTCTAAAGTGTTCCTACTATCCCCATTTTACTCAATCCCTTAGCCCAGCTCTTGGTAACTATTGATGTGATTTCTGATCCCTTTAAGTTTTGCCATTTCAGGATACCATATAACTGGAATCCATACGGCACATAGCTTTGTTTGTCAGGTTTCCTTCACTTAGCATAATGCATTTGAGATTTGTCCATGTAGTTGATTGTATTAGAGTTTGTTCCTTTTTATTGCTAATTGCATTTGCTATTGTGGATGGATCACAATTTGTGTATCCATTCATCTGTTGATGGATATTTGGATCATTTCCTGTTTGGGGCTATTATCAACAAAGCTCCCATAAATTTTCACACACAGGTCTTTAGGTGGACATGTTTCACTTATCTTGGGTAAATATTTAGAAGTGGGGTTGCTAGGTTATATGATTAATTTTAAAGGCAACTGCCAAGATGTTTTCCAAAGTGGCTGCATCATTTTGCATTCTGGCCAACAATGCAAGAGAGTTCTAGTTTCTCTACATTCTCATCTGCACTCAGTATTATCAGGTTTTTCTATTTTAGCTGTTCTAATAAATATGTAGCTGTAGTTCATTGTGTATAAATTTATATTTCCTCAACAATTAATAATGTTGAACATCTTATTTGTCATCCATGTATCTTCTTTGGTGAAGTGTCTATTGAAGTCTTTTGCCCATTTTTATTGGGCTGTTTCCTTTATTATTACATTTTAAGAGTTCTGTATAATAATATTCTTCACTCAAGCCCTGTATCAGAATTTTTTTGCAAAGATTGTCTCCCAGTCTGTGGCTTACATTTTTGATTTTTATAACTGTGTGTTTCAAACAGGAAAAGTTTTTTATTCTGATGAAGTCCAATTTATCAAATTGTTCCTTTTATGGATTTTTCCTTTTCTGTCCTAAGATAACTTGCCAAAGTCAAAAAGATTTTCTCCTGTTTTCTTCTAGAGGTTTTATTGTTTTTGATTTTACATTTAAGCAATTCATTTCAAGCTCATTTTTGTATATGATGTAAGGTATGTTTCAGTTTCTTTTTTTTTTTTTTTTGCATGTGGATGAACAATTGTTCCAGTATCATTTGTTGAAGGGCTATCCTTTCTCCATTGAGTGTCAACATTGTCAAAAGTCTCTTGACCATAGATGTGTAGGTCTATTTTTAGAAGCTTTATTCAGATCCATTGATCTATACATCTTTTCTTTCACAAGTACCATACTACCTGGTTTTCTGTAGCTCTTTTGTAAGTCTTGAAATTAGGTAGACTGAGTCCTCCACTTTTGTTTTTTTTTTCTCAAAATTGTTTTGGTTCTTCTCAGTCCTTTGCTTATCCACATAAATTTTAAAATCAGTTCATCAATTTCCACCAAAAAAGTGGCTTCTAAGAATTTGGTTGGGATTAAGTGAATCTATAGACCTCTTTGAGGAACATGGACATACTAACGACATTCAGGCTTTCCACCCATGAACACAGTGTATCTCCCTAAATTTATTTAGGCCATCTTTGATTTTTCTCATCAATAGTTTCATAGTTTTCAGCCTACAAATGTTGCACATATTTTGTTAGACTATCCCTAAGTTTTTAATGCTATTTCAAATAGCAATGTTTTAAACATTTCAATTAACAACTGTCCATTGCTAGTATATAGAAACACAATTGACTTTTGTACATAAAGTTGCTGTTTTTAATCTGACAGGTGACCCCGTACTTTGCTAGAATCTCTGTAGCAAGCTGCTACCTCTCTGAATGTTCTGTCTAGGTAACTCAAAGAGTTAAACTAAGAATAATTCATTCAATCAATTGATTACATTATTTCTATGCTCTTGGATTCCCTTAATGTTTTACTAAATAGGCTGGTTATTTTGTTATTGTCAATTCATAATCCATGATCTTTTGTGTGTATCTCAAAGATATGCTAAGGCAGTTTTAACTATTCTTTAGAACTCAGTTACGTCTTAATTAACAAACTAGACGTTTCACCTGACTCTGGAGTTGTTAGTGATGAAAGGCTCAATGAGGTTAATTTATCTTACAGAGTTCATGCCCAATCTCCCCTTCTGTGCTATAAGCAAAGGGACTAATGAAGTATTTTCTTCATGTAAAATTAAGAAAAGTATCATATCTTTACTTAGGGATTAAGAGTTAGTTATGCCATTAAGTTTATCTTGGCCTTCATTCTTTTCTCTTAAACAGTGTAACTGATGAATATTTATGGGGGAAGATTTTTAATTCATAAAGTGATTGAAATAAAGTGTAAATGTTCTAAATTTTATGAATTAATTTGTCATAAAAAGTAGCACATGAAAAATACAGAAATACATCAAAGTATAAAAATACAGGAACGCAGTTAATTTTTAGACTCAGAATCTTACTGGTGAAAAAAGTTACAAAAGACATTTGAGAACCATCCATTCTCCCAAGCCAAGCCAATTTTAAAATCCCCATTTTGACTCTTTCCTGCAGCTAGCCAATATGCGTTCTTAAAAACTTTAGAGAAAGGCAAGCTTGCTGCCAGGCAAGGGAAGCTATCCCATTTCCAAAAACCTAAAATTATTAGCTATTTATGGTAATGTTAAAACTGCCTCCATTTTGCCAGTTTTTCTAGAGTTGACTCAGAGCCATGGGGAATAGGTCCTTAAAATATCGGAAGACAGCTTTCACGCCTCACACCTAAGTCTTCACTCTCACACAGAACATTCCTTGTTCACCTTCATATCGCCCTTATAAGACATATTTTCATTTGCCTCACCCTTTTTGGAAATGTGGCTTCACCAGTGCAAAACACTTTTTTTGTCAAATACTACCCCTGATGAACAGGGTAGTATTGTTCATGAGATGGCAGCGTGTCGTTTTTGGCCCATAGTGAACTTGTAGTTAATTAATAATACTTGAAGACCTGTTTCTTTTGAATTGCTCTTAAGCTACTCTCTTGTTCTTATGAATTAATGCTGTTGTTAGGTGGAGAAGCCTAAACTCTCCCTCCTTGAAACAAGGTGAACTGAGTGGGAACTGAAGGGTTGATGTTCTAGACCACCACGGGGTCTGGTAGCGCCAGAAGTGTCGCTCTATAGCTTTACTGAAAAGAGGTGGAATACTTCAGTTATCAGGTGTCTGGATAGGTGATTGAGATGGTGTTCTGGACATTAAAGAGCTTTTCCCGGTAAAGTCATCTAAAGTCTGCATGGAGGTCTCCTGCAGGAGAATAAACAGGTAAGGCCAAACTCTGTCTTGGGTAACAACTGTGGGTCTGTTCAACTTCAAACACATGCTAACTGAAAGCCCTAGGGACCTTCACCAAGACCCCTGTGTAAAGATGGGAAGGGTTGGTCGTAGGGAGACTTGTAAGGATGTGCATTATTAATCATTCACCTAATTCATTCATTCAACACATAGTCATTGAGTGCCCACTACACGCTAGGATAGTTTAGGCACCAAGGATAGAAGAGAGAACAAAACTGACAAGTCCCTTCCCTATGAGTTAAGTTTCTAGTTGGGAGAGAGAAACATTAAACAGAAAAACAAATCAAAATATCTTGGGAGAGGCAGAATACCACAGAGAAAAATGAAGCAAGTTAAGGCGAACAGGTTATGCTGGGGATTGTAGGGTAGGTTGGCTCCATAAAACGGAGGTTATCAAACATTGTGGTCTCAGGACCCCTTTATATCCTTAAAAATTATGGAGGTCCCCAAAGAACTTTTGTTTAGGTGAGTTACTATTGCCATTTATAAACATATGTTTAGAATATTTATTAATTCATTTAAAAATAACAGTAAATGCATTAAATTTTATTTTATTTTATTTTAAGAACCACCTTTTAAAAAATGATGAAAAGAGTGGCATTGTCTTACATTTTTGTAAATCTCTTTGCTATCTGGCTTCTAATATCTGATTCTACATTCAATCTGATAAATTGCTTTGGTTGAAGTATAAGAAGATCTAAACGCACGTAGATATGTGTTTGGAAAAGAGATTGTTTTAGTAACCTTTCAGTTAACTGTGAATATTCTTCTGTGATGCTAACAGCAACAAAACTCAATTAGTGATACTTTCTTACAGGTTACCTGCAATATGTGATCTGAAACCATCTGAAACCAGGTCGATGAACTTTGCATTCTTCATTGTATTAAAATCCACTGGTCTATCTTTCACTTTGAATGGACCTTTCAATCATGCATGGTTTTGTAACATCAGGCATTTGCTCTTCCAAATGTTCATACATTTAATTACACAGTATGAAAAAATCACATTCTGGAGCCAGCCCCATGGTGTAGCGGTTAAGTTCTCACGTTCCTCTTTGGCGTCCTGGGGTTCGCAGGTTCGGATCCTGGGTGCGGACATGGCACCCCTTGGCAAGCCATGCTGTGGCAGGCGTCCCACATATAGAGTAGAGGAAGATGGGCACAGATGTTAGCTCAAGGCCAGTCTTCCTCAAAAAAAGAAAAAATCACATTCCTTCATATCACCATCAGCCTCAACAGAAAAGCGTTCAAGTATTGGAAGCCATTAAACTCACGGTAATGAGTATAAGTTTTCCAAAATTCTAATTTCATCTGGAAACTCACATTTTATTATCAATGACCAATACTGTCAATTTTTTCCCTTGACATGACATGCTCACTTCATTTATTTTAAGAAAATCTGCCAAATGCCCAAGTCTGCCTAAATATAGTTAGTTAGTAGTTCTTTCAAAAAAAAATGAAAAAAGTGGCTAGTGCAGCTTGCAACTCAAGCAATTACACAAGTGATTCTCCTCCAGACAATCACCATAGTTTGATATGCAGGAGAATTGCTTTACATTCCATTTTGCCATAAAAAATATTCAAAGATATGTACTCAAGGATCAATATTTAATAAAATAATTTAATGCTTCATCAGGACTTTTTTTTTTTTTTTGCAGGGAAAGCTTCACCCTGAGCCAACATCTGCTGCCAATCTTCTTTTTTTCCTCCCCAAAGCCCCAGTGCATGGTTGTACATCCTAGTTGTAAGTCCTTCTAGTGCTTCTGTGTGAGCCACCACCACAGCATGGCTACTGACTGACAGATGATGTGGTTCTGTGCCCAGGAACTGAACCTGGGCCGCCGAAGTGGAGTACGCCAAACTCTAACCACTAGACCATCAGGGCTGGCTCAGGATACTCTTAAATGATATTGATGTTGTTAATTAATTAATTTACTTACTTACTGGCTTGAGTGTGTGGTGGTAAAGACTAAAGTGACTACCAGATAGCTTGGTCCCACTACTTGATTTGTGCTGAGGCCAGCAGTTTTACCCACCATTGCTTTTGCAGCATCAATGCAAACGTCAAGCAGTGAAAAATGCCAAAGAATGTCTTAGTAATATTAAGAAAATGGTTTTGAACTTCTGAACCCCCGGTGGCCCATGGATCACACTTCAAGAAACACCACCATAAAACAAACTTTGGATAACTCCTGTATTAATTCAAGACTCTCGTTTCCCTTTTTGCTACCTCAATTTTCTGAGAGATTCAATGGTCAGTGAGACAAGCCATGAATTTATTAGATGCTCTGTTTCCAGCAGAATGAGACTTCTAGCAAACATCCAGGAGTCAGAATTCCTTGCTACTACTAGATCTTATTTCTCTGTCAGGTTTGTGATATGAGGTCTGGGTACCAGGAAACCATCATCCATAACCTCAATTTTAAAACTACCTCAGTTCTGCTCCTCTCTTCATTTGTCCTCAACCAAATGCTCCCCACGCTATTTATGGCTTCAGGCTGGTGAATTTCTCCTAAGGTGTTCATCTTCTTGATTTATAGTTGTTCTCTTCTTCATCTTATATTAGTTGGTTTTGTTGTTGTTTTTGAGATAGGCACATTTTACGTTGCTCTATCTTAGTCATTTGTTTGTGTTACAAAGTTTTTTGGCTACACTAAAATGACCTTATCTACCTAATTGAGTTAAATTCCAAATTTCTTATTTTTACTTATATTTGATATACCTAAAGTCTTAGGAGTGAGTTTCAGTCCTTTCCCCTCTTACATTTTCTAGAGAATTACTGAAAACCTTCTTCGTTGGTGTTCTTCTTTCCACACCACTAGAATCTAGCGTGTTCTCATGTAGGAGATAAAGAACTTGACGGGGAGTCAAAACTCTGGTGTTCCTGTCCTGACATCACTGGGAATTGATAGTAGCAAGCATTTCTATTTCCACATTTGCAAAGCACACAGACTGAGCTAGGCGATCCCTGGAGTCCTTTCCACCTCTGTGATTTCTCATTTTCTGCAAGTGGATTCTTGGCTCCAGCTCTCTCCTGAACCAAGTATGGAGGGTGAGTGAGGAGGGGGTGGTTAAAATGGTTTCCAGTGTATTCCTTAGTAACCTCCCCTTACCAGGCAGTATGTGCTCCCCTGTAAATGCTAATGGAAGGTTTGTCTTTAATTAGAACGAGCTATTTGCCTTATAGTATACTATGGGACTGGATGAGATTCCCACCCCTGTGCTCCCGGAGGATAACTCAGCTGGAAGATTATAACTACATTCTTGCTAGGGCTTTTGCACTAATCTCTTCTGTGATTGCAAAATATGTATGAAATAATATATATTAAAGTTAAAGTGGGTGTACAGAAAGTTAGCAACTTAAAACACTTTCCCAAAATGGAAAAACATCTGTATAATGTGCAACCCAAACTCCACTCCTAGGGGGCCACGCGGCGGGCCTCTCTTTGGGGTCCACCAACCTGTCTGTGACTTCCGATCCCTTTGACTCTCACGTGAACTCCTGATTCCTGAGATCCTCCTGGACACTCTTCCTTCTCATTCCTGGCCGAATAGCCTCTCACTGACTTTGTTCCAAGTCTCCAACCTCAGTTTGGTGAAGACTGAAGCTGAGAATCAACTTCCCGTGCCTGGATTGCCACGGCATATTTGCCAGCCCACTGCTTAGAAGCTGCCCCACCTTGGCTGTGACTGCGCTGCTCTGAGTAAGGATCCTCTGAACTCTGCTGCCTCCCTCTGGCAAAGTTGGTCTTGGCTTTGTCATTCTAGTTTTGAAGATTCACGTTTCCTAGAATGGGCTGGTGTTGGGGACCCAACTGAGTTGGTCCTTGCTCCCAGAGATCAAGAATCTTTGGTTTTTAATTGCTGTTGCTTTGAGTGACAGATTAGGTTTATGATGGTCATGACTTAACCCAGGAGAAGCAGGAACTATAAGTATATTATCTTATTAAAAACCTCTATCTACAACATGGTGTAAAGTATATAATGTGAAATCCAACTGTCCTGGTCAATTACGTTCTATCACTGATGAGCTGGGTGACTTAGAGCAATTGATTTAATGTCACTGACCTTCAATTTCCTTATCTATAAAACAGAGATAGTAAAATTTCGCAGTTTCAGAGGATGATAAGACACAAATGCAATGTTTTGTACAGGGGAAGTTTCAGTTAATGATAATTATTATTACTTTTGCCACTGATAAGGGTTTTAATTTAAAAAGTTTGGAGAATTTATTTGCATAAAATCAATATGTTAACGATCATGAGACATAACTTGGATATCTATGTGTTAATTCATAGGCATATTCTTCATTCTCTGAAAAGCACGAAGTACTAGATATTATGTAAATTTAGGATTAGCAGAAACAAAAGAGAATTATGATATCATACTGGAAACTTCTCATTCCTTTGGGCTTCTCCACTCACATGATGAAACAAGTGACTTTTGGGGCTGGTGAGTTTCTCCTAAGTTGTACACCTTCTTGATTTATAGTTATATAGAGACCACCTGCAAATGCCAAGTGTGGGGGCCTCATGGCACTGCCCACTACCACTAGTGGAAACAAATGCTGCTTCTGAGTCTGGTTCCTAGAACCTGGTCGAGGGTTGGAGTGGAACTGATGGGTATGGCCTGTAGTCAAATACTGTTGATCTCATTTATTTTCCTGCCACTGAGTCTTCCCCAGAATTACAACAGTTATTGCCTATTAAAGCCGGGCTCTGAGTACTAGGCAATTGATCTGCACCATGAAAGTTGGGCCTATTATCAGACATTGCAATCAGGACAGAGGGAAGGACGTTTCTATTCAATTTCAACTCAACTTCCCTCTTCGCCTGTGAACATTAGAAGAGGGTTTCTAATAAAATGGTCAAATGTGTGATCTCATTTGTTAGAACTAGCACTATCGTCCCAGATGTGAGGTCTGATTTCCAGCAGCTGAAGGGAAGTCTATTGGATTAACTCCAGTCTTGTGATTGATTTTCTCTGGGTTTCATCAGCCTGCAAGGCAGATGTAGTGGTAGGAAATATAGAGTGTGTATCTTGGCTGACGACAAACTGATTCGCTCCCAGAGAGTAAGATATTGTCAAGACTTGGGGCAACTGCTCTCGTTTAAATTTTTAAAGAATTCATTATCATTCCATAGCACCAAAATCAATTATCCACCTGTGGACTTTTCTCATTTAAGATTTACCATCTTCTGTGGTCAAGCGTAACTTCTGACTTTACAACTTGATCATCGGTGAGAGTCTATTCAAAAAATGTTAGCAAAATTTCACAGTAACCCAAAGAAACCGTCATTAGGAAGTAAATTAGATTCTTGAAAAAATAACACAGTCATACATTCCCAGATAAAACAGAATCGAGTTTCCTCTGTTTCCTAACATAACAAGATTTTGATGAAAGTTGACTGAAGTTAGTCAATTCTAAAGAACTCCTCAAGTTTAGATTTTATGACCCTGTTTTATATATGATTGTGTAGGCCCAGGTAAGCTTTGCTGTCATCAGTTGATGCCTGGGCAAAATCGACAAGGAGAGTCAAGATGACTGGTTTAACATCGTGGTCAGGGGCGGGAGATCATTCAGATTTGAAACGAGGGCTTCTAGCTCCCACTCCCGTTACAGAGGGGTGGAAGAATTTCCTCGATGTTGTTTTTAATACTCTCTTTAGTACGCAACATAAATTAATAATTTAGGGGGATTTATGTATTTAGACTGACTTAAAATCATTAGTTCAGTGTTAACCTTATACACTTGCTTAAATCATTAGTTAGTTCATTATTAAACTCTTAATTGGAATTGATCCAGTAGCCAAATGAGAAAAATACGAACAAGGTGATCTACAAGCAGGCAGTTAGCCAGGCGTCTGCGGAGTATGCCAGGTACCTTGGCTGCAAGTCATTATGTGTCTCTAGTAAGTATTCATGTCATGATGAAGGTGATACCAGCTCTAAAATAACTATATTTGAAGTAGATTCAAGAGGAACATTAACATGTTAGGGCCCGCAGAGAATACACTTGGGAAGCAGGACTATAGGTCATGGGCAGCCAGGATTTCAGGAAAAGGTGACATGGTAAGATTGGGAAGATCAGAGGGAGCTCCTTGACACGGAAAGGGAACAGTTAGAAAGTTATTGAGGAAATCTGGAGGAGAAATAAGAAATCACGGTAGCAGCTGTGTGGACGGGGGAAGCGGCATGTATTTGAGAGAAACCGAGAAATCTGTGGGAGAGGCCAGCTAGTGAGAAATGGACTGAGGATGAAAGCACCTTCTGGCCGGTTTCCAGTTTTCTCGTATTGAGAATAGACTGGGGAGAGCGAAGTGGCTTTCATATGCGGAGAGACTAATGGGAAAAGAAGAGAGGAGCAGAAGGAGGATGTGGTCTTGGCAGGGGCGTTTCGTCTGCCTTGTACATACGGCTTATGAAGACTCCCTTCTGATTTCTACATGCAAATGTCCAGCAAGCCGTTATATCTATGTGTCTGGATTCAGAAAAGAGATTCAGCCCAGGAAAATAGATTTGGGAGTCATCAGTATCTAGGTGGAAGTCAAAGTGATAAGTTGAGATCAAAGGTTTCAGGCAAGAAACAGAAAAAGGAGGAGCAGAGAATGAGCTTCTCCCCCAGAAGCAGCACTTCAGGCCTGGGAAGAAGGAAGACAGCCTTCAAAGGGCCTGCAAGGATGCTGCGGGGAGCGGGAGGTAAACAGCAGGACACACTGGGCACCCTGGGGGGTGAATGCAGAGGGTGGAAGCGAAGCCAAGCAGAATAACACAGAAAGTGCACACTGGATGACCCAGTGTTTTGGCTGGCCGAGGCTGGTGAACCAGTGGGTGGACTGCTAGTGGGGGAAGAACCAAATAACCAATAAGAAATCAAAGAAATTGAATTTCTCAATCTGAGGTCTAGACGCCTTTGGAAACCCAAGGTTACTTCATTCAATCTTTAAGCTGATATTTACTGAGCACATACTAAACGCTCCAGGCCTGGGAAATCCTGCATTTATTCTAGATGGAGATGCGGACAGCAAACAAGTAAGTCGGTTACTAAGACAGTAATGTAAACCAATAGTGCTATGAAGGAAATAAAGAGAGAATGTAATTGAGGGTGATGAAGCTATTTTTAAATTTTTGAATCAGTCACAGAAGGGGAAATTCAATATCGTAAAGTGTCAAACCTGCCCCAAATCAATTCAGTGAAATCCCATTCAAAATCCTGACACAATTTTGGGAGGAATTTGACAAACTGAAATAAATACCCAATACAAAAAAGAGAAATAGCCCTACCAGATATCAGAACGTATGATAAAGCCATAAAGCTTTGCTGGAACCACACATCATTAGATCAATGGAACAGAGCTGGAAGTTCAGAAGCAGATTCCTAGGTGGAAGAGAAATCAGACAACGAAAAAGGTGGCATTTCGAGAAGGGATGGATCATTCTATAAATGATTCTGAGGTAATTGATCATCTGCTTAAAAGAACAAAGATTAAAGGCAAATCTATCATGCTGGCACCTGTCATTCACAAAAATAAATTCCAGTTGGAATAAAGGCAAAATTGCAAAAGAAATGTAAATATAAGAGACTATGTTTACAATAGAGAGCAGAGAAGGAATCCTTAAACAGGCCACAAAAAAGAAACAAAACGACAGGCTATAAAAAAAAACACACAGAAAGTTAAAAATATAGAGAAAAATATCAACAAATTTGACTCCATCAGAGTTGTGGAGGATAAAAGACATTAAAGAAGAAATTAAAAGACAAGGTCTGAGTTGGGAAAATAAAAGATATCTAAATATCTTGAATATTCTAAAGACATCCAAGTTGCTTGTCAACTCAACAAAAGCTGCCTAAAGCAGCAAGAGAACAGGAAACATGAAAATTGGGCGGGTGAGCTGCACTAAAGTCCACAGTGGACAGCTGTGGCTGGAAACCAGGGGCCACGTGTTACGACCATGGAAACACAACACTCAAACGAGTCAGAGGTGAGCTCAAGGCTGGAAGTCACAGAGCAAGAGTTTGGAGGGAGGTGAAGGCAGAAAAACAGAGTGAAATTAGATTCTGGGCACATGAAAGTTCTGGGCAATAGCTTCATCCACGAGCCTATGGGAAGCTCTTCTGTGTGGAGAACCAGGTGTGTGATGAGTGGATGGATCGGGGGGCTTAAGGGGCCAGGGCTGGAACATTTGTTCCAGTGTCCCCTGGCCTCTATGAGGTATCGACCTTGCCCCAGGTGACTCCTACCCTATGACCCCCACCGCTCCCACAGCCATCTCCATGAAGAACACGCAATGAAAAGTCAGCTGGCTGTTACCAATGGGTTGCATAGTCTTAGATACAAGCCTGGCTCCCTGACTAGAAAACAAGCAACATGAGAACGGGGCAATATCTCATGTGCTTGCTTTCCCAGGACCTTGCGTAATTTCTGACACATTAAACGATTAGAAAGTATTAGTTGAATAATATTAATTCAGTATTATTCAACTAATGAACCAATGAAACCCAGTATATTCCATCTTAAGCGTAAGCAGAGATTGGACACTGAAGCCAGGACATCAAATATTCTTGAAAAATTCCTCGAAATGCTCATAGACTACAGAATTCAGGGTTTTGTGTGTATAATCACATATGCTAATTCTTTTACACACCAACTAATTGAGGCATCCTGACCTAGATTAAAGGAAGGAGCAAAAGGAAAATCTGTATGTAGCCATCTGAGCATTCGACCCATTCCATCTTTAAGCTAAATATAAGATTCCTTGTGTTAAACAGGATATGAGCAGAGTCACCTCTACCTTGATTGCGTGCGAAGATTAGGCTGTCAATTAAACGCAGGTATGATGTGACTCCATTGTACGGTATAAGTGCTTTTCACATGAGTGAACAGATACATACAAACTGAGATAAAGTGTGTTCAAAAGTGTCAGCTGAAAGATTCAGGTCTAATGATATCCCTAATTATTTTTTCCTAATAATTATCAGCAATCAGAGTAGAATTACATATTTGGGTACTCTGAACAGCTGATAATTTGGCGTTTCTTTAAAATCACATTCATAGAGTATTTCACCGATATTTATTTGGGAGCAGGATCGTGCGCTCTCTGGGGAAAGGATGGGGAGAGGCCCACAGGTGGTCTCTCTCACTGGCTTCTCCATTGTTCAAAAATTTGGCTTGCACCCCAAAGCTGTATACCCAATCTGCAGAACATGAGCCCTCCTGTTAGCTGAAATGATCCGCCTTACAAAGCTTGGCCAATGGGGAGCATTCCAGCCCCCTACCATCACCCAGGGGATGCATTTATTTCGCACTATACATTAGTGCTGTTCTAGGACGGAACATCCTCTCCTCTTGTTATATTTCCAGGGATATCAGAATCTCGGACTGTTGCTCTAGGTCCCTCCCCTTGATATGGCAGTCTCTTAGGGCCTAATCCAAAACGACAGCCTGGGCTTCCGAACATTTCCTTGGAGTCGCAGCTGCCAATCATAATACTGTCCGAGCTGTCACTAAGTCACTTTCACAATCTCAACACAGCACAGACTTGGAAAGATGCCAACAGTGGGAGAGTCATGGCAAAGAGAAAGCTGAGCACAGAGAACACTCTGCAGCTCTGTGTTGGTGAAGATGGAGGAAGCCACTGGTTTTTTTCTTTAATGAAATGCAGTGGAGTGTCTTCCTTGCCATATTGGACTTGAGGGGCTAATACCGCATCTGGCAGGTGACATCTTGCAGAAGGCCAGATGAGGGATGCAAGGCTGACCTGAAGGCAATAGTCCTGACCAATTTCCCTGTGAGCTGAAGAAACTAATACAGGAGAGAAGGTGACTGAGTAAATCAGCAGGTGTAGACTGCAAAAATCGCTGATTTTAGAGTAGATTCCATCAATCGGATTAGAATTATCAATTTGATTAGAAATAATCAGGTTGAAAGCAATTTGGTCAAAAGTAATTACTTTGAAAACAAATTGGATAGGACAAGAAATTGTTGAAATAATAGATTGACCAAAACTATCCTGTCTCATTCTTTTCTCACGTATATGGTATACTGAGTTTATTTCAACTTATTATGAATTGTTAAGCATTATCAAGTAGGATAATCTAAGGAGAAATTCTTTTAAAGTTATGACATGCTAGCAAATGCGAAATAATGATGTTCCTATCTGGACAATGTTCAAAGATAGAGAATGATGAGTGAGTGAAAGAATGACTTAGACAAGAAACAAATTAAGGGGTAGAAAAAAAACAGGGAAGCTAAGTATGAAAAAAACTGTGTCTGGGGGAAAGAAGAGAAGAGAGTAATTTTATATATAGATATATATAAATGTGAATATGTTACATAAATATATAAATTTTATATATATATATAGTTGACTTGTAGTTTTTTTTATTTTGCAATTTTTTTCTTTCATCTGTATTATATAATTCTCCCATTTATCCAATAAGGAAATGGACAGATGTTATTAACCCTATTTGAGAGATGAGAAAAATGAAGCCTACAGAGTTAGCAATTTGCACAAAGTTACACAGCTTTTAAGGGGCAGATTTGAACCTGTGTCTTTCACGGTTTTTTCTATTGTATCATGCCAAGTCTTCTGAAGTTTGGACATTAAAATTTTTATCCTGGATGTCTCTAAATAGATGACCTAACACTTGATTTTTCTGGGCTTCATTATTTTCATCTGTCAGATACAGAAATGGAACTATTTGCGTTTTTTTGAAAATATCTGATAGTCAAAAACATAGTTCACACTGTGACATACATACGTAACTGAAACAAAACAATTTGCTCTACTACGTGGAATGAACTCTGACATTTTCTGAACCAGTCAGTTTTCTAAATGTTTCTCACAACCCGTAAATAGATCTCACGACCCACTAATTCATTGCAATTTTGGACCAGACGGATGAGCTCTTTTCCAATTCTCTTATCATGCGGTCCTACATGTCTAGGGTGAATTCATCAGACCAGAATAAATCTAGTAGGTAGGAAAAATGAGTTTTCTAATTGGAAAAATTGTCAACCCATCTGAGTCACTGTAGTTAATATGAAAAATCAGAAGCGCTCTTGAGACGAAATAAGCTCATGAACGGAGAAAAACAGCTGTGCCAGCATCCTTCTGCTCCACCCAACTCTTACCCAAGTAATCAGATCATTCAGTAAGGTTCAAGACAATTTAATAATAATGCTGGTCTTTTATGTATAGATACTAGCAATATTATTTGTAAGATGCTTCAACATCACTTCAAAACGTTCTTCTGGGATGAGCTAGACAGGTGTTATTATACCTTCGCACAGATTAGAAAACCAAGATGCTGAAAGGTTAAATGACCCACTGAGCACAAGGCTTTGTGCAATATTTGCACAATTTGCTGTAATAACTATCTGTTAAATGTTATTGAATTACACTGAACAGATAGAAGCTCACAGAACAAGTTGGTTATAGTGAGACTTGGTCTCCTGACCCTAACTCAGGTCTTTTCATCTATACTACACTATCTGAGTTAGTAAATTCTCAAAAGTACCCTTAAGTAAGGCCCTCTTTCCAGCTCTGGTTAAAAAGAACTTTTAGGACAGAAATAATTTTAATTTTTGACCTGTATGCAAAAAGGACTTGTGTATGTGTATACACATATACCTCATATACGTATATCTCAGATCTTACAAATTTAATTTTTATCTTATACTTATGTTGACAACTTTTAACCATTTAAAACGGGAGAGCCAAACATTGCTTCTATTTCTTATAAATATGATTTTGCTTAAGGAGGGGAATTTGAAATGGTCCTCCCAATTCCTAAGCTTCCATGATTTAAAAATAGCATTTAGAAATTTTTCTCTAATGATTCTTTTACCATCCCTAAAATATGGTGCATTTTTTAAAGACAATTCTTTGGAACACTTATTCTTTCATTAATTTATTCAACCAACATTTGAATGCTCTCATTGGCAGGAGCTGTGCAGGTTTCTGAGGACACAGAGGTGAATAAAACATCATCCTTGGTCCCCACAAGGACTTCAAAGTCAGTTGGTGCAGAGAGATGTGTGAACACTCGAGTGAGCTAACAGCAGCCGAAGAACATAGGATATTATGCTCCTGTGGCTATTTTTCCCTGGGAAAAACATCTACATCTTGTGCCTCTAAAGACGTTGGGTAGAACTGAGCCTACTCTGATGGCCTGGTGGTTAAAGTTCTGCATGCTCCACTTCAGTGATCTGAGTTCAGTTCCTGGGTACAGAACCACACCGCTTGTCTGTCAATAGCCACACTGTGGAGGAGACTCACGTAGAAAAACTAGAAGGACTTAGAACTAGAATATACAACTATTACTCGGGCTTTGGGAGGAAAAAAAAAGAGAGAGAGGAAGACTGGCAACAGATGTTAACTCAGGGCGAATCTTTCCAAGCGAAAAAAAGACCAACACCAAAGCTGTATAAAAAGCACGGTAATTTCACTCAGGAACATAATCTGCACTTAAGAACAATTAATACACTAGTAAAATAAAAATACACTAGTAAAATAAAAGCAAGTATCATAAATACTTGTTGACTGAGTCTCTGAGACTGACTGTGACTTCCTAGTGGATCTTGAGTTGAGTACTGAGAGTACTAAGCTAAATTCAGGATCACAATTCTGTTTATTTGCAGTCCACATCTGTCTGGTGTCTTTTAGTACCACGTGAACACTCACTGTCGTTTTTCCAGGAATCTGTTCTGTTTGTATTTACATTTTTGTCTTTTGTTCCTCTGCTTTGAGGCAGGCGGGTCAGACCGCCCCCGCCATGTGATTCCATGCAGGACTATGCAGCTATGACAAGCTCATTTCACCATCTCTTCAGTAATTTAAAATTGAACAAGGTAGAAAGCTGGGGAGAAATGGTAGCAAAAAATTCTGCACTCTCCACTAGGAGCTGACCCAGTTAGCCCAGAATTTCTATGCTTCATAAATCTCGTTTCAGATCATCATACGTCTCTCGGAAGAGCGTCCACACAGGAATGAACACCCATGATCTCTGAGAACAGTCCTGCGGGTAGGTCGAGCAGGCGGGCTATGGCTGTGGTTGGATTATTTCTCAACTCAACTAACTCAGTGTTTAGTTCCAGGTAACAGCAAAGGGTCACATCCCTCCGGGAGTTACAGCCACAAGTGGGATTTCCTTAGATCATCAAACAAAGTGGGCCTGATGGGCAGGTCAACTAGGGGGCGCTTTACCTTGGAGCCTCCCACTAGTGTGCTCTGGATAGAAGGGATGTGTCTGCAGAGAGCAGCCAAGAGGCACCTGCGACAATCTGAGCCCCCAGACAGCTGTCTCCACGGTAAGAAATCTCAGTTTGTGCCAATGTGCTTGACAAAGCGTTCCATGGTCAATGGGTGCCATGATGAGCAAAAGGCTGGAAAGCATTGACTACCTTATGTGATTGTCAAGAACTAGCCAGGTCCCCCTCATACTCTCCACCAAATACCATAAATACCTCCTCTTTTGACCTGTCAACAATGCTTAAAACAGTGCCATTAGAGCTTCATTTTTAAAGATGAAAAATATTCCTGTTTTAAATCATTAACATGAGGTTATGATTTTTGTAGCTCGAATTATTTTCAACATGACAAATTACCAGGTGTGCATTTTAATGAGCAGAAGGATGAAAACATTGGAAGGGCACTGGGCACCAGTGAGTGACTATGGACAAGGTTTTCATTTCTCTGGGCCTCAGTTTCCCCATCCACTAAGTGGCCTTTTTCTTTTACATCGTTTTCTTTTTTGCAAGGAAAGATTAGCCCTGAACTAACATCTGTTGTATAAGCTCTTTTTCAGGTTTTTTCAAGCCTAAAATACCAAAAATAAATTTTGTCCATACCTGAAGTTCACCAGTCTTCCCTTGGCCTTGATTTAAAGCAAAAAGAGTCACCAAAGGCTTTCAGCTGGCTTGGGAAGGTGTTTGGTTCAACACGTAGGCTGCTAACTGAGCTGGATTTGAAGAGCTCAAGGTTCACCTCTCCAGCTAGCGCTTCCACTGGCATTCTTTACTGCCTAAAATTGAAAAATATTTAGCTACCCCTAGCCCAAGTCCCTGTATATATGACAGAGTCCATGCTCTCCCTCCTGTGCTGAATGACCCAGACCTGCCCTGGACAGTCACAAGGGGAAGAGGAAAACTCTGGCTTGGATCTATTTATTAACTCTGTGTAACCTCTCCTGACAATCTTCTCCTGGGCCACCTGCAATGTCATTATACGGGCTTCCCTGATCCAGGTTTCTCTTTCCTCCAAAGCATGACCCTCCTAGCACCACATGGCTGTCACCATCTTAGTCAACGACCTGCAGGTGTCCCCTGAAAATGCGGGATGGAGTGTGCAGCTCTTCAGCCTGGAATTCAAGACCCTCTATGAAGTGGCTTCCAGTTCATTTTGACCTTTTCAGCATCCGTCAGGTCTCTTCTCCTTTCAGTTCTTAACTCACTGTGTCCCTGACTCTGCTCATGTGGTAGCGCCACTCCTTATAACAAGACACAGGGTTGTCCTATTTCGGAGCTGAAATTGAATTTATATGTCAGTATATTGCATCTTCCTTTCCTTTCTGCAACCTAATTATCCCGCATCCTTCAAGACCACTTCAAACCTTATCTCGTTTGTGAATAGTTTCAGGATGCTCCCTTCTCCATCCTCACTCACAATGAATTTTATCTTCTAGGAATTCTCTTAATCTCATAGTCTATAAAGCCTACAAGCTGATTACATTCCATCTGTGTTCCCTTTATTTGATATCGGTATTCACTAAAGGTTCTCTGGAGATCCATGTAGGCACAGATTCTGTCTTATCCTTTTTTGGTCATTATTCGAGTACCTAGCATTATGCTGGGAATACAAGATTTTCCAAATATACTTTTTATTTGTTGAATATTGATATTCCTGTTACTAAACAAGGAATAGTGTTCTGATTGGTATACAAAGAATATACTAATATTCCTTGTTTTCCTCACAGAAACACAACCTAACATGGGAGGGAACAGCTTCAGGTGATGGTACCTCTTGACAAGGATGGAAGGCTTCAGAGCCTGCTCTAAAGGAGGCTGTTAAGAAGGGCGTGGAATCATTGGGGCTGCACAGTATGAGCTGCTTCCACCCCAGCCCCAGGGATGCTGGTTGGTCCAAGACAGTGAAATTATAAGAAACCGAAGGCACAAGGAACACTGCTGTGTGGCCTCATACATGCAAGTAGTGCAGAGCACAAATTTTGCACTTCAGTGCAATGACCACCAAACCAGTGGAAGGCGCAGAGGACATCCTACTCATGGCCAAGAGATCGATGGCGCCAGAACTCAAGAATGAGAAAGAACTGTGGACAGGGCAGCTTCATGGGCGTGCAATTTGTGCAGTGTGCTTAGAATGGCCTTGTACTTGGTTGAATGCTCTGCTGTGACCATCTTGAAAGTTTGAACAGTTTTTTTTTTCTTTTTGGAGAGGAAGATTGGACCTGAACTAAAATCTATTGCCAATCTTCCTCTTTTTGCTTGAGGAAGCTTGTCCCTGAGCTAACATCTATGGCAATCTTCCTCTATTTTGTATGTGGGTTGCCACCACAGCATGGCATGATGAGCAGTGCATAGGTCCATGCCCAGGGTCTGAATAGGTGAATCCTGGGCTACAGAAGCAGAACACATGAACTTAGCCACTACACCACTGGGCCAGCCCCTTGTTTTTTTTTAACAAGATGCCCACATTTTAATTTTGCGCCAGGCTCTACAAATTACGTAGCTCGTCCTGACTACAGATACGTATACAGAACCAAATGGCCCACAAGAGAGATCAAGGGGCATCTGGCAGCAACATTGGGCTGGAGGAACCACTGCTGGGAGTGGTAGGATGGAAACGTACCACAGAAGAGCCAGGGAATCCATGTCATGAGCACACACAGGACGTGCATTCGACCCTGAGGAACCAAAGGGACAGAACAGAGACCAGGATGAACAAAAGAAAAAGTCTTTCTGTTCTTATCACCGTGAACCCACTGTAATCCCTCGGCAGTGGTCACCTGAGGAGAAACAGGCCTCAGTTAAAAAGACAAAAGAGACTGGCTTGAGAGAGAAAAACGTTCAAAGATAAGTAAATTGGAAAGCATTTACTCTCTCGGATATCCAGGAAGGCACCTTGAGAGAGAGTTTATGCCAGACTTAGGAGCTCCCAAATACATTTTAACAATTTATTTGTATTCCTTTGAAAAAGAAATGGAAACCAATTCAAGTATTCACCCAGGAAACATAACGTGGCTATTGTGTTTGGTCTCAGATAAACACATAGAAACACAGGGGGCTCATCACACACTCCTTCAGCAAATCAATACATGTGTGTGGTTGCTCAAGAGAACCAGCATACTTGGGATTACAGCCCATCACAGACTGTTGATGCAAAATAACCAATAACTGTTCTATAGGTAAGAGATAAGGTGAGTTTTACTTGAGTCAGAGTAAGGATTACAACCCAGGAAGGCAGTTTCTCAAAGGAAGAAAGTGTTCCGGAGAAGCCTGGTTTTCAGTACAGTTTTATACCTTTTTAGAACAAAGAACACACATTAAACACACCCAGGATACATACTCATCAAAGTTGCAAAGAGGTATTCAGTTGCAAATTAGCAGGTCAACATGACCCTGATGTCCAGGAAAGGGAACTTATCTTCAAGAGTATTAATACAGTGTAGCCATAGGGCATTACCAGTACTGGCTTGTAGGAGGGGAAGTATGCATTCTTATCTGAAGAGAGTGCATTCTTTACTCTAATGGTTAAAGCGGATGTACAATGTATGTTTGATTGGCCATAAGTCAGGTTTCTTTAGTTCAAGCCGAATCAGTTTTGAACAAGAATAGCTACCCTATGTACCTCAAAATGTGAAATCTCTTGTCAAGACTCTCAGTGAACATGGCTACACAAGTGGATGAACTCTCGTAGTCAGATTAGCAAGATTCCAGAACCTCGGAAGTAGGCAGGAGTGAGAATAGCCACACCAGAGGGAAAAACGAAAAATAAGCAAACAGGCCCCAAACCTCTATTTATTCATCAAAACCAGAAAGAGATGAAGGAAACATGGAGGAAAGAAAATGCACAAACTAATGTTATCACATCATCAAGAGGGCTACCACTCATGGCCAAGCTTCATCGTGGGCTCTCGAGATCCGCTTGTAAAAGAACTTCACATGTATTAACTTCTTTAATATTTGCAACACCTATGAAGCAATCAATATTATCCATAATCTACAGACTGAGGAAGCAGAGGTACATAGGAATTAAGTAACTTGCCCCAAATCACACAGCTAGTCAATGAGGTTGAGTCCTCCAGCTTCGGGCCCAAATCCTATGCGATTTTGGAAGCCCAAATATAGACGATTACAAAGGCTTACCCGGCAGGCTTCATGGGGGAAAGCTGCCCTCTCCACATCAAACTCATGCACAGCCAGAGCAGTCCAGGCGGAACAGAGCTGCAGTCTGGGACTCAGGTCCCTCTGGGTAGCCATGCTCTCATGCATAACTGCACCCCTAACTCGGGTATCTTCATTTCTGGGTCTGTTTATCTGGACCTTTGGCCAAGGTCTTCTTTGGGCCCCCCTGTGCCACTCCTAGCTCTCCCCCAACCCCCACTCATCCCCTAGCCTCAGGGTTCATAAAACTGCCCAAGCCTTTGTTTCAGGTTCTTCATCAATGAGATGACTCTCCTGTCCGCACTTGACCCTTCGCCAGCATGCCATTCTACGGAGCGGTGGGGTGGGCGTGAGGAAATGGAACAAGGGGGAGCTGGCATCTCTTCTTGTGTTCACTTCTTGCTTATATTATTACTGTAAATGATTAAAAGTTTAACTCTTCTATATTGGCTTGGTTTTAGTTGACTGCTCCAATGCCTGGCAGTTCCTGATCTCCCGCCAGCTCGGCTGAGCTCCTGACAGAGGTCCGTTTCATTTTGATTTCTTGTTCTCCACCCCTAATGAATGTCACATGATAAAATAAACGTGCTTTAAATGCTAGAGGAAGGACTCTGGTGGGTGGGCTCAGTCTCTCCTGAAGAGGCCTCATACCTGGGCTGGGACGCTGGTGTTTGTCTTAAGGTGTCACTGAAGTTTCGGAGAGAATAGTGCTGGAGTTGCCAGAATAGAAGCATTGTCACTGCACAGGTGCTGTGTACCTCAAAACTAATTTGTCAGGGAAATTTCTGTTGGCAAGTGATGCTGGTTTCCCTCAGCTCCTATGCGTATAGGAGATATAATTTAACAAGAATGTCATCTTTGTAATTTAGTGCCTTTCATCCACCTTCCAGCATCATTGGGGAAACCTGCTGCTCCCCAACCTTTGAATTGGGGGCTTGGCACAGGCACACATGACAAAAAGATTTTAGAGGAGATTTCTTTTCTGATGATTCAATGGTCTGCCCTTTGGCTAAAGATCAAAAATCAGTGCAAAGACTCATTAACAAATTCATAGAACTTCTCTTTACAATTCTATCATAAAGGGTTATCTTTCTTAATTTCAGTTAAGTCACTTGGCTTGTGTATCAGTCAAGATTCTCCAGAGAAACAGAACCAATAGGATATATAGAGCTGTATAAGAGGAGACTTATTATGGGAATTGGCTCACACAGCTCTGGAGACTAAGTCCCACAATCTGCCATCTGCAAGCTGGAGAAGCGAGAGAGCCGTGGTGTAATTCCAACCCAGTCTGAAGGCCTGAGAATTGGGAGCTGATGGTGTAAGTCTTAATCTGAGTGTGAAGTCACAAGATCCAAGAGCTCCGATGTCTGAGGGCAGGAGAAGATGGATGGCCCAGCTCACCAGAAACAGTGAATTTGCCCTTCCTCCACCTTCTTGTTCTATTGGGGTCTTCAATGGACCGGAACACTGGGGAGGGCCTTCTGTTTTACTACCCATTCAAATGCTAATCTCTTCTAGAAACATCCTCACAGACATACACAGAAATAATGTTACCAGCTCTCTGGGCATCCCTTAGCTCATTCAAGTTGACACACAAAATTAACCATCACATCTTCTTTATGTTTTAATTACACATGTCATGCATAGTTGTCTGAGAAAAGTAAAAAATACAGATTTTAATAACTTTTTATAATAATAATAACAAATTGCCCACCCTTCCACTGCCCAGATAAATTCCCTATTGATATTTCAATGTATATATATGTCCATGATTTTTAATTTAACACAGATTGTGAACTTCTGTCTATTATTTACAAATATATATAAAAATCAGCTGAAGCTCAATTCTTAATTAATTACGAATGAGAGATATAAGCTTTTGAAATTCAAGCATGCCCATAAGTCAGGAACCCACAGCTCTAAGGAGTCAGACAAAACTTGATTCACACCACTAAGTGAATTTCATTGTCAGTGGGAGGTAAGTAAGAACCCCGTGCCTGAGAATGCCAATTCTTCCCGCTTGCTGAGGCCACCAGTCCATGTAAGATGGTCCCTGTCCCCTCGACCTGTGCCCCCTTGAACATTCTAGTCTGACTGAAAGGGGCTTATTCCATCAACTGAGGGAAAGCATTCAAGGATGAGTTATCCATGTTCTTGCCAATGGAGGTGAATTTTGTATGAATTGAAGAAAGTGAAACCAAGCTGAATTTCCCTAAGTAAAGTTCAACACATTTTTAAAGACATGGTTTTCAGGGGTGATTCTATCATTCAAATGGCTGACATGGGGTCAACTCACCAGTACGTAAAAGAGGAAATGAATAACATTTACCATTTATTAAACTGTTTTCTGTGGCAGACCCTATGCTCTGTGCTAGGGCCTTTAACATCTCTTTTATGATGCATTGATTAACTCAGTGAAGGAGGCATTATTAACAAAACTTTATAAATGAGATGATTATTGTCCAAACAGGGTAAGTAATGACTTATGTGATGTCACACAGCCTTGGGATAAAGGCAGAACTTAAACCAGTGATCATCCTATTGATGCAACAGACACATCCCATGAGAAACTGAGTGGTTATTTACAAAGTGAAGTCGATGACGGCTTTTTACTCAACAGTGGTAATTTAGCACTAGATGCCTCTGTTCCACTGGCCTAAAGTGTTAGAAAACAGGATGGTCCATGGTTCAAAGTGCTGATCATCTTTGGTGAAAATGGACTTTGTCAGGAACCCCCAAAATTAAACAAATTAGCACCCTCTCACCACCTCCAAAAAATCCAGGAAATTAAGCGTTCAAATGCTTCTTAAAAAATTTATCTTGGGGCTGGCCCCGTGGCCGAGTGGTTAAGTTCGCGCGCTCCGCTGCAGGCGGCCCAGTGTTTTGTTGGTTCGAACCCTGGGCGCAGACATGGCACTGCCCATCAAACCACGCTGAGGTGGCGTCCCACATTCCGCAAGTAGAAGGACCCACAACAAGGAATATACAACTATGTACTGGGGGGCTTTGGGGAGAAAAAGGAAAAAATAAAATCTTTAAAACAAAATTTATCTTATTTCAAGAAATATTATGATTAGAAGAGATCATTACTATTAAAAGCTTTAAATATATTTATATCCTAGGAATTTACTCTTATGAAATGATAAAAAATTTTATCTTTTTAAATTTAAACTTTCATCAGTGATTATTTATAATTACAACAACAAAAAGAGGCTATAAATTTTTAACAATGAATTAGCACACAACGTAGAATGCAGACAAATGTCAACAAGATTTTAATGGGATATAGAAAACATTTACAGCATTCAATTAAAAAAAAGTAAAGCTGTATTTATAGGCTGAGCTTAAAATGTTCAAAAATATGCATAACAGCCTGGAAGAGAAATAACCAAAATTTTAACAGGTGTCCTCTCGGAGAAGTAAGATTACAGGTATGTTTTTCCTTTTTATATTATCACGCACGTTTTTTCTTTACTGAGCATATGTTGCAGTTAAAAACAGAAAAAAATTAAAATTTCAATTTGCAACCGCAAGACGGTCATTTACACTAGTCCTTCTCAAATTTAGTGCGCATATGTTCACCTGGAGAGCTTGTTTAAAACGCAGATTCTGATTAAGCCTGAGATTCTGATTTCTAACACACTCCCAGGTTATTTCCACGCTGCTGGCCTGGTCCACCCCACCACTTTGAGTTGGGTTTCATGTAGAATGAGCAAGAAAGAATCATTGTAGAGCCACTTAAATCTGAGAGTTAGAACTTATGAAGCTTCCCTTGGAAATTCTTTTCTTGAAAATCTGAGTCAGGAAGTTTTGCTTAATGGCTGCCTAAATCTCGCCTGTTCCTTTTCCAACTGCACTTTGCACCAGTTTTTAAATCCACAGTCCAGCTCATGAGGTTTTCTTCACCAGGGTAACCTTCCTTTGCCCCTGTTTTGAAATTAAATTCCATTTGTTCTGCTCATGTTGGTGCAAAAAATTATCTCAAGTTAGTTTAATAAAACCATCACTAAAACAATTTTCTTGAGTAGTGTAATTATGGAGCTAGTAATTATACTCCTCGCTAAATGAATAGTGCAGTTAGATTACATTTAGACAAGTACCACACACCCCATTCTGTTTTAATCACCCCTTAAATGCAATCTTGTTTGCTTGTATGAAAGGGCTTTCTAAATGGTAACAGGAAGACCGTTGTATACACTCTGGTAAGATAATGCTACCTATAAAATTAGGGAGATCTGGCACATACCACGTTATGGATTCTATCTACCTGTGGCGGCAGGGGTGGGGGAGATGGGAGGGGCTTTCCCAGCATTTTGTCATTTGGCGGGAGAATCCTGTCTTTCAACCTCTGCGAGTGATGTGAGAATTCACTGAGTTGGGAATCTCCTACGACATCTGCCAGAGACATGGCACCGTAAAGATGCACATTGGGAGCTCTGCGTCAGCTTCTCATGTCATCTCCTACAGGGAGTCTTCTTTGATTTAGCAACTTCTGCGCAGGCCCTTGACTCTCTCGGTGTTTGTTTTAGTGCTCAGTTTTGTACTTCATTCTGCAACCTGTTTATCTGCTCCTGTTCCTCCCAGGCACCTGTGGTTTTCCGAAGCACAGAGGATACAGAGGTAGGAATGCATCTGCTCCTGGAGCTTCTCACTCTAATGTAGCTCCTGTGAGAATCCACACACGCTGTCAGCCCAGAGTGCTCTGTGCATAGACAAACTCACAGGACAGAAAGTTTCACTTTATATCCAAGAACCACTCAATTTCCCACCAAAGATAACATGACATTGGCCTGTCTCGTAATTTCCAAAGGATGGAGAACTCCTAACAGCTAATAGTCTTGGGGTCTCTAACACTGTGCAACACGCTTTAGATACAACATTCCACTTGATTTGTCTGATAATTTGTTTCCAGATGAAAAAAGTGAGGGTCAGGAGGTTATGTAATTTGCCCAAGTTCAGCCAGCTCAGAAATAGCAGAGCAGAGAGTGGAAACCATGCTTTCCCAACTCCAGGGTCCAAATTCTTAACCACCATACTCAAAAAATGAAGCTGAGTAAATTACCATGATGCCAGATCATTCTCATTTTAAGGAGTCTAAGGCCATTGTTTCTCCTTCCACATGCCCGCCTCCAAGTTAGTAATAATCTTCAGGTTATCTGAGAGGCCACAAGGTGAGCAGTTGAAACCCATAAAAGCTGGATAATCCGTGTTTTGGTTGGGAAAGATCACACCTCAACCAGAGCTGTGGGGCCTGAGTGAGGCCATGAAGCCAGAGAAGCAGCCACATCCTAAACAGAGAGTGTCCTGTTTTCTAGTCTCCTGCAGGTGGTGGGAAAAGTGCGGTGCAATTTTCAGGACCGTGGAGCAGTCTGAGTTCTCAGGGGCCTCTCACTGGCTCTTCAATTTGGGACCTTCGCTTCCTTATCTACAAAATGAAAATAATTGTATCTATGCCACTTACATCTTAGGGGTATGTATGTGTGTGTGTGTGTGTAAAATGAAACATTTTGTAAAATAGAAAATGTTATTGCTTGTAAATTATTGTTATCCTGACTTACCCAGATCCAGGATATGCATTGCTTAATAAACTAAGCTCATCTCTGGACTAGTTTAAATGTCTTATGTCATGTCAAGAAAAATAGTGTAATATTACATATAAATATTATTTATGTTTTATATTTAACTTACTATACTATCATAGTCATACAAGAAAGACGCTTCTGTAGATTCTGTAATCCTTCTTTTACGTTTTATTTTTTATCCTGGTTTCAATTTGCATGCTTTCAGTTCCCTCTTCAGTAATAGCATTACTCTGTTTTCAGCTGATTGATTCTGAATGCAGCCAAACTATGACATATTTGCATTTTTAAGGCTTGAAATGTTCTTTCAGCTTTAAAAATGAGTTTATTTTGAGGAAACATATAACTTCTTGAACTAATGGCAAATTAAGTTAATAAAGTTCATACCTGCTGTGGGCAATGATGATTATATATCAAAGGGAAAGCGAATCAAAGGCTGAATTCCACACTCTCTAACTGTTCACGTTTCCCATTCATTTCAGTAGGAGTATTTTCTGTTTGGGATTATAAAGTTGAGGCATAGAACAAACGATTGTCCTTTTTAAGTTGCTTCTCTCTCTCAGAAGCTACTACTGTTGACATTGGCTCCCTCCTTCCACCCAACCACACAGCCATCAAAGTTTTCTCGCCACATCTGTTCACTGAACAACATACACTCACAATATTGCAGTTTTCGTCTTCCTTAGAAAATATGTTTAATTTGTTTGAAATTGTGTTGGCTGATGTCTTGTTAATACAAATCACATTTTTTTTTATGAATTTGAAAAAAGCTGAAGTACAATGAGACGCCACGAGGCTGGAATTCAGGCATATTTTCCATAAAGCCCTTCTCTCTGCAGATTCTGGCACTATCTAGCCAAAGCTATAACCTCTTCACCAACACCCTTGCTTATTGTCCTTGAATTAAGGCCAGCTCGAGAGATTTAAAAATGATATGATCTCTGACACTATGGATGACTCTAGATAGATTTGACTTAATCTGCATTTTATGGAGACTGTAAATCTAAGTCCATCTGAGGCTGGACCAATTAGGAATCATGGGACAGGCTAGCAAATGTTCACACTAATAGATGTGTCTCTCAAATATGTACTTTTGAGCCCAAACTACAGTCTCTTGTTAAGTTTCTATTATAAATTTGCTTCAAGAGGACAGACATCTGATTTTACAAATAGTTCTATCTCTAATCTAGAGCCCTGAAAGTTTCTCAGAATCTGAAATGAGTGATGGTCGTTTTCTTGCTGTTATTTACACTGTATCTCATCTTAGAATTTGCTTAGTCAATATTTTCATAAGGATGCAACATTGATGGATGGCATGATGTGTAAAGTAATTAAGCACAAAAAGCAGCCTGTTCAGAGAAAGAAATATCTGAAAGAGTAAGTCTAGTCAGAGATACCAAGCAAATGACCGGATAGAAAGACATGCGGCCAATCCACACCAGAGGGTAAGAGTATTTAGCAGAAATATTTCTAGCAAATATACAAAGAACAGAAGATCAGAAGAGATTGTGACTAGGTTAGAAAACATGTCGTTAAAAAAGGGTAAGCTCCAGAATTCAAATCAAATCAATACAATTCAGTTCAATGCAACAAGCATTCGCTGAGCAAACATTCTATGCAAATACACTGTGGAAGCGGCTCTAATATATGGCTCCTGACCTCAAAGAACTGATACCTAGAAGGGATAATTTGGAAAATTCATAAAAGAAGGCAAGAACAACTTATAATAAGATAATCATAAAAAGTAATTGATTCTTAAATTAGATGACTGGATTTGAATTCCACCAAGTCACTTAACTCTCTTTGTCTGTTTCCTCAATGATATATGGGGATAATAAGACTACTTAGGCCACTGGACCATTTAGAAATATTGTATGTGGAAGTACTTTATAGTGTTTAATCTCTCTCTCTGGGAATAAACTCATAGGCAGGAACTGAGGTGCTCAATGAATAAATGACTGGACAAATGAACATGAAAAGTGTGTCACAGAATTTCTAAACTGGGTGCTATGGTTGGGGAGACAGGGAAAGGACTCTTTAATTAGATGGAGTTCAATACTTCTGGGAAGGATGGTGAGTGGGAAAATGCCAGAGGTGTGGGAACAGAAAGTAGGAGTACATTCTAGAACTTTGGTTGGAGTGCAGAATGCGTAAAAGGAATTAGTGAGAGGGAAGAATGGAAAGGACATTTGTCCTTAATTAGGTAATGTGGAAAGATTGTTTTTGAGCAAGGCAGTGACATAATCAGAGCAGTGTCTGGGGAAAAAAAAGAATCTGGAAGTAATGTGTAAGTGGGTTGAAAGATGGTGATGGAGCGGACAGAAAGAGTGTTAGGAAGCTCTAGTCTATTGGGAGGAACAGCAAGTTCTTGAGTTACTGAGGTGGAAGTAGTAATGGGAATTACAGGAAAGATATGGAAAACAGGGTTAAGTTTTGCTTGGACCTCATGAGCAACAGTAAAGGAGGACTATGATGATGATAGCAAAGGTGATACATATCTGTACAGCCTTTTACAATTTACCAAAGAAAATAGGGGTCATCTTCTGAAGAGCCTTGATGGCTAGGACGGGTCTCTACTTCTGGCACATGTTTGAGGCATCAGAGCTCCTCATTAAAGAAAATGAATCCGACGGCAGTATATAAATGGGTTATGAGGAAACTAATCTCAAAGAGGAGAATTGGGAGATGAATGGAGTAGTTCAGATGGTAGCCGTAATTTAGTATAACTTAACTAAAATGTGTAGGTAGTGGGGAAAAGACAAGTAGGACATAGTTTGGGTGCTTTTCTCCATGGAATTTTAATTGTCACACTGATGCATAACAAATATAACTGCTTATGTGCATACAACTCACGCCCCAACCCCTCGCTGCACCTTCTGTCCAGGTAAGAGTTTACAACCCAAACTGATGTGTTGACAGTGGTCATCGAAAAGAAAAGATGAGTGTGACACCTGTTTATAGAACATAGTAATTTATTGAATGTAGGAGTTATTGTGGTGAGTATTCAAAGAGGACACCAGGGTTTTTAGTTTGAGTGACTAGAGGAATGTTAGCTCTATTAAGAGAAATCAAGGAGTTGCAAGTGATGTTTAGTTTTGGACAAGTTAAGTTTGAGGTGATGGTAGATGGGTAGCTAAGAAATGCAGCAGAATGCTGGAAATTTCAGAGGTCAAGGGAAGGAGCAGAGCTGGGTGTCAAGACTTGGAATACACAGCGTTAAAGTTATCATTGAAGCCAGAGGGGTGATTAATTTCTTGAATTAATAAAGCAATTCCCAAGATGGTTGATGAAGAAGCAGTGCTCATCAGCCCATCCTTGTTCCGATGGTCCCACTGGGAGCAAGCAGATTTCCCAAAGTGGAAAAAACCTAGCCCTATTTCTTTATATTCTGATGTAAAGGGAGAATAGACTATGATTTACTTGATTTAATCAACCTGACCTGCTAAACAAGATAATTAAGGCCGCCCCACCACACTTCTATTCTCATCCACTTTGTACCTAAATTACTCAATTTGTGTAGCTCTATTGATTAAATATCCAACTCCTCCACTTTGGGTGCGATACAACCATTTATAAGTCTTAAAGAATTTTCCAAAGAACTTGATTTAAGATTTTAATAGCATGTAAAGTGAACCTATGCTATCAGAGCTTTATTTTGTTAAGACTGTTTTGCACATCTAATTCTGACCTGGGTCCAACATCTAATTCCGTCCAATTTTATTGGTCAATCTTTTAAAAGTTGAAATCATCAAGACCTTTCTCAATCATTTACTACCATCAGAGGGACGTTCCAGCAGATTGAAATGGGAAGAATTAATTCTTTCACTGCCAAGAAAATTCTTTATTGTTGTAAATGATCGAAAACTAAGAAAAATGCCATCATAAATCTCTGAGCAATATACTACAGTGCAAAATGTCAGGACTTTTGAAACTGAGTGTGTAAGTTGCTTGCAAGAAAGACTGTTGTTTCTATCTCAAAGATTTATTTATACTTTAATGTGAGAGGTGACATTTCTTAGTGGAAGGAGAAATGTAGAGAAGAAGACTGATTTATGCTCTCCATGACCTTGGACAAGGCATCTGACCTGTCTGGGTATCAATTTTCTCATAGACAGATATGCTTAGAGTAAATGCATGCCTTTCAAGTGTGCTCCAAGGAGGGGCCTTCAGGATCTGCCTTGGAGAGTGCTGGTTTGGGGGTGAGACTCCTGGCTTTGCCCAGAGAGGACTCATTTTTTATTTATGTTCCCCTTGAGAGGTTTTTTCTTTTAAATAAATGATTCTACAGCTTTAAAAAATATGTTTACAAACCCTCAGATTAGATGCATCTCTAAAATTTGTACAGTCTAAATTATCACATCCTGGGAGCCATGTAGAATAATCTTGTTAAAACAGAACTTGCTCTGTGGTTAAAGGATCAGTAATAACTAAACATGCAGGAGGAGATGGGGTGCAGAGGGAAGGCACAGCACCTGGATTGGCAAGCCGGAGATTTTGTGTTACTGACTCTATGCACCACGTTTGCCGTCTCCAACTTCCTTCGGTTCAGATCTCAACTTCTCAAAGGTTCTCAAACTCAGATTATCTTCGTAAATGGTGCGGTCTCCCCTCCTCAACCCTACCAACCACAGACACACACGCACAAATGCACACTCCCAATCATCTCCTTTCCTTAGCTCTACTTGACACCTTAAGGAAGGAGCCCTGTCTATCTTGTTCAGTGTCCCAATTTCCTAGAGTAATTCAACATCCAAATGGTTGTTGAAAGACTCAACTGGCTCGTGATTCTCAGGGCTGTTGGGGCTCATGAACTGGCTCTGAGTGACTGGGCAAAGCTTTTAAGCCAATGAAGCAGATTCTTGGCAGAGTTCAAGCTACTTTCCCAATGGCATTTCTTCTCTTCTGCCCCAGTTTCCCCCAGGAGTTGTTCTCTATGAGTCACCTTTTCTGAAATGAGTTGTCTCTGTCCATTTGGGTTGCTATCACAGAACGCCCTGCACTGGGGAGCTTAAACAACAAAACGTTATTTCTCATAGTTCTGGAAGCTGGAAGTCCAAGATCAAGGTGTCAGCATGGTTGGCGTCTTGGTGAGAATCTCCTGGTTCACAGACAGCTGCCCTCTTACTGTGTCTTCACGTGGCAGAGAGAAAGGGGGCTCTTCCTCTTATATTGGTACACTAACCCATCATGGGGGTTCCACCCTCACGATGTCAGCTAAAACTACTTAGTTCCCAAAAATCCACCTCCTAATACCATCCCAATGGGGGTTAGGGCTTCAACATATGGATTTAGGGAGGTGGGGGACACAAACATTCAATCCATAGTATGTGTATATATCTACATATATAAAATTAGGTGCCAACCAAATTGTATCAGGTCCTAATTTATTATTAAGATACTGCAGGGCAATATGACCAGTCCCAGAATTTTAAACTTTCAAGGGAGACTTTGGAATATGGGAATGGCTTTTGGTACATCTTCAGGTGGCAGAGTTAACATTTTGAGAAGTAGGCTGTGTCCTTCCTACCTCTTATGGTGAACTCGGGCACAAAAGCCAGAGTCACCAAGTTTGTAGAATTCATGTAGGGGTGGGGTTTGAGGGGAGAAGGGAAACATCACCAGTAGTCCTAAACACACCCTAGCGATAAAGATAGAATAAGCACCATTTATTCAGCACTGCTCCTTACCGGGAACTATACCAGGCACTTGATGCAGATTATGGTTTTAAAATGTAGGCTTTACTATTATTCAGGTATGGTGAGGCCAATAGATCAGGAGACGTCTGCCATTGGAAAGGTAGGTTGTTACAGTTCTCAAGAGGAGGGGGCACACCGTGCTACACAGGGCCACATGGGGCTGGACCAGGGATGGTCGGGAGGCAGAGGGAGTGAGGGGAAAATGTAGGCAAGAGGCTTCCTTGTGGTTTCTGTAGGAAGGAATGGGTGAGGCAGCATAAACAAGCTGAGGATTGGCTAGTTTGAATAATTTCAGTGGGCTCTTGGGCATGAGAGCTGTCCCTAGTTGTCTGGTACCCAGTTTTGCGGTGATCAGAGCAGGTGTAGAGTGGCCCTGAATGTGAGAGCCTGAGAAAGGGCGTGGCTGGGGTGTGTACCCTGCCTTGGTTGGTTTGCTTTTGAACGATGCACTCCCAGGCGAGTTATTTGCTATTTCTAGGAATTAGCCAGCCCTGGGAAGGGCAGTCCCCCAGGGTCAGCAAGGACCCAGACATCAGAGCATCCAAAATACAGAAAATAAAAAGGCACTGTCAATCCAGTTATTTTATTTAAAAATATGAAGACTTGCACAAACAATTGTCCAGTTGTTTGTGGCAAAGAATTACTTTCATTCATGAAAGAAGGCAAATTTAATCCTTGCAGTGGAATGGCCACAGCGAATATGAAAAAGGAAAATACAGACCCAGCTCCCAACTATCATTCATGCCTTGAAACTAGTAAATCATAGGGAAAAAAATACAAATTAACCCAAGCCAGAAAAACTCCAAGAGATTATAGCCCCCTCCTCTTCACACCACACAGTGTATTTTAATAAAACCACACAACCCACACAAGGAAGGCTTTGAAAGTGTTGTCGTTAATCTGTCAAAAACACCTGTCTGTATTTCAGCAAAGGGCAGAAACTTTAATCCGAGTGTCTCCTGAAAGATCGGGGAATCTGTATGTAAGAACTTCTTCTCTTCGCTTTCATGAACCTCTCGGACAAACTTTAAGGCCATGTGAGTGGGGGGCTTGGCAGTTTTAACTGTAAACACTGTTCATTTTTCTTTGGGTGACATTGGCTCCTTGAAATCTACGCATTTTACCCTCAAAGGACTTTTTAGAAAAAAAAATGTTTTTCCGTTCAAATGGAAGAAAACATGTGGCACCCCAGCCTGCTTCTCCAAATTACAGTTATGGAAAACCTTTCATCACTGAGATTATTGGCTCTGATGCAAAGGTTTTAAAGGAGCCCCGACCAAGAGTTCTCTGACTCCTACATTCCTACATCAGGATCCAAGCCGACGGGGATGAACACGCTCAAATCTTGGATTCAAAATAGTGTGTGCTAAAATTTGTGCTCATTTGAATTTTCCAAGTTGCTGCTATGAAATAGCGGTATCATAATGTGTGGTGTAAACACATTGTGAGTTGGAGAAAAATAGTAGAATATAGTTTCTGTGGTTTGCAATGCTCAGAAACAATAATTGAGCTGGTGTAGGGTAACACCCAGAGGGGCCTTCCTGTGTGATGGCCAGATGCACCATACGGAGCTACATAACACACCGCGGCAAGATTTGACTCAGGGTATAAGCAAATCAGGAGTGAACGTTTGACTGTCTTTTTTTTCTTGTTAGGGTAATCTGTGGCAACGTTTGTTGGTTATTTTCCGTAATCACAGCTATCTGTTATAGGCTACCTTTGTGGGCCTCTAAAGACCTCAACTTTCCAGCAAATTTTCTTTACTTAAAAATATCCCTTTCAGGGCCAGCCCCTGTGGCCTAGTGGCTAAGTTTGCGCTCCGCTTCAGCGGCCTGGGTTTGGTTCCTGGGTGGGGACCTGGACCGCTTGTCACCGGCCATACGTGGTGGTGGGTCATATACAAAAAGAGGAAGATTGGCAACAGATGTTAGCTCAGGGCGGACCTTCCTCAGCAAAAAGAGGAAGACTGGCGACAGATGTTAGCTCAGGGTGAAGCTTCCTTGGGGAAAAAAAAAAATCTCTTTCAAATAAAAGAATGATACAGTAATCAGAAAAATAGAGCCATTAAAATTATGTTTTCAAATAATTCTTAACAGCATTTGACCCTGCTCTTAATGTGTTAAGGTAAACCACAGCAGGATACAAAAATAAATAAAAAGTGTAATGTCAAATGGTTGTTTTTATTACTGTTTTTAAAAACAAAAACCACATTTCTCATCGCAAGAAAAAACATTTGTAACTACATACGGTGAATGGTAACGAGATGTTGTGTTGATCATTTCACAGTGTATACAAATATCAAATCATTATGTTGTACATGTGAAACTAATATAATGTATGTCAATTATATCTCAATAAAAAATAAAAAACAAGACTATATTTAGAAAAAGATGAAATAAATACTTCAAAATGCTGGATTTTTTTCTAACTGCTTCTTAATTTAAAATAACGATGCAATGACTGTCCTTGTACATAAGTTTCTCTGGGCACTGCTATTTTCTTCTTTTTTTTTTTGAGGAAGATTAGCCCTGAGCTAACATCTGCTGCCAATCCTCCTCTCTTTTGCTGAGGAAGACTGGCCCTGAGCTAACATCCGTGTCTGTGTCCATCTTCCTCTACTTTATATGTGGGACACCTACCACAGCATGGCTTGCCAAGGGGTGCCATGTCCGCACCCAGGATCCTAACCAGTGAACCCCAGGCCAACAAAGCGGAACGTGTGCACTTAACCATTGTGCCAACAGGCGGGCCCCACTGCTATTTTCTTATAATGTGGGGTGAAAATTAACAAAATTTCTTCATCCTTCAAGGTATCCAACGTTCTTTCCTCTTTTCTGTCCACATCACGCATTTCCACAGAGGACAACCAAAACCATAAACAGAGAGCAGAGGCAGAGTCTTGCTTTTTAAGTTTTAAAATTCACAGCAGAAACCCTAGTTTTGAACATCTATATTTTTGCTTTTCAGGAACAGTCTTTTTTGAGACAGATGAGTTTTTGTTTCTTGTTTTATATTCAAAGAGTCAAACCTTAAAGGAATGAAGGCACAGACTTTGTGTCTTAAATAAAATATTGGAAGAGGGGTTCTTAGCCTAGTGTTTGCGAATAGAACAAGATTTCAGTATAATTTGTTTCCCACTGTAACCCTATGTATTTTATTTTTGCATCTAAAACATTTTTCTGAGAAAGGGCACACAGGCTTCATCCAACCACCAAAGGGGTCCATGACACAAAAAGAGTTAGGAGCTGCTGGCGATGAAGAGCAGATGGCTTCTCCTTCAAAACTAGGTAGATTGACTGGCTGAGGGAGGCATCAGACTCGGGAGAAATAGAGGCAGGTACTGGAGGTGAGTTCTTGAGAAAGGAGATCTTCCTCCACTGGGGGGTGTGTTTGTGTCTGAAGCAAGTAGTACATATGCTACCCTACCTCCACTCCAGTTACACTTGGAGAATGTTAAAAATAGAGGAAATGTGTGCTTCACTTGCCAGGCTTTCACCTCAAGTGGGGTGAGCCTTGGGGAAAAGCCAAGCCCGGCATTGTACCTGAGTGCAGGCTGTGCTGCCTATGCACGTGGGCCTGAGCATGGCCCTGTGGAGTGCTGGCCTTCCAGAAGGATGGGAGTGGTTAGTAGATGGAGGTACCGAGCGGCTGAGAGGGTCTGAGGCAGCAGGTGTGTAGGACTATTCCGCATCGGTTGGGAGGATGTCATGGCAGAAGGAGTGATGTAGATCGTTCGTCTGCTGTCCTGGAGAGGGTGCTGTACCAGCTCGGTTGATGCCATCACCAAGCGAAAGGACTGCTGGGAGACTCGACTGGTCAGAACATGTCAGCTCAAGTCAATGGGGAAGCTGCTGACTATCAGAGATCAAGGGTAAGATGGAGGTCACAGCAGATTGCCTTGAGGATACAAGGCCATGTCCAAGCACCCAGGCCCCTCTCCCGATGTCCTGCTGCCTCTTACCTCTCCCTGTCCCCCTCCCAGAGATGAAATGCTTTACCATGGGGAATGGAACAGGCAAAACTCCTGGATCAATAAGCTTAAGTCCAAAATGCCTGAAAAGCAGAGTGACAGGTTTTAACTGAAATTGACTGGGTTGTATTTTCTGATTTCAGGGGCTATGAGAACTCAGAAAGATATTTAGTCACAGAAAAATAAAAGAGGTGTTTGGGTTTTGTGGTTATTTTTTTTTTGCACCCTTCAATTTCATGATCTGTGAAAATATCATACACTTAGTAAAGTTCTTTAAATGTCATGTTTCCGAGTCAAATGCTAAAAATGTTAGAAGGTTCTTTACATGTGCTTTTAATCTCTTTCCAGAAAAGGTCTGGTAATTATTCTTCTGAGCCACAAACTCAATAGTACTGAGTGTTATAGTTATTTAAATATTTTACAATTTAATTTAAAACAAAAAAGCAGAGTTAGCTAGGATACTATTTTATCATAATTTTGAGTCATTTGTATTTCTTCTGCGAACTGTTTAATCATGTACTTTACTCATCTTATTTTAGGAATATTAGTTCTTTTCTTATTGGTTTGAAAAGAATTTTAACACATTAAAGATACTAACTTTTCCTTTCATATTTATTATGAGTATTTCTCCCCATTTGCTGCTGTCATTTGAATTTTCTTCATGACGTCACTTTACGTACGCAAGTTTAATGTTTTGGGAAGTCAAATATATATTTCTTTGCCTTTGTCACTGTTTTTATTGGCTTTGTATTTGCAATAGTCTTGCCCATATTCTGTTATTTTCTACGGTTACATTTAAAAATATTTATTCTGTGATTTCTAATGCATATTTAATGCATCTAAAATTTATCTGATGTGTCCTGTGTGATGGAAAGTGAGAAATCTAAGTTTTTGCAAACATACAATTTTATTGAGTACACTTGTTGAGTAATTCATTAACTCAGTTATTTTGCAAATATTTATTGAATGCCTATTATGTGCAAAGCACTGTGTTAGGCTCTGATCACATAGTAACCAAAATATAAAAATTATAAAAAAAACAGAGAATGTTTTCGTCATGAGCTTATAGCCTGATAGGAGAGATAAATATTGAGTGAATGAATATATATTTGTGAATTGTAATTTGTGCTGTGGAAGCAAAGAATAGGGGAGACAGAGAATAATGGGGGCGCCTGACTTTGACTGGGGGTAGCACGAGGCTTCCCTCAGAGATCCACATGTGAGTTTCACTTCTCATGTGCTCGTTTCACCCACACATTAAATTCTGTTTCACTGCTCTCTCTTCTGTACCATTGGTCTGTTTGGTTGTTTAAACCAGTACGACCGTGTTCTATGTAATCAAGCTTTATGATGCATTTCAAGGTTTCTTTGAGTAAATTCTTACTTGATACAATTTTTGATTTTTTGTTGTTGTTGTTGATTGGCCTGGAAACCCATATGTTCACTGTCCCAAGAAAAGGTCAAAGTGTTCACTGCTTGTCAATCATAACCATGAAGCAAAAGCAAAAAGCAGCCAGCTGCACCGATTGCATGAGACTTGTGTCAAGACGTAATGAAGATGTCTTATTGGTGTAGAGAAGGTGTTTTCATCCCTCAGTTCAGACTTCGTTTGAGATTTCTCTCCTCTGAGCAGCAGTTAACAGACCACCTTTCCCTTTTCCAGGCCCCTGTCACACGCTCCCTCCATCCAGCCACAGGATGGTTGGTCTTGCTTGTCCTCCTTCTCATGCCCTCCTGGGGTTTTTTTCCCCCTTATTCTTCTGAAAAATAATTATTTTCTGCTGTCCAGACTTTAAGCCATCTTTTCAACCAGCTTCAGAAGCAAAGAACTCCAGTTCCCCAGACAACCTTCCTTAGGAGAGAAAGAGGATAATAAAGCAAGAACAACAACAAAAATTCTCAGAGAAGAAATTCTCAAAGTTCTCACTTTCTCTAAGATGGCTCTGTCTTAGAATGGAAGAATGGATCAGGTGGCAATAACTGCCTGTTGCCTATCAATAGTCACCAATACTCTTCCTTATTAACAAAGCCCTGTTTTTCTTTGGAGCATCCATGCGCTTCATTTCCCAGCTTCTGGTGAAACTAGGCATCATGTCACCTCATTCTGGCCATGAGATGTGAGTAGAACTTCTAGAAGGGCTGCTCACTAGGAGATGATAGCATGAAACTACCATAATCATCGTGAGCCACTTTACTTCAGACTTCTTTGATGTGCGAATAGACTTTTGTGCATCTAAAACAGTGCTACTTGGAATTTCTGTACATACAGCTGAACCCCATCCTAAGAGGTATGGACCAGCAGAAGTCATTGACCTCTGTTCCTAACCAAAAAAAAAAAAAAAAAAAAAAATCACTAGGGCAGAATGTAAGGATCTCCAGAGAAGTAGTGGTGGTTGTTACAATGGTTTTTTTTTTTTTTAAAGATTTTTTTTTTTTCCTTTTTCTCCCCAAAGCCCCCTCCGTTACATAGCTGTATATTCTTCGTTGTGGGTCCACCTAGTTGTGGCATGTGGGATGCCGCCCCAGCGTGGATTGATGAACAGCGCCATGTCCGCGCCCAGGATCCGAACCAACGAAACACTGGGCCGCCTGCAGCGGAGCGCGTGAACTTAACCACTCAGCCACGGGACCAGCCCCCGTTGTTACAATGGTTTTTGAAAAGGCACTGCAGTAAGGAAATCCCACTACATTCTTGATAGCACAGTTCTTTGCTTTTGGCATACTCAAGGCTGTGATTGAGCGCTTAGATTGTTTAATTGAGTGGCTATCAGTTTAAGCATTTAGGGATGCTTTTATATTAAATATATGAATAATCACCTTAGCAGAGAATTCCAATTTTATTACCAGAGCTTGATACAGAAAGCAAAGAGGATGTACTTCAGAGAAGTGAACGGTAGGCTTCATGTGTTCTGCTGTCACTGGTCCAATCGTCTTCCAATCTTTCAACCATTTTACATTCTTCTAAACTGTTAAATGCTTAAATAATAGGGTCCAAATCCTATAAGCCTAGCATTCAGACACAGCATGGTCCTATCCTAATTTTCCAGCCTCCTTGCCTGATACCCCACACACAAGATTAAGACATATTTGACTACTCACTTTAATGTATTTTCATGTTTCTTTACCTTTGCTTCTGTTGTCCTTTTAACCTGCAATGTTCTTATCTCAAGCACCCATCTATCCTTCTGTCCTTCCATCCATCCTTCTGTCCATCCATCCATCCATCCATTCATATGTACATTTAACAAATATTTATTGAGCATTTGCTTTTCATCAGACAGGCATTCTGATAGGCATTAGGATTGTACCAACAAAGTAGATATGGTTCCAGTTCCTAACAAAATTCCACTTATCATCCCCTCCCTTGAAGACTTAACTCAAATATCTGTCCACGAAGCATTCCTTGACCTCCTTCTCTTCCGAAGATTTCCTTGGCTCTTGTTGGTCCTTTGCATGTCCATATACATTTTATAATCAGCTAATCAATTTCCAAATACACACACATGCAATCTCCTGGCATCACATGAACTATAGACAAATTTAGGGAGAGTTGCCCTTTTTTACAATGTGAGTCTTGCAGTTTATGAATGTCATATGTCCCTCCACTTTTAGGTCTTTAATTTTGCTCAAAATGCTTTGTAGTTTTGGTATACATGTCTCACATATTTTTAAAAGACTTATTCCTAGGTATTTAATGTTTCTTGATGCTATTTCAAATGATATAACTGTAAGATTTCATTTTCTCTTTGTTGAGGATCTACAGAAATAGCTGATTTTCTATATTGACCTTAAATCCAGAGACTGTATTAAACAGATTTATTAAATTTGTTTGTGGATTCTTTTGGATTTTTTCCATATAAAATCATTTCATCTATGTCTAACGACAGTTTTATTCCTTCCTTTCCAATTATTCTGCCTTTGATGTGTTTTCTTGCATCACTGTGCTGGCTTGGACTTCCAGGACAGCATTGGAGAGAAATGCTGAGAGCAGGCATCCTTTCTTTCCACCTCTTGAAAGGGAAATTCTTCTATTTCACCTTTAATTTTCATTTTGGTGAGCCTCCTCTGATCTGCCCCTCTTCCCCTGATGTGGCCCTCTGGCTTCCACTGAGCCTGCTGTGCCCACAGATCCTGTCGCTAGTGGGTGCTGAACTCTAACCTTTGTCTCCGTAGCATCTCCAGACTGCAGAAAACTCCACTTAGCTCCTCGGATGTTTTCAGCTTAGCTTCTCTATTTCCTCCTCTGTGCAGTTTGAGAATTCAGGGATGTCTTCAGGAGAAATCCATCCCATGTTGGAGCTTTTGTTTAGTTCTGTAACTCTTCCAAGGTATGGCGCAGACACTGGGCTGTGCGCCCTCGCTGAGAATCCGCAGTGCCCTGGGATAAAAAGCTGTTGCAGATTCTCCCCTCTCCCCAATCTTGTCCCCTCTATTTGGCATCACTTAAGAAGCTCTTTGGTGCCTTTAAAACAAGGGATTTTTGGATTTCATCTGGTTAACCTCGTCATTCTTACTGGAAGGGTTGGTCTTCCACAAGTCTCCATCTTACTCAGAAGCAGAAGTCTCATAATAGGTTTCTAATAAATATTTGCAAATTTCTCTTTGCTCTCAGCCTTTGGAGACAGAATATGAGACACGAAGCGCATGCTAGAGGTCTTCTGTAGTCTCCACCTGAAGAGCCACACAGAGCTTATTCCCAGAACTGAGCAAACTGTGGAATAAAGGGCCAGCTGAGGGAATCCGTTAACTTGGGTAGCTCTGAAGGGACATGGCAGACCAAGACACTGGGGTTTACCTGAGCCCTTGCGAGAACCAAATACTGCCCTTGAGTGCTCTCTTGACCACTTCCTCCAACAATTCAAGCCACACATGGTCAGCCGGCAGCAGATGAAGCCAGCTCATCACCCTGGAAACTGGAAATTACCTGGCGTGCTGCTTCATGGAAATGTTCCTTGCCTGCTATGTACTATGGACAAGCCACCTGAGCTTGCAAACAGGCATCCAGAGACTGATCCAAAGTGAATATGAGGGTAACCTGTCACTATGCTATTGACAGAAGTCATTTTCCTGATCTGATAGGTAGGCAAGATTCCTCTCTCAAAATTCCGTGCACATCATTTCTAGTCTTGAACACCCTTCCCAAATAGAGGAAGACGCTTCCCTGATGAAGCATACACAAGTGGCTGGAATATTTCTATCCAAAGCAGATAGGTTATCTGGCTTTAAACTGCCATGGCCTGTTTGGGCTACACTCCGACAGCTCTGTATCACTCCATATAGCATCATAACTCTCTGCTTTTATTTGTCAAGTCTTTTTAATCATCTGTTGAGTCCTTTCATAAGTGGTAAAGTGACTCTTTAGTATTTTCTACAAGGGTGGGGAAGGATCCAAATGGTGGTTTCTAGACAATGCATAGCAACTACTCCTTCACTTACTGGTCTTCCGGATGTCCCAGCTTCAACAAGCATCTTTTCATTGCAGCAAACCCAGCTGTTGAATAGAACCAGCTGGAGACTCAGGAGTGATCACTCACCTGGGACTTAATTTGGAGGCCCTCTCAAAGGACATCGGATTGAGAATTGGGTGTTTTTTTTAGGACGGCAAGGAAAGGAAAGGAAAGGGGAAGCCGTGAAAAGCTTATTGAAGTCTTTTGGGGAAAGGTGGAAATATTTTTCACCTTCATTCCAGTGTCCTTTCCTCTTTCCCTAAATTTTAATACTTGTTCCCATGTTAAATCTTGTGTAAGATTTCCTTCTTGGTAAAAGAGGCCGGCATGAAAAGTAATTCATATTCACAGAGTCGACTCTGATGAGAATAATCCCCAGGGCTTCGGGGCACTGCATCCTGAATTAAAATGCTGGAGACGTCCAGGGTTTGGGCTCATCTCTCTCCTGGGAAGCCATTAATGGCTTATGCATATCAGGCTGTTTTCCAAATTCTGCTCTTTTGCTCTGGTAAATAAATGAAGAAATCCACTTGAGATACATCTGGAAGGCTTTAAAAACTGGGAAAGATTCTCATCTGGACGGGATGGTTTAAGTGTGATGCTGCTTAAATTGGGGGCCAAGGGCCGTCTGATCTCTCCAGGCCATTTCCAATACTCAAATTTATAATACTATGAATATCTAACCAACAATCCCCTTGGGGGTAGATTTCAAAATTGAACATGATCTGAAAAAAAAATCAATTAATTTTTTTTTTTTGATGTCATAGAAAAGCCCTGAGCTGGGATTTTTTAAATGTGGCTTCTTGTCTCAGCTCTGCCCCTAATTAGATGAGTGACTTTGGAAAGTCACATAGCCTGTTTGGGCCTCAGTTTCATTATCTGTAATGAGAGCTCACTTGACAATAGTCAATATCCTTTTGAATTACTTCCCGCCCCAGTAAAGTCTTTAATTCTTTTCCATCTGTCCATCTCCATACTCCTTTCTCCTTCCCTATTCCTCATTCCAATTAATGCCTAGATCTGGATTCTCCTCTGGCTAGCTGTGTGACCTGAGGCAAGTCACTAAAGCTATCTGTGCTCTGAAAAAATGTGAGTGGTAAGATTGCCTGCCTGAAAGAGTTGTAGCAAGGATAAATGATTAATACATGGCAAGCACCGGGCTTGGAGTAGTAAGTAAATAAGTGTTAGCAAGTAGTCATTATTTTCCAGACACTGATTCCGTTTACTCTCGAGTACAGTTGAGGTGTTCTATTTCTAGATATAAAAGGGTAGAGTTGGAGTCATTCTTATCAAAAGTGGTCACTACTTATTGAAAAAAAATTAACCTTTTGGGTGACTGACCCCGTTTCTCTTGCCTCATCTCACACTGTTTATTCAGACGCTCTGTGCAGTCACGCAACTGTGAATATTTCCCTCTGTCTATAACTCTTCCGCCATCTTTGTGCGAAAACACAGAGTGAATATAAGTGGCTCGTCTTGATTCAAAGACCCTGACAACAGGATCCAAACGTGCTCCTGTCTTTGGCTCTCGTAGGTCCACGCTGCAGGTTGGAGTTATCCACATTCAACTATAGCCAGGAAAATATACGTACATTTCAAGGGAAACACTGAAAAGACTGGGTAACACAGTTTTAGGGAAGTAGATTTAAAATTTGTTTTTTTTGCTGAGGCCAGCCCAGTGGCGTAGTGGTTAAGTTCCCTCACTCTGCTTCAGCAGCCCACAGTTCGCTGGTTTGGATCCCAGGCACGGACTTAACACCACTCATGAAGCCATGCTGTGGTGCTGTCTCACATACAAAATAGAGGAAGACTGGCATGGGTGTTAGCTCATTGACAATCTTCTTCAAGCAAAAGGAGGAAGATTGGCAACAGATGTGCTCAGGGCCAATCTTCCTCACAAAAAATAAATAAATTTTTTTTGCTTTATAATTTCATACTGTAAAAAGCCCAGCTTCTGAGTGTACAGTTGCATGAGTTTTGACAAATGTATATACTTACGTGCCCAATGCCCCAATCAAGATAGAGAACATCAACCCTAGAAAGTTTCTCCGTGCCCCTTTCCATGCAATGGCACTCCTCAGTCAGTGGCAACTACTATTTCGCTTCTTCATGGAATAGTTTTGCCCATTCTTGAACTTTGCCTAAATGTACTCTTTCTTGTCTGGTTTCTTCCACTCAGCTTGGTGTACTCGAGATTAATCCCTAATGCCACCTGTATCAACAGTTCGTTCTTCCTCAGGGCTGAGGAGTTAGGGTACCGATGTGTGCAGATATTATTAATTTGTTTACTCCTTTTCCTGTGGATGGATATTTGGACTGTTGTCCTTTTCTGCTATTACGAATAAAGCTTCGATGAACGTAGAGAAAGACTGTTGAAATGAAGTGACTTTTTTTTCTGAACTTTTAAATTTTCTGTCATGTGATTAAATTTCCACAAAATGAAAGTTTTAAAAATATATCTCATGGTCCACTCAAGTCTTTCCTCCTTCGTGAGGACTCTAACTCCTTTCCCTCCATTACCAATTTCCCTCTTTTTTGAATTGCTTTTGCACGCACCTCTGCACAAACACATGTGCAAGTGTTTCTCACAGTGCCCGTGATGGGCTTGCTTTTGGACCTAATCTTAATAGTCCCATTTGTTTCTTGTGAATTAGGCTTATCTCCTTATGAAGTGACACCATTTCTTTAACCTCTTTATCACTTTCCATAGCGTGAAGCAAAATTTTGGACTTCTAGACATATTCAACAGGCTTGTGTTTTATGGTGATTGTTTTGGGCAGTCTTGGCTGTTGACATGGGAAACAGTGAATTTTGTAGAAAGAGGAACTGTTTCAAATCGAAGTCTGAATTGTAATTCCCAGTCCAGTGCTTCCGGGGTCCCGTACTCAGAGTTCACCGTGCAATGAGTTCGCTCGGAATTTTGTTGTGTATCTGTTCCTTCCCAGTGCCCGGTGCAGGCCTGCTGAGGTCTGCTTTGTGGTGTGCATCCTCAGGTCCCCAGTGGAGGGTGTTATTTTGGGAACAACTGTAAAATCACCATTCAGATGATGCAGTCTCCGTGGGAGGCAGACAGGAACGGAGCCCTCATCATGCTCCCCACCACAGGCTAGATGGGACCTTCTAGACCTCGGATGCTGCAGGGGGCGCGTGTCCACTCACATGCACGCATGCACACACTCGCATACACCTTTCTGCAGTTCCGAGAGTAGTGATGAAAAGATAGAATTGCTGGGATCGAAAATAGGAATAAACGAGTGATTTGTTTGGTTTTTTGATGAAAATATATCAGCTCTGGTTGCTGAGTAGTGAGAACTGGTAGGTTTATTCATTCAAAGAGTGTTAAGAGTTCTCTAAACTGCTGGGAATGGCCACGCCCTCCCATCCTTTCCGCCTCTTTAGTGCATCAGTCTTTCAGAGTTGCTCGCTCAGATGGCCTGGACCTATATATTAACATCGTATTTTCTTTTACATTTATCCTTCATTCGAGTATTTGATTTCAATGAAAGCATGCAGAAGAAAGCCTAAGAATATTTTAATAGCAAATATTTCATAAGTTAGAGTAATAACTCAAATACATAGCCATGTAAGGTGGAAACATTATTTTCAAAAATAGTAGAAACCCAATAATATTTATCAAAGCTTTATTATTATAGTAATTAACTTGACTTTTGAGTTTTTATTTTAAAAAGGCTTTTTAAAATTTTGATGAGGTCACATTAGTTTATAACATTGTGTAAATTTCAGATGTACATCATTATATTTTGGCTTCTGTATAGACTGCATTGTGCTCACCATCAAAAGTCTGGTTTCCATCCCTCACTATACAAATGTGCCCCTGTACCCCTTTCACCCTCCCCTCTCCTCCCTCCCCTCTGGTAGCCACCAATCTGTTCTCTGTATTTGCAGGTTTGTTTGTTTATCTTCCACATATTGAGTGAAATCATACAGTACTTGTCTTTCTCTGTCTGATTTATTTCGCTTAGCATGATACCCACAAGGTCTGTCCATGTTGTTGCAAATGGTACAATCCCATCCTTTTCTATGGCTGAGTATTCCATTGTATATATATATATATATACCACATCTTTATCCATTCATCCATTTATGGACACTTAGGTTGCTTCTAGTTCTTGGCTATTGTGCATAATGCTGCAATGAACATAGTGGTGCATGTATATTTTAGAATTAGTGTTTTCTTGCTTTTTGGATAAATACCCAGAAGTGGAATAGCTGGATCATACGATATTCCTATTTTTAATTTTTTGAGAAATGTCCCTACTGTTTTCCATAGTGGCTGTACCAGTTTACATTCCAACCAGCAGTGCAGGAAGGTTCCCTTTTCTCCACACCCTCCCCAACACTTGGTATTTCTTGTCTTTTAATAATAGCCATTCTGATGAATGTGAGGTGATATCTCATTGTAGTTTCGATTTTCATTGCCCTAATAATTGGTGATGTTGAACATCTTTTCACGTGCTTGTTGGTCATTTGTATATCTTCTTTGGAAAAATGTCTGTTCATATCCTCTGCTCATTTTTCGATCGAGCTGTTGTTTGTTTTTTTATTGTTGAGATGTATGAGTTCTTTATATATTTTGGAAATTAACTCCTTATCAGATATATGATTTGCAAATATTTTCTCCCAGTTGGTGGGCTGTCTTTTCATTCTGTGGTGGTAGGAAGACTTTTTATAAATTTATTTCAAACATCAAGTAAATATAAAAGTAAAAATTAGAATTTTATTAAACATATATACTAATATAGTTTTACTAGCTGTACATTTAAATTAATATTTATTTATTTAATTATAAAGTAATACTTATTTATTGTAGAAAATTGTAAAATAAAGATTAGCAAAAAGAAAAAAATTTATTTTCAACTCTAGAGAGCATTTCTGTAGGAATTATGATGTAATATATGTATGTATAACTTTATGTATATAGAAAGAGATATGTAAATGTGTATAGTAATATATGTGTGGATATGGATATATGTAATATTTATGCATGGTCTGTATATATGTATGAACATGCATACAAAAATAAAGTCAAACTGGACATACACTTATTTTTTAATTTTTCACTTAAAAAAGGTTACAACATATTTATATATCAGTAATATTTACCTACAGAATCATTGATAATGACTGAATGGAATTTCATTCTAACAATATCCTATAGATACACAATCCTCTTTGGTTGAATTATTTTTTTTCTTCTCCTTCTCCTCAAAGCCCCCCAGTGCATAGTTGTATACTCTAGTTGTTGATTGAATTATTCTACTGTTTCTAGTTTTTCTCTATAAAAAGTGCACTGTGGTATTTTGCTTCTAGACAAGGTGAAATAACAGTGATGAGAGTTACCCTCCTACTTGAAACAAATAAAAACTAGACAAAGTATATGAAACAATGTTTTTTAAGACCTTGGACATCACACAGTGAAGGAAAGCAATCTCTTAGAGATGGAAATAAAGAAGATGAACCCAAGATTACAATCTTAAGAGGATTTCATGGTTGCAGAGGGGGAACCTGGGCAAAGCCTGGCAGATTCCCTGAGTTGAAAAGAGTTGGCATCCAGGGAGACCAAAGTGGCTGGAGTTCACTGGGAATAGAATTAGAAAGGAGAGAGCTGCATGGAGAGAAGACTCTGGAGATCTGCAGAGCCCTCCTCCAGTATTCAGCAGAGTACTAATCAGACGATGCATGTGAGGAAACCATCCAAGTCCAGAGAAAGAACCACATAAAAGAATTAGAGGCAACAGTAGCTGGAGCTCACACAAGGCCAGAAATAATTTCTGTTCCCTTTGGCAGATTGGAAAACTTCATAATGCACAGAGCACTGGGTAGAGTACTCAGAGGGTCTTATCTCAGCAGTGGGGAATAATTACATCTAAACTGGGCTTGCTGGGTGGGACTAGAGTAGTCTAGGGCTAGAGATCAACTTGTTTTCAAGTAACTTAACTGCATCCCAGGACAAAGCTCAAGAAAATTCATAGGATTATAAAAAGATCCAGCATGCTAAGCCATGTAAATCATAACGTCTAGCATCCTATCAAAAGTTGCCAGACATACAAAGAAGCAGGAAAAACGTAGTGCAATGAGCAACATTATCATTGGAATTTTGAAGCTCTCTATATTCCTCCAGTTACAACTGAGTGGGTCAAATGTGGACACCAGCCTCAGATTGGGAACCAGATAAAGTTCTGTGGCCAGTTACCTAAGGCATATTTGGCCTGACTTTTCACAATAAGCTGAACCAATCAGCTCCATCTTTTCTTATTTTAAACTAAGAAACAGAAAGAAGTTACCAGTCAATGGTGAATAATTGAGTTGAAAGGTCATGAAAAGTTAGATGTGGGATGTTCATTATTGCCCTGCATGCACGTTGTAGTTATGAGAAGAGAGTCAGAGAGCGAATGGAACAGATCTACAGAACAAACAGGAGGCCAGGAGATGGAGAGATGAGAATGTGCGAGTTGGTGGCCCTCAAGATGCTCAAGTTCTTCAGCTCCTAGGTGTTGAGTATTTACATTTTCTTGAGTCCCATGATCTACCTTTATACCCTTACAGTAGCGATTCTTAACTAGGGGTGATTTTGCCCCCAGGGGAATTTGGTAATGTCTGAAGACATTTTTGTTTGTCATAACTGGTGAGGGGCTGCTATTGTAATCTAGATAGAGGTCAAGGATGCTGTTAAACATCCTACAATGTACAGGATAGGCCCCATAACAAAGGATTAGCTAGCTCAAGATATCAATAATGATGAAGTTGAGAAACCCTGCTTTATGCTAACCTCTTTACCCTGAATTAGTGTCTATGGGCTTCTAATCTTTCCAACTAAGAAATCTTTCTGTACAACACCGCTGTGGCTAAGTCTTTGCACACATCCTAAATTATTTCCTTAGGTTAAATTGCTGGAACTAGATTTGTGGGGTGAAGGTGGACGTGGAGTCAAAAGATATGCATTATTTTGAAAGTTTAGATGCACATTGCCAAATTAATGTAGCATTCTTTAACTGACTACTCAATTGTCCTGAAGTCTGAGGTCTGGACAGACTTCATCTGTTAGGAGAATAACTCACAAGCTTTAACACCCATCTTTGTTCTGAGAATAAGAAGGAACAGAAATTTTGGCTTACCTAAGATGGGTCATGTCCTTCCTCTTCCCCAACAGCAACTACAATACTACATCCTTAAATACCACCTGCCATTCCTCAATCCTCCTCTTTAGGACATCTTTGGGATTATCTTGCTGCAACCAGGCAACCCTAGGGCACATGTAATACCTCTCCCTTCCCCTACACCCAAGACAGACATTCATTCAACATTCAGCAAACAATTACTGAGTGTTTACTTCACGCCTTAGAATTCTTCTTCACATAGTGCTCCAAGGAGCCACTACCAATCAATCAGAATTGGTACACGAGATGTAGAGAAGCACCAGAAAGCAAAAACACTATTGGCCATTCCTGACCTCTGGGGAGGTTGTGACCAGGCCATTGCTTTGAGCTTTCTCCTTATTTTTTCACTTTCTATAGAAAGAGCTGAGGGGCCATTGTGCAGACCACAGCTGATACGAGTTCCCCGGCATTTGAGTCATCCCACTGTGACATTTGACTTTCCCTTTCTCTGGAGAGAGAAATCATAGATTTTCCACCTATTTTTCTCTAGCAGTAGGGTAACAAGTGTCTTACCTTGCAGAAAGTTGTCAGGTACAACAAAGGAACAAAAAACTCTCATCTTCAAAATTATTCTTGGAATGTCTTAAATGCCAATTATCACTTCTATCTGTTAGAAACTTTTCTTTCAATAAGAAAACCCAACACTCATATATAAAAATTGTGCACCTTTGTGTGTGATCCTATAATAATAATGTTACAGAGTGATCAGATCACGTCAGATCACTTTTGAGTCAGCCTGAGTACACCCACAGCCCACAACTTTCTAGTTCAAGGTGCAGCTGCTCAGATCATTGGGGGCTTTTAGAACCTCAGATCTTCCAGGATCCTTGAGAGTGGGGCTCATTTCCCAGATGGACCAGCCACAAGTGTGAACTCTAAGTGACATGTGTCAACCCCCAACAGACCAGAAACATAGCTCAAAAGTTCAGTTATATTCCTATAGTACATTCTTTGAAATGATAACGACTTACCACAAAATGAAAGAAAATAAAAAGGAATGATGTCTTTACCCTCTTTTAACAATATTCCATATGTGATATTGTGATTTCTAATAAGAAATATATGTTTGATCATCATCCCCATTCCTGGCACAGAGCTCCTAAAACCCTTGGGATTTTCTAACTGATAAGAGCAATAAAAGTGAAAGGAGTGTCTTTTGTTACTCATAACAAGCCCCTTTCAACCACACCTGAGTTTATGCTGATGAAGAGACTTTTGGAAATCACTTAAGGATGGGGGGCTGGTTGCCAGAGGAATCAACCATGTGATTAGAGGGTTGGCGATTTTTCATTCCCACTCACCCGGTGTCCAAGGAGGAGAGAGGTCAGATTGACTTAGTCGCCAACAGCCAATGATTCAATCAATCGTGCATATGTAATGAAGCTTCCATAAAAATCCTAAGCAAAGGGGTTCAGAAAGCTTCTGGGTTGGCAAACTCATGGAGGTGCGGGGCAGGTAGTGGGCCAGCACTTCTTCCCCCATTCCTTGCCCTACATGTCTCTTCCATCTAGCTCTTCCTGAGTTATATCCTTTTAAAATAAACGCATAATCTAGTAAATAAACTGTTTTCCTGAGTTCTGTGAGCCATCCTAGAAAATTACCAAATCTGAGGAGGGGGCTGTGGTAGCCTCTAGTTTATAGCCAGTAGGTCAGAAGCATAAGTGACAACCTGGACTTGTGATTGGCCTCTGAAGCGGGGGCAGTCTTGTGGGACTGAGCCCGTAACCTGTGGGGTCTGCACCGACCCCAGGTCATTAGTGTCTGAACTCAATTGAATTGTAGGACACCCAGTTGGCATCTTCTGAGAACTGGAGAATCAGATGGTGTAGAAAACTCACACATTTGGAGTACAGATGTATTCTGAGCATAGAGAAAAAACACAGTGAATTTCCTTTACGTATTTGTTACTCTTGTATCTTGGAGGGTACAGACAGTGTAGTTAGTTCTCTCTTCTCCCTACTCACATTCCTCTCTCACAGAGTCTTTCAAGTCTTTCACAGGCTCAGTGCTCTGCATCCTGACGGCTCCAAAGAAAAGTCCACGTCAGGCCAGAGGCTCCCTCCTTTCATGGACTCGCTTCTGGATTTGCCGTGACGTTCGGGCACTAACAGGGCCTCCATCTGCTGCTTAACAGGGGACTGAAATCTGCTATGGCATGGCCCGCTTTTCAATAAAGCTTCTTTTAATTTAAAGTTATTGAATCATCCATCGCTCTCCATCGTTCACTTAAAGCACAGTCAATTTGTTACCCTCCACAAGTAAGAAAAGCCTCAATAAACTGGCAGTTCCAACTAATGGTCCCTGTTTATTTCCTGCACCAGTTTGTAAACTGAAAAGACAGAGCCCTCATGACACGGCTGGACTGGGCCAGGTTTCCTAAGACGATCAAGGGTCCTCTGAACGGACATGATTTATCATCATGGAATTACAGGCAAAAATGGTTCAAAACAATGACTATCTTTCCATTTCTTACACTAAGAAGTGATTTACTTTGTCAAGAGATGAATAAAAATTAAATGTCTAGGTTAACTCCTTTCTCTCTCCCTCTGTCACTTTCCTGTTATCTTCTCTGAGCATAAAGGACTGTCAAGCCTGGGAAAGGTGCCAGCACTGGTGTTAACCTAACCTCTGGTTGTGCAGCAATGGGTGCATCACAAGGCGGGCAAGACATGAGGCGGTGCTGGCTGGTGGGGGCTATTCAACAAAGCCATTGTCCTCTCTCCCAGTGCTTTCCTCGGGGTCCTAAAAGACCCAAACACTAAATGCATCTGCTCCTTCAGGCTTCTCTGTGGATGGGCCATTCTTGGCAACTGTGGCTTGGAGGTGTGCTCCAAAACCCCAAGACACAGCTGTTACATGAGTGCATTTCAGAATCAACTTGAGTCATGAGAGATTCTGGAAGATTCAGCACAGAAAAATTCAGTACTGGATAAGCACAGGATGATAATACTTATTTTTCTTAGTTGTTTTCTTTTTGTTGGTTGGTTATGGCCAATAATTAGTATAACCTTTCCTTAGGCATTTAAACCTGACTTAACTACTGCAGAGTTTTATTGTAGGATATAAAAACTGAAAAATATTGAACAAAAATGACCATTTTGATCATCATTATCTCAAAATTATGGAAGCTACTGTTTATAGCCCTCATAATTTCTCAAAAGCCAGCCCTGGTGGTCTAGTGGTTAAGATTTGGCACTCTCATCACCACGGCCCAGGTTTGTTTCTTGGTCAAGGAACCACATCACCTGTCTGTCATTGTCATACTGTGGTGGTTGCATCTTACTATGATGCTGAAAGCTATGCCACCAGGATTTCAAATGCCACCAGAGTCACTCATGCTGGACAGGTTTCAGTGGAGCTTCCAGACTAGGCAGACTAGGAAGAAGGACCTGGCCACTCATTTCCAAAAAATTGGCCATGAGAACCCTATGAATAACAGTTGAGTATTGTCTGATAGATTGCCGGAAGGCGAGAGGATGGCGCAAAATGACTGGGCGGGGTTCCACTCTCCTGTACAAAGGGTGTCTAGGAGTTGGAATCAACCAGACAACACTAACAACATATTTCTCAAAAGTGAGATTCACAGCTTATGGACAATTTCAGTAAACTAAAAATGGCAATAAGATGGAGCCTTTTTCCCCCTTCCCACACATGGACTGCCATGTATCTTAGGAAGGCTTTGTGTGTACTTCAAAATAGGAAAACCTTGAGATTCAAGTATGAATTGATCTTGTTGAACATACGCAGTTTTATTATCCATCAAGGAAAAGATTGAACAGAATATTCTGAAAACCAACAGCTTAATGGACCCATTCAATCCAGTTAAACGTAATGTAAAACTTTTATTCACCCAACGTAGTAAATCCTCACTGTCGTGACATGAAATGAAGGGCAAGAACCACGCAGAGCCCAGTAACTCAGGAGATGCCCCATCCCTGTGACGCCAACCTGCCTGGTTTATTCAGTGTTCGACTGTTATTCATTTATTCATTCAACAAATATTTTTTGGATGCACAGGGTGCTAAGTGTCAAGAGTGCAAAGATGAATAAGGTACTGCCCTAAGCCTTGCTAAATGGTTTTCATGGCTATGATTTAAGCAGATGTGTTTCACTCATTCCTTCATTCATCTCTCTATTAATCCACTATTTCTTAGGGGCTGGCTCTGTGCTGGATCCTGGTAACCACCGTATTTTTATAGTCAACAGGCAAGAGGTGAGTTTTTTCGGGTAACGAAGGCCATTTGGGAAAAGTTACTGCTTGAAGGTCATCCATGAGAGAGGATGGGTAATGTAGCTGTTTCCAGAAATGCAATCCAAGGAAAAAATAGAAACATTTAAATGTGATTTTAGGAGGCGATGCTTTGTGGAGCATGATTTAATTTTCTAATTTGTTTTCCTAAGAAAACATCCATCAAATCTGATTGTTCACCCATGTTTTAGAGCTGCGTTTGTGTTTTGCAATGCTGACTCTGGCCTTAACGAAGCTGCAGAGTGAAGCTGTAAGACCTTTAAGTGGGTCTAGAAACCGTCTATTGCAGAGATAAAAGACAAAAGCAGAAATCCAGTGACATCCTTCTAGAACCATTCAGCGTTGGAGCTGCCAGCTTGATGGCGTCTATCCATCTCTGTGTAGCCTCTGTGTCTCTATAGGTGCATCCTTTCCCACCTCTTGCCTGCAGACTGCATTCTCCTCTCAACATAGAGGTTCCCAGAATCCAGCACAGAGCCAGCCCTTGAGAAGCTGGGGTTAGATAAACAGATAAATGGATGAGGAATGAATAAACGAAACATCCCCCTAAATCATAGCCATATCAGCCTCATAGATTCTATCATCCTATTGGTTCTGTTTCTCTGGAGGACCCTGATTAATACAAGGCGCGAAGTTATAAACCACTGATCTGTGTAAAAATATTCAACAAACCTTGAAGCACTAACCATCAGGGTAACTTTTAAAAAGCGTTAATAAACTTTTTGTGTAATCATTTCACAACATATACATATGTCAAATCATTATGTTGTACCCCTTAAACTAACACAAAGTTATTTTTCAATTATATCTCAATAAAATTGAGAAAAAATAAATAAAAAGGGTTGAGTTTCAGCAAGACTTTTTGAGGGGGAAAAAAACCCTCACTAAAATGAGAAAAATCCAAAAGTTTTGTTGTTTAAATGGGTAGGCATCAGTAGTCCAGAAAATTCCAAAATATGGAACATTTTATTCCTTGACAACTCCAGAAAAATGAGGCACTTACATGGATTTCCAGGCAATGGGAGAAATTCCTGGGTAAGAATTCGCCCAGCGGAGTAGTGAGTGTGGCAATGACAGCCATCACTAGTCCTAATACCCCCACAACAACTGCACGTCAAGCTGCCTGTCTGGCGCTGTCTTGACCAGGGCTGCAGTTCAGCCTCACACACTTTTCACTCCTCTGATCATCTCCTGGTGTTTCACCTCCTGCTTCTACCTACAGCACATGGACATTTTGATAAAAGGTGCTTACTGAGCACACCAATGCCTCCGAATGGAGACCCACTCACCCATTCAGCAAGTGTTTATTGAGTGGCAAGTTGGTGCCAGAACCTATACTGAATTCTGGGGATATGGGAATGATCAAGAGAGATGCAGACCCTTGGAAATTATAGCCTAGTTAGGGGAGAGGGAAATGCAAATATGATCATTGTTAAATAACAATAAATGTAACTGGCATTGAACCAGCATTTATTGAGCAACCACTCTATTCAGCATCTTCAGGAAGGATCTGGGGCTTATCTACTTGTTTACATTGGTCTACTGATTAAAATTGCTGGATGATTTTAATTACGTGGGAGCAGGCAGAAAAGACATCAGTAAGATGCTACACGGCTATTAGGTGGACTCCAAGTATGACCAAGGCCAGTCTGAGATTCGGTTACACAACCGTTTTAACAGCTATGGCAAATCAAAGGTGTATACAATGATCAGTTTGCATACTTCCTCTGAAGCCTCCTGAGTGAGCCTATTTGCCAGAATCTAGGCATTTTCTTACACCCTCTTCATGCCGAATTTCAAAAGGTGCTGGCAGAAAGTGACAGTGGCTCTCCCAAAAAGTTTGCTTCAAAGGAAAACCCTTTAGAGCTCAGAAGAGCTCACCGTAACCTGAAGATGACTCAGGAGATCCGTGCCATCTCTCGACAAAACACAAGGGGAGAGAGGAATGGTTGAAGGCATGACAGGCAGGAATGGTTAATACACAGACTTGTTTCTCCTCATCCAACCTGAGCAGCCTTGAACCTTCTGCATCTGTTGCTCAGCCCTGGAACTTCCACCAGGCATAGAGAAGAGTGCCAAGCTCTCAAGCCACGGTAATGCTTAGAGTCTTGCCTTTCTTACTTTCCCTCGCATGAGAAGGGATCAGCTCCCATTGTGTGCTCAACAGCCAAAGCTTGTAGAGAAGGAAGAGTGTTTGTACCAGGACATCTGGCGGAAGGTGGACAGTCTCTGTGGGGTGTTCATGTCAGTTGCAGAGACCCTCAGTTTTAAAGTGACCCTCAGCTGCCTGGCCAGGAGACAAGCTCCGTGGAAAGAGGGTCATACAGGCGAATCACCAACCAGCTAAGAGGATTCTAACTATTCTGTAGCTAAATGGTGAAGTGGGTAATGAAACTATTTGGATAAAAAGGATAAAAGGAAGGGTGGAGCAGAAATCTTCTCTAGGATCCTGTACAGGAAACTTTAATCCACAGGAAAAGTCAATAGTCCCTGAAGATCATCAGGCAAAAACTGATGCTCCAACTTAAAAATTCGAAGGCAATAATGGTCTCTGGAATTTGATGAAGACTGCTTATCTTGAACTGAACAGGTTCTGAGCCATTTCTTTCATGATTTTCTCCCCCGGAGACTTTTTTTCAAATCAGTGGGAGTACTTGAAGAGACTCCCCTGCTACAACCTAAACTTTAAGACCACAGAAACATGTTGGTCCTGTTCATTGCTGCGTCTCCTGGTCGGAACCTGACATTCAGTGGACTCTCAAGAAATACATAAGTGAATGAATGAAGGATGGCCTCTTCTTGTGCTGATGCTGTCTTACTACTGTCCTAGTAGCTAACACCGCAAGGGCTTACTGCAATGCCAGGCACTGTACTAAACACTTTATAGATACGATCTCCTTTAACAAGACTTTAAAAACATGTAGTCTTCAAAGACCTGTTGGCTAACCAACAGGGGCATTTTGGATGTGTATTGACTGTAAACCCAAAACGCAGAACAGAACATCCCAGTTTTATTTTCTGAGCTTCATCTCCCACTGCTCACACCAGAACGATCTGCAGGTCCATAGGCTGTTTCTTTAGGGAGACGGAGCAACTCTTTTGCATCTTTATAACGTATGCATCTTAATATCTGCAGCGCCTCCCAGCACTGGACACAAGACAAGCATTGCTTAGTTAAACTTTCTTGAAAGAATGTCATAGAACGAATATGGAGATCATTTAAGCACCTACCTGTGCTGGGCATAATGGTGCAATTCTGGTAGCTGGTTAAGAAGGCCAGAAGAATGTGGGAGGAAAAAAAGAGTGGGTAATTAGGTAACTGCTCTATTTATCTCACTTCGTCTCTTTGTCCCTATCTATAATCCACTTTCCAGTTCCTCTTTCTTTCTGTCAATCTATCTTGTTCTCTTTCTTTATACCTACCCATCTATCCATCTACCTGCTTATCTAGCTGTCTGTCACAGCATTTCTGAGCCATATGATTTTTTAAGAGCACTAGGTTTTAAATGTGCTCCTTCCTCCGTCAAGGCCTGGGATGGAAAACCTGCTTCTCCATCATTTGTTTTAAGACAATGACGTGATGCTGTCATGTTGGATGAGGGACCCACCCTACTCCAGTATGACCTTATCTTAACTTACTAATTACATCTTCAGTGACCCTTTTTTCCAAATAACGTCAGTCTGAGGTACTGAGGGTGAGGATTTCAACACACGCATTTGGAGGGAGACACAATTCAGTTCGTAACAGTGGGAAACAAGTGTTTTAGAAATTGCTGTTTTGTGACAAATTCTGACTGCCACTTCCCCTATTTGAGCTTATTCTGGTAGAACTCCCATTCTGACTCCCAGACTCACTGTTTTCATGTTTATAGGGCATGCCAGGTACCAAAATTTGCCACTAACAGAGTCTTATATGTATATGTGAAATATTTCATAATTTATAATTGGTATCATAATCACAAGATAATGAAAGTATAAGATATACATATTTTCTAAGGATTCTGGAATATTATAAACATTGTATGTGTTCAAAATTAAATTTCTATTAATAAGTGATAGATGATGATTTAAGAGACTTTCTTCGAAAGCAGATAGCTTGATGGTTTGGGTTCTATGTTTATAAAGGCAAATAGGAATCTTTTTTAATTTTTAAATAACAAATGAATATAAGAGCTTCAAATGTCCTTATAAACACAGTGACATTTCCTTTCCAGGGATAATTAGGTAGAAACTAGATAGGTTATCCTATTTCTTTGACCTGTTACTGCAAGAAAAGAGAATTATCATGATTAAAACTCCTTAAGCCTAAAATGTTTTTTTCACATTTGTTTTCTGTGTTGCAGTGTTAGAAATTAAACAGACTTATTTGTATCAAAATGTGTAACAACAACTTGCTATGAAACAAAACCCACAAGCCTCAAACAATGAGCCTTTCTATAGCCCCAAGAAGATGTGGGCATAGCTGAAGGATCCCTGAAAGTGCCTGGTGATGTGTTTGGTCCATGATGTGATCAGTATATGTCACTACATCAGGCCAAAGTGTGCACGTGAGCATTTATTGCTGAACTGAAACCAGAAATGGCCAAAACTGGGGCTGGAGTCCAACAGAAAATATGTCACCTCCTTATTCAGGAGTGTCCGTGGACGCATTTATTTTGTCAAGTTTGAAGTATTCCAAGACTTGGAATAAAGAAGCCACATGATTCTCTTATAGTAAAAGCTAAAGGCACTAAATAACTTAATATCTTTTTTTTTCTTTCTGCTTTTTCTCCCCAAATCCTCTCGTACATAGTTGTATATTCTAGTTTTAGGTCCTTCTAGTTGTGGCATGTGGGATGCAGCCTCAACATGGCCTGACGAGCGGTGCCATGTCAGTGCCCAGGATTAGAATCAGCGAAACCCTGGGCTGCCGAAGTGGAGCATGAACTTAACCACTCGGCCACGGGGCCGGCCCCCACTTTCTATCTCATTAAAACACAGATAATATATAATCTAACTGCTTCTACCTCAGAAATAAAATGGAGTTTCAGAGTAACATATTTACAACATATCATCTCCTCAAATATTTATTCTACTTCCTCATAAGTCCAAATTACATGATGTCCCAGTCATCCATTGCTGCACAAAAAAAAAAACCATGTTTACTGACGAAAAAAATAAATTTTATTGTGCACATGATTCTGTTGGACAGGAACTTAAAAATGGGGCAGCAGAGGGGCTGCCCAGTAGCAGAGTGGCTAAGTTCGTGCTTTCTGCTTCTGTGGCCCAGGGTTCGTGGGTTCGGATCCTGAGTGAGGACTTATGCACTACTTATCAAGCCACGCTGTGGCAGGCCTCTCACATATAAAGCAGAGGAAGATGGGCACAGATGTTGGCTCAGAGCCAATTTTCCTCAGCAAAAAGAAGAGATTGGCAACAGATGTTAGCTCAGGGCTAATCTTCCTTAAAAAAAAAAATGGTGCTGCAGGGATGGGGTCTTTCTGTGTCTTGCTGTCTGAGAACTCAGCTTGGAAGACTTGAATGCTGGGGTGACTCAAACATCTGGGGCCTGAATCCTCTGGGGTGGGTGGCGGCAGAGGACGCATCTTCATTCCCAAGTCTTTTCTCCTGAGCTGGGATGACTTCAAGACTGGGCTCAGGTGGGAGAGTTGGCAGAACTGTGTCCATGTGGTGTGGACTTCCTCATGGCATGCTGATCATAAGATAGTTGGGCTTCATACGTGGTGGCTCAGGGCTCTAAGAGCAGGCATTCCAGCCAACAAGGTGGCAATCGCACGACCTCTTCTGATCTAGCCTTGGAAGCCACCCAGTGTCATTTCTGCCACATTTTATGGGTTCCAAAGGGGTCCCTGAGGCCAGCCCAGATTAACTGGGCATAGGGGGCACAATTAGTCCCCCATCTCTTAATGAGAAGAGTGTCAAAACGTTTGCAGCCATCTTTAAAACACACAATTCGTTTTTCTGAATAATTCCCTTTTCTCAGTCATGAACTGCTTCTTTATCAGTAGATAAAACAGGCAAATATTGGACCACTGTGCTTCTCTGGTTGATACCGTCACAATAAATGCTTACTCTGCACAAGCGTTCTTGTAGCACCTGAGCGGAGTTCTTGAGAAGATGGCAGCTGAGAGTGGCAGTGGTTGCAGGGGGCAGGTGGAAGAATAGATTCATTAAATCATGTTTTCTCCCAAGGATGTTTTTCCCATGCAAATGAATACACAAAATATTTTCCTGAAGGTTCTCTTTCAATCTCTAAGCATCATAAGCATGAACATTTTATGAGCAAGTCAGTTTTTGCCTGGGAGTTGCATGCTTCAAATAAAGCAAAATGAGTGTCTGTCTGAAGCCGTGGGACGAGAACTATTGAAGATGCTTAAACTTTTCCTAAAATTTCCATTTGCTTTCCCTAATAGTTTTTCACAATGTTCCAAATTTTGGAAGACGTTGGTATTCCTCTTTTCTTTGAAAAATAACCTCCAAACTTTCTCCAATGAATTTCAATAAGAATTTCTTAGTAAAGCAAAAATAGATACAAAAACATTCACACAATACATAAATTCTGTTCTTTCTAGGCTGAGAAGCAGCACAGTGAGTTATGATCTCTAATTAACTGATTTTTGGAATGATGATCAGTTCTTTAACAGCCTACTTGCAAGGGAGTAATATTTTCTGAATTAGCTTCTGAGGCAAAAACTTTGACTTTGTTTTAAAATTCTTGACATATAGGTTTGTTTTCCAAGAAGATTTGACAGTTTTGAGTATAAAACTTACATGCATTTCATAAACTTGGTTTGGATTCTTGTGAATTTCAGTTAAGTTAACTATCATTTCACAAACAGAAAGAGAAATTTGGGTGAAAGGACAGCAAAAACAAAGATCGGACTGTCTTGATTTGTAAATCAGACATTCCTCTTTTTGGAAGTGCCTGAAGATTGTATTTAGATCCAGCATACATGTAATTATACTACATATTTTCTTCAATTAAAAAAGAGCAACTTAAAAATTCTAATTATATGTTGGAAATAATAGTATATGGAAAAAACGCGGAAGATATGACAAAGTGTCTTAAGGAAGTAAATAGAGTTGAGAATCACTCTCCACGTCTTCTTCTCAATGGTTCTGCCATAGCTCAACAAGCTTGATTCTAAAGAGTTGAGCGCTTTGGAGGAAGTAACATAGACCATCAGGATTTCTGTTTTGAGCTAGTGTATTATTCATCAGTGTTGGTAGACGCCAAAGAAAGGTGGCCCCAAGCAGCACCACAAAGTAAGCAAGCAAAGTCAGCTTTCAGTGTTCCCAACCCACTGTCCACTTCATAGACTCCCTGACTCATGCCCCCTCTAGGGGTCGGAAATTGTCCCTGTATTTACTTCCTGGCTCCCAGATGATGTCTTCCACCATACATGCACAGCAAACAAACCCGAGCTCAGAAATTTAAATGGACTTTTAGGAAACAAATTTTAATTATAAAAATAAATGTTGTAAACAATTAATTAGGGGCTGGTCCTGTGGCATAGTGGTTAAGTTCAATGCTCTCCAATTTGGGTCCCTGGGTTCATGTATTGAGATCCTGGGTGTGGACCTACACCACTCGTCAGCCCTGCCATGGTGGTGACCCACATACGAAATAGAGGAAGACTGGTACAGATGTTAGCTCAGGGCAAATCTTCCTTATAAAAAAAAACACAATTAATTAAGTTAATTTATTTGCAAATTATTAATTTATTATTGTTACAATAACAATAGTAATAACTGCTAGCATTTATGGAGTGCTCACCACAAGCAGCTATATGTTCTGATTTATATCATTTCATTTGCAGAAAATTTAGAATATATATATATACATAGAGAGAAAATCACTAAAATTATTCATAGCTCCATCACCTAGAGATAACCACTATTAACCTGTTGTTATGTATCTTTTACCTGTTTTCAATGGTGAATAAAATAATGAAATTGCACTTTACGTTGTTTTGTAACCCACCTTTTTCATTTTGCACATTGAGCATATTTCCTTGTTATATAAAAGTCCTTCCTTCACAGTATTTTCAGAGGCTACACAGCACGCCATTTTATGGAAATACCCTGATTTATTTACCAGATGCCCTGTGGCCAGAATTTCAGGTAGTTCTTAGTTTTTGGCTATGACCAAGACAGCCGTGATAAACATTCCTGGAGTTATGTTCTTTCATACAGCAACGATTTGGTCATTACGATTCCTCAATTATACTAAGTTTGAAAAGTCAGAGAAGACATTAAAGAATCACTTTTTGAGGAATGTTTCTTATATAACAAGAATGAAAGCCCCAAAAAGAGGACGGGACGATTGTAATCGTTAGCCTTAGATTAAGGAGCGCTTGTTGGTTTGTTTTATGGGCACTGTGGCTCTCCTATCATCCCAGAAAAACACACTGAGCCCCGAAACCAATCTATTCCAACTACTCATCAGGTCAGCCTTGGCAGGAGAAATACGTCTTTGGAGGAAAGTGCGTTTGAGAAATGCAATGATCTGGGAGAGGCGAAGCAGAAGTTACGCTCTCTCTTCCCTTCTTTGGCAATGAAGTCAAACCCTAGCCGCTGCCATCACTTAAGTCACACCTGATATTTCTTCTCTATTCAGTCCACTGTGAACATCTGTCAGGATGTTCCTTTTTACACACTTGAGGATGTTATGACATATCCAAACATATACCCATATGTTTCATATTTAAAAGGAAAATTCTATAATTAGGTCAAAACTTCTTGAATCTCTCTTAACCAGACAAAACACATTTATCTGATTATCATAACGGCAAAATGATGTTCCATTTGCAGAAATGTTCACGAACACAGTCAAACAAGATTGGGTTTTTTTCCTCCGGTGATGATAATCTTTCTAACAAAGAATGTTCAGGAGAGCAGAAGGCAGATTTGGCAAATACACAGTAATTCTTCCATCAGAAACTGAATCCATTCTAGAGATGCTCTAAGATTTATGGGTTTTCAAAAACTGGCACCCACAGTACATTATTCTCTGGATCACTATCTGATTCTGGTTTCTGTTGATACTATGGTGGCGGTTTCATATTATGGCTGGCCGTATTTCACAACTGGCAAAACCCTGCAGTCCATAAGTGCCTCCAAAAGGTCATTAACTGGAAAACCTACAAACCCAGGCTCTGCGAACCTCTGAACCACTCCCCCCCATCTCGCCCCGAGGAATATGACTATCAGCAGAACTGCAGAGACACTTGGAGAACAAGCCAATTTTGAGTTAAAAACTCTTTAAGATGGCAATGTTTCCTTGTTTCTAACTTCTCTTTTTCTTTTTAAAGTCAATAAAAAAAGCTGCATAATCTGACAGTTAAAAAAAATGCCTACATAGCGTTCTTAGATAAACTGTAGTAGTACGTTTCCTGGAAATTCTTTAAAAAGGCAAAGATGGTGTTTTTTCTCTGATTTAAGAAACTGTTTATAGTTCAAGATAGGCAGTACGTACTATTTGAGTGCTTTGAAAACGTATTATTGCATCTACTTAAAAGGAGAAATGTATTTCTGAATAAGATATTCACCTGTATTTAAAATACATCAGTGTATTTATCTCTACCAATGTGGATATCCAAACAATAGTAGTATAACTAAACTTAGATATACAGCCTGGTAGTAAAAGTCGTTTTTCAATTTGGAGATATATCCCTTCTCTCCAACCCACTGTCCACTGCCTTCCACTGTCTTCTTTACCTCAAAACACAGACACATACACACACATACACACCTCCATCCACTCTTCAAATGAAAACTGATGGATATTTATTTTAATTGTGGGCATTGGCGCACCAGGACTAGGGTACTCATTCCCTTTCGTTGAACCAGGTAAGCTTCATTGAAAAGAGACTCTGTACCATCAAACATTCATCCTAGGGTAATGAAGTTTCTTCTTTTGTCTTTTCATGTGAGCAGAAGTCTAGAACCATATCACATCCCCCATCCTTGGGTTTTTGTTTGATTTCATATATATTTTTAAGATATATAATATTTCATTACGCATTCATAGGATAGAAATTTTTAAGAACACTAACATCTTAACTATTAATTCATTTAATAAATATTTTGGACCTCTTATATCAGTTGGCTTTTGCTGTGTAAATAACAACAATAAAGTCTTAGTGGTCCATTTATTTCCTGCTCACATGTCTTTGAGTCAACTGGGACCCAGCTGATTTAGGATGGACATAGCTGAGCTTGGCTTTAGGCTGTGAGCTGAGTTCAGGTGGGCTCCACATGTCTCTCATCCTCCTAATGTCAGAAACTACCTGTTCTTCTGATGGCAAACACAGATGTGCAAGAAGGCAAGGATGGTGGGAACCTCTACTTGTTTATGTCCACTAAAATTCCCTTGGCTGAAGCAAGTCTTATGATCAAAACAAAGTCAAGGGGCATGGAAATATTCCTCATACATCATCAAGTCAAAGCAAGTTGTGTAACAAAGTGAACATCAATATGGTAGAGCAATATTCTGAAGGCAGGAGACAGAATGAATATTTGCCAAACAATAAATAATCCAGTCTATCTTGGCCTTACCCATGCACTTTGCTCCATACTGGGAATACAGTGTAAACAAAGCTACCTGTGCCATCATGGGGTTCATGTTTTAGAGGGTGAAGCAGACAGTAAGTAAATAAATACAAAGTCAAGTGGTACTCACTCTAAAGGAAATGAGGGGGCTCTTGTTGAATAGGTGGTCAGAGAAGTTTTTTTAGGGTGAGACCTAAATAGAGAGGACTAACCATCTGTTGAAAGAGGGAATAGTCAGGAAAAAGGCCCTGGGATGGGAACCAGCTTGACATCTTTAAGAAATAGCAAGGCAGCCAAGTATGTCTAGAGTAGAGTGAGCTCATATAGAGTCCTAGATGACACAATCTTATTCTGGGTGAGATGTGAAACCAATGGAGGCTTGAGAGCAGGTAAATTATGAGTGAGAGAGGGACAGAATTTGGGGATCCATATGAGCATTTCCAGCTCCATTGAGCTGGTCCTTTGGGGACATAGAAGCACATAGGCAAATGCAAATTATTTTATAAATTCACTCATTAATATCCAAGACCCAAGCACAACATTGTTTTACTGTAAAACAGTCCTCGTTTGCTGTTTGATTTCCATTTTTGCAACACAATCAGATTCATTCTGTTTACAGAGGTTTTTTTTTTTAACTCCGCAATCTGAGAAATGGATCTAAATGCTAAAATGGCTTCATTTTCAGGAACCTCACGAAATACTCAGCAACTAACTGACCTTGCAGGATGCCCTATGCAAATGACTTCACACAACTCATCTCCTGTTGCCTGATCTTCCGAAAGAGCCATACGATCAGCCAGGTGCCCCTTCTGGGTGAATGAGCTCAGTGGTACAGCAGGCTTTAGTACAAAAATGAGCTTCAAAAGGCCCTGCATCTAAAAAGATGCTGAGTGAGGACATTCCTTAATGGCCGTGCCCACGGTTCTGACTCCAAGCCTTTTCTACCATGCCCCTCCTTCACTTCTTTGCCATTTAAGAGTAAGTTTAATCATCTTTTACCGAATTTGTTTTCCATAGCCAGAGGATTTCATAGATAGGCAACAATAAATCCCCAGCAACACAGACTCCTAACAGATGGTAGTAAACGGGTTTGAAAATATTTCAAAATCTGCCTTAATTTCCATTCCCCTAATGTCTCTCCCTCCCAGCTTTTTTTATAATAGCAGTTTCCTTCATTGTCTCCAAAGGTCCCATTTTGGTTATAATTTATCCTCCCTTATGCTCTAAGACTGTATCCAAATTACCCCCTAACCATGGGCAACTCCAAAATGGAAAACTTGTAGCATTTCACAATGTTTCCATTCATCCTACTGGTTGAATATTCCTTTGAAGACAAAGAGAAGTGACATTCTTTCTTTATGCACATTTCTCAGTAGAAGAGAAAATGCTTGAATCGGGTTTGTGCTTCAAAGAGTAGAAGCCCACTTCATCCAAAGAGAGAGGATTTTGTTTTTGTCTGAGATGCAAAATGAGTTTACAGTTTATCATTGAGAAGAGGCATTATATAGCAATATCGCTCCATTCCATCTCAGGCGTCCTCTCAGGACAGTGGCATAATGTAGTGGAAATAGTATGGTTCATTATTCTTCATTCTACCATTGTGCTCATCTGCTTCATAATAAAGGCACACTTTTAAATATATATATATTAACTTTTACTTATATATATTAATTTATAAATTAAAATAATATATGTAAGTACTTTGATGTTCATAAACCTCCTTTGCCTTCACTTTCTCCTTTGAGCCTAACAACAACCCTATGATGACAGATGGGCCCATGTTTTTGTCCCCATTTTACAGATGAGGCAACTGAGGAAGGACAGAGGGATCGGGTGGCTTGTCCAAGATCACACATCTGGAATTGATAGTCAGAACTGAAACCCCCAGGTCTAACAAGCTTTCTCTTTCTCCTTTATAACAACATTTGTTTCCTTGTGGGTTGCAAATTAATGTATATTCATAGTAAAAATGTTTTGGCAATATGGAAACACACATGGAAGAAATTAAATAGTTCCACCACCCAGAGGAAAGTGCTAACATTTTGCCGGTTTAAGCATATATATACTATCTCTTATTACAAGCCTGGGATCATTCTTCACATACTGGTTTGTAACCTGTCTTCTTCACTTAATGGCTACTTAGCAATCCATCAGAATGGCTGAACCATAATTAATTTATCCAATCTCTTTTAGTGCTCTGTCTTCCCTTTTTCCCTTTGTGGAACATCTTTGCCATAAATTAGAGCAGGGATGCCTAGGGAGTACAGATTCTTGATTATTTCCATAAGACAAATTCTTAGAAGTAAATTTGCCAGGTTGAAGGGTATCAACATCCTAAGACTTTAAAAGTCCATATTGGCAAAGTGACCCATCACAAAGTTTACTGCTATACACACTGCAGACATAAGGGACTGAGACCAATTTCCTAGAACTTAAATGCTCTTTCTCCTGCACTTGGAACCCCTTTAAATAATGTTTTCCACTTTTAAGTGGAAGACATAATGAGATGACAGACGTGGGACTCTCTGAGAAGAACACTGCTCACTGTAATGGTCAAGGCTAAAATAAACCAGTTGCTCTGGTCACTGCAATGGCTCAGGGTGGAGGTGATGGATGAAGTCTTCTGAGATTCATTTGCAAACCCATTATACTGGACACATGATGGAGGCTAAGTTGCTTGCAGGCAAGGTCATTCCTTGTGAGCGTCCAAGACTTTTAAAAATTGGGTTCCATGATTTCTGCCATGTTCGTTGATCTTAAAAGAGTGGGAAAATGGTCACTTTGCTAACTTTCATTGGCAAGGAGAGGGACTGAGTCTTAAGGACCTTGCCAAGAGGGGACAGGATAGTCAGCACTGCTCCTCACCATCTGACCTGGGGTGACAAAGAAATCTCACACCCAAGAAATCTTGGTCCTGCCCCATCAGATGCCAACCAGACAATGGAACCCTGTAGAACGCCAACTCAGAGGAGCAGATGCTCTTATGCTAAGGGTGACCATCACTCCTGAAAGTGAGCTGACAAGACATTGTCTCTGAATGGTCCTCTCAGAAAACATTCAAAATTGCAAGATTGAGACATAATCAATATAATGAGGATGATAAATGTCACTAACCAGTGAATGCTCTCTGGTATGCCCTCTGCTGAGCATGATGAGCTCCACCTCACCTAATTCTCAGCACACCCTGAGTTAGGCTTCCTTCTCATCCCCATTCTGCAGATGAGGAAACCGAACCTTGGAAATTGTACACCCTGTGAGTGACTGGGCCAGTGCTGAAATCCAGAGCTCATGCTGTCTACCACCTCGTTGTACTGAGGAGCTGTGCAAATAAATAACACCATACCTCATAAAGAGGTGACCACCTGTGGCTGCAAGTGATGCCCCACTCTCCTTCGCTCAGAAGGCTGCATCATGGATTTCCTGCCCCTACACAACCCCGCAGGAGCATTTACTACCCTAATTAGGGAGTTGGGGATTGAGAGACCTTTCATTAAAAAGAGGGGGGAAAAAGCCTGAAAAGCTGTTATCTTCCAATCCAGATGCTGTAACACACTCAGCTTTGGCTAAAACATTTACAGGGAAGGTGAAATCATTTTCTTTGAAGAGATGACTGGAATTCTGTTTGTTGAAAGTTGTTTTCATAGACTTTCCCCAGCCCATGTTTTCTCTGTCCCCCACCACTGGGCTGCCATAAAGGGGAACTTCTGTTTCTGAGCTTAGGTGCTCCCCTAGGCTTTGGATGACAAAGTATTGATTATTTGACATCTTTCAGGAGTCTTTAGGTGATGCTGCCCACAGCTTGCACTAAGCAAGCGTGGCCTCTTCCAGGACTTTGGGTCTTGCCTGCAGCCCGTGCTGCTCAATGCTTCTCCCCCACCAGACAGCCTAAGAGTAAGGCAGGTGTGGGTCAAATTCAAGGGATTGATTGGGAAGGAGGTTGTGGGATGGGGAACAGTCTAGCATAGTTTTCTTACTCGCCTTCTCCACCTCTCTTACCTGCCGCAAAAGAAAAACTCATCAGCAGTGATGGAAACAATCTCGAAGAAAGCTCAAGGTTTTGACTACAGCAACAACTAGCACTTATTAAAGATAGACGCCATGCTTGAATTCATTCCTGGAGGACCTTTCTGGGTCATGTTTGAGTGACATAAAGGCAGAATGGCCAGACAGTCAGCATCACAGCCTCGACTCCAGGCTCTACTCTTCTCCCATGCCCAACCCCAACACCAAGCACTCATTCAGCCCTTGCCTTTGCAAGAGAACAGACCCAGGGAATGGCTATAAATCAAGATTAAAATGAAGGCAGCAGGAGGAGTAAGGAGCAGGACTGTGGAGGACAGAAGGATGAGCCTCACAGATGGGTACAGATGTTCCCAGAAGAGTTAGGAGGGTTGTTGACCACTGAAAGTGTTGGCATGCTTATCTGTAGTCATTGCATAATACATAGAAGGTGTATATCAGCCAAGCGCGTGGCTAACTTTTGTGTTAAATGAAGAAAAGTAATCTGAGCACACCCATTCTGTGTTTATGGAAAGAGGGAAGGAAGTCTCCATACCTCTTGCTCCCCCCATGACCATGGGAATTTGGGGTGGGATGTGTGGGGGATCAGAACTGGCCACCCCAAAATGTGTCTCTTTGCCTTGCCTTGATTATTTTTAAGAACAAAAGACTCTGAAAGAAACTTTGACCTTCCCCCTAACTGCCTAAAAGAAATTTAAAATAGATGCTTGTCCCCAGGACAGGCCTTCACCATAGATAACTCTGGGTATCTGGTAGACTGGGAGGAGCCCTGCTAAGCCCACTCTTAGAAAAGTTCTATTTACCAAACATTTGCTTTTCCGTCTCCATGTGAATTGCCTTCCTCCCCTTTGAAGTTCCAAACCATCACCCCCAACATCCTCCTTTGTTTTTAACTGAAAATGGTATTTAAGATGACAGCCTCCATCACTTCAGCGAGTTGCTCAGTTTTCCCGGGTCTCTCCCGTGTGTACATGTTAGAAAGCTTTGTTTGATTTTCTCCTGTTATTCTGTCTCATGTCAATTTAATTCATAGCCCAGCCAGAAGGACAGAGGATATGTCTTCCTCCCCTACAGATGCAAACACTCGTCTCCAGACCTATACTTTTACCATTGGACTCAGAGTAAATAATCCTAAGTCCTACCATTAATTGAGCACTTATTAAATGGTAGTATCTTACATGAGGGTAATAATAACCAATGTCTGTTCGATGACTCCTGTGCCAGGAATGCAAGTACAGGCCTTAACTTAGTGAAGCCTCACAACAGCCCTATGAAGATACCAGGGCATGTCGCCATATGGCTAGTAAGCAATGGAGCTAAGTCTGGAGCCCAGGCGACCTGGACCCAGAGTCTGTGCTGTTAACACTGCACTCTGTTTCTTCATGTCAGAGGCATGTGTCTTTCAAGCCCTACAGCAACCCCAAGGGAAAGGGTTAGAACCAGTTTTGCTGACGAGGGAAAATGGTCCCCATGTAGCTAGTTCAGCGGAAAGGCTGCAATTTGAGCCTAGTCTCTGACTCCACACCTCATACTCCTTTCCTACACCACAGGGCCTCTTTCAACTCTCACATCAAGCAAGCTATGCAAAGTCCCTCTTACGGGCCAGGGCAATTCCTGAGGTCCCTCCTCTGTCTTCTAGACTTCAGAAGGGTCTAGAAGGGCCAAGCCTGCCGCGTTCTTGCTCAGCCACTTGCATTCATAGAATGCAATCAAATCCAGAGTTCCAGGAGAGGAGGCAGAAAGAGTGGTGGAAATATATGTGAGGCTGCCCCCCTCTAGCCCAGTCCTATTGCTATAGACTGAATGTTTGTGCCAAAGTCTTATGTTGAAGCCCAGCCCCTAATGTGATGGTATTAGGAAGTAGGGCCTTTGTGAGGTGATCAGGTCATGAGGATGGAGCCCCCATGATGGGATTAGTGTCCTTATAAAAGAGACCCCAGAGAAATCCCTCCCAACCTTCCACCGTGTGAGGACACAAGAGAAGACAGCTGTCTATGAGCCAGGAAGCAGGCTGTCATCAGACAGCAAACTGGCCAGCATCTTGATCTTGGCCTCCCAGCCTCCAGAACTGTGAGAAGTCAGTTTCTCCTGTTTAAGAGTCACTCACTCTATAGTATTTTATTAAAGCAGCCCAAATGGAGTAAGACACTTGTCCTATACACAATTCAGTGGAGCTGTGTTTTCCTTCCCAGTCTACTAGTTTGTTTGGCCATAGTGGGCAGTAAAGATGAGAAGAGCAAGAACATCCTGTCTTTCAGATTTCCCCTCCCCATTGCATTTATTTATTTATTCATTCATTCAATGATTTCTTGATTTAGTTATCTCTTCACTCATCTAACAACTGTTAAGTATTTACTCTGCAGGCACAGTTTTAAGCTCTAAGGATACGGCAGTGGAGGCAACCCTCCTGGAAAGTACATTCTGGCGGGGAAGACACCCAATCAACAAATTAGTGAATAAGATACAATATCATAAATGTCACAGTGTGAAAAGTCCAATGGAGAGAAATTAAGCAGGGTAAGAGGCCAGAGTGTCATGGGGATGGGGGGGTAGTGGCTAGTTCAACGGGGGTCAGGGAGGACCCCTCTGATGAGGTGATATCTGAGTTGACATCTGATGGGAGTGAGGGAGAGAATCCCATGGCAATTTAGGGAAGAAAATCTCATTCTCACCCCAATATACACCATTTAGAGTGGCCCTTTATTCTTTACGGCTTTGAAATAGAGTCTCTGAACGAAATTTCAATTAGTCCTTGCAAATTCAATTATCAGAAAGATAGGAAAAAGAAAAGACGTTGTAAGTGGGGACACAAAAATATTCTTTCCTGGTAGCTTTTTTCTAAGTGACTCAAACACTTTAAGTCTTCCCCATGCAGGAAGCTTCCAAACGGACTTGCAGGAAATCAGGGTTGGCTGCCCCGTCTCTCCTCCGTACACACGTGTACCAACCCACCCACCTCCACACAGATGCGTTAATGCACTTGAGACTTCAGGAGGGTCCACACTGCAGCGATCTTGAGAGGGAATAGTAGAGAAAGAAACCCCCAAAAAACATAGTATGTATTTTCACAGTCCTAAAAACAGTATACAATTGAAACTGGTAAGAATGAGGCAGAAGCGAGAGGAGCCAATATTTATTGATTTATTAATTCATAATAAATGAGCTGCATTTTGTGCTGTTTATGCTCAACTCTGTGTTAGGTGCTAGGGGTACAAGGGGAAAGAGGTCGCAGTCCTTGGATTTCCATAAATCATAGTCTTGAAACAGGCAGGGAAATAGATGTGCAAACTTTCAAGTGAAATACAATCAGTCTTACCCAAACTTGGAAGCAACCAAGATGTCCCTCAGTAGATGGATGGATAAATAAACTGTTGTCTATCCAGACAATGGGGATATTGTTCAGTGCTAAAAAGAAATAAGCCATCGAGCCATGAAAAGCCACGGAGGAACCTTAAGTGCACATCAGTAAGCGAAAGAAGTCCATCTGAAAAGGCCACACACTGTGTGACTCCAACTCTATGACATTTGGGAAAAGAAACCGTTACGAAGACAGTAAAAAGATCAGTGGTTGTGAGTGAGGCAGGATGACCCGCTGGAGCACAGAAGATTTTCAGGCAGTGAAACTATTCTGTGTGATACTATAATGGTGGATACACGTCATTATACATTCATCCAAACCCACAGAATGTGCAACACCAGGAGTGAACCCTGATGTCAGCTATGGACTCTGGGTGATGATGATGTGTCCATGTACATTCATCATTTGTAACAAATGTACCATCTGGTGAGTGATAACTGGGGAGGCTGTCCATGTGTAGGGGCAGGATGTATATGGGAAATCTCTATACTTTCCTCAGTTTTGCTGTGAACTTAAAACTTCTTTAAAAAAATAATAAAGTTTAAAAATAATAATAGCAAAAAATACAGTCAGTCTCAAAGTCCTTTTTACTTTGGTGGTAAAATAAAGCTCTGTGTGTGTGTGTGTGTGTGGCCAAATTAATTTCGATCAACAAGTGACAGTGCCACTCTCTCTTCATCCTGATTCACTTTCAAACTCTCGATGCCTGTTTCTACAGCAACACGAGGCCCTGGTTAATTGTCCTAATTTCCATGCTGTAGGGAACGTGTGCTTGTCACGCTGTCCAAATGAACTGGAGAGACATCGTGTAAACAGGTTTAGGACTTCTTCCTCTCCTCATCCCCATTAACCATCTCTAAGCAAGTTTAAATTTATCCTGAAAGCCAACACCTGTGGATGCTCAGCTTGGGCTCATCATACTTGCACAGGGAGGTTGAAAGGGAGCCTGCCAGCATCCCACACCTGACCTGGAAGAGGCCATAGAGATCACCTGGCCCAATTCCCTGATGTTAAAGATGGGGACCAAGGTCCAGAAAGCTGACATTGATCGCAGGGCCTTGGCCAGGCCGAGAGTATCCAACGCTCTATTCATCTTTTCCTGATGCCTCTGCAGTACAGCGCCAGGCCATCTGTCCCTAATACCTCCTGCCATGTCTTTCAGGCACATTTACCATTCAGAACAGGCCCGGAATTTCTGAGTCTTCTTGTTTCTTCAATATCTCCAATGCTCCGAATAGCCTGGAACCAATCCTGACATGATGATTGTTTATAGTGTGCTTAGAAGATCTTTGCCTAAAACTCGCCTGCCATCATGGTCTGAACACCCATATTAATACATTGACTCCTGTCAACTAACAAATGTACCCAGTAAATTTTAGCCACTACTTTTGTTATCCTCATTTTTTTTTTCTTGGAAATAAAAAACAGGGATGGAGGAAAATCAGCTAGAGAGTTGGAACTAAAGCTGGGTTGTGGATATGCGGGTGTGTTCTTAGGAAGAAAGGAGCATGGAGGTGGAGGCGAGCATGCATTCTCTGCACATCACTCTGAGTCTCACAGCTGGAAGGGACAAGAGATCGCGTCTCCCATCCCCAGTCTTCAGGCAAGTGGGGTAAACTTTCTCTGTTTGACAACTCAACAGTGAGGTCCATAGAGGTCAAGTGTGCTGGACGAACAGTGGAAGGGGCCGGACTGGGGTTGAGGAACTAGAACTGACGCTTTCCACCACCACGTGTGGTTCCTGACGTTCAATACACGTAAGTTAACCCTCGTATGTACCGTAGATCCCGCTGCGTCCATTTGATAAATGAGATGATGAAGGAGGCAGTGTGACACTGCATGATGACTGAGAACATGAGCTTTAGAGTCAAAGAGATCAGAATACAAATTCCAGCTCTGTGGCTTCCTGGCTGTGTGACTTTGGGCAGGTGACGTCAATGCTCTGAGCCTCCATTTCCTTTTAGCGAATGGAGATCATACTTCTACTTAGAGGGTTATTATGAGGATTAAATTCATGTAAAGTAAAAGTAAGGGAACATAAAGTGCCCAAGAAATGTGAGCTTTGATTATAATTTAATGAGGCAATTGGGCAGAGAACGCATCTGTGACATTTTCAAGGTCATCTGATCAGAGAACGGCAAGAGCCTGACTTAGAAACAGCTCCCCCGATCTGGGAACAATGGCTGCGTGTGGAGAGAGGTATAATTCTCTTCCAGCGCAGCCTCTGGCCAAGTTTAGATGTCCTCATTGAATGTAGCTAATCCTCCCTAGTGAAACCTGATCATTCTTCCAAGCCTGGATCAATTCACTGTTCTGAAGGCTCACGCTCCTGGTGGGGTCTTAACAGCACATGTTTCATTTTTGATAGAAGGGTTTGGGGAATTTCCCTAAATCATGGTGTCACCTCAGGAAGAAGTTTCTTTGTGGTCCAGCTGCCCTCAACTCCACCTGGTTCTTTGGCACGTCTCTAACTGCCGATGTTCCTGACCTAGGAAATAAAGAGGCAGCCGTGTGTCCCCCTGGAAGGAAGTGGCCTCTTTCCACCTTTGTCCCTTCTCCACAGCTGAAAACCTGTTGCTCTTCTTGCCTGGAGTCCAGAGCAGAGAGGGAGGCAGGGCAGGCCCCTGTTTATGTGTCCCACTTCCCCACGGCCCGTCACAGGCCTCTCTCTGAAGGCTGGGTGCTCTTGCTGGTCCATCTGTTCCCTCCTCTGTTTCTTTCGTCTCAGCTTCAACACAACACAGTCAGACTCTGCCAGTTTCCCCATCCAATAATCCCGAGTTTTCTTAACCATTCCTGATTCCCACTCTGTGCCGTCCAAAACAGAGGGGGGTCACGCAGGAAGGTGGCCTTAGCTGTCAGAACCACCTGGAGTCAAGTACCAGTTTCGCCTGTATCTGGGTCAACTGAAGTAGATTCTTCTCTCTATTTAGTGCCAGAAGAGAGCAAAGACTCCACACCTCTCATTTTGTAGTGGAGGAGACAAAAGTCGAAAGAGGATGTAAAGTGACTTATCTAAGTTCATACACGTTTGTGACGACCAGGAACAGCAATGCGTGTCTCCTCTCCCCATCACATATATATTTTTTAAAATCCCTGCAGAGGTGCTTGAGCCATCCTAATACTTTGAACAATTTTCCTCACTGGACCCTTTTTCATCCGTTTAAAATGAGACGCTCTGACCTTCTGCCAAGAGTGACCTACATCCACTCTTACTTCATTTGGAAAAATGCTCAGGATTCACAATGCAAAATGTTTCAGACGCTTCCACCACAAGCAGCCTGCTGTTGGCCCTTCCACCTACATAGTCTGCGAACTCTCCCAGCTGCTTCCGCAAACCTCCCAGGAGCATGCGCCCTTCGGAGTCCGCGCATCTTTGCTCACCGCTCACTTTACTTGCAGGTAAAGAATTTTCATTTGACATCGCACTTCCGGAGGGATGGGAATCCGGGAGGTTTTGCAAGGGGGGGGCAAAAGCAGACAATTCCTTCTGGAAACTTTTGCGCTTCATTCGTTCCATAGAACGTGTTCTTCCCTTGTTCCTCAACGCCCACCCTCTGCAAGCTCTTCTTTCCCACTGAATGTCTAGTTCCACATGTGGATTCAAGAAAAATGCATTCCATGTGTTTCTGATTGATTTGCACTTAACTCCCTAGGAAATGATTATGTAAGTCCTTTTGCAGCCCCACAGCCACTCGACCCTGTCAGTCCCGACAGGAGGGGAGAGCGTCGCCAAGGCCACACCAGAGAATAAACCCACAGTTTCCAAGTGGGCTTGGAGGCTGCTCAGCACATTTTCACCTTCTCAGTCCCACGGGACATTTTGCTCCCGCTCGGAGTGGGAATTACGAACATGGTAGGACGCAGCCCCAGCATCTGTTCCTTCGCCGTGGCCCCCAAGTAGGGCTGCAGTGATCCAGGAGACTCCCGGGAGAAACATGTGTGTTCATTGTCTGCTCTTCCTCTGCATCTTCTCTGTCAGTGCTGTACAGCTGTGTTTCTGTGAAAACAAGGGCGCCAGAAAAGGAGAAAAACACTGTTTATGAGGCTGCCTAGATTGGTGAGTCACGTCCTTTCAATAGCCCTGAGATATACACAGCTGACTACTTATGCAAATTTCAGACATCGTGTTTGAACAAAAGGTTACATGGTAACATAACCTGGAGCTTTTATTACTAATGAGGCACTTATTTCCGTTTGAATACAGAAATGTGTATTTTTTTTCCCTTTTTATGGCTTCTCATAATTGTGTCTAATAATATGAAAATAACATCGGGTCTTTATCTCCACATGGCTTAGACACCAGACGCAGACTCCCATGTCATTCCAGATGTAAGGAGGATGTGACATCGCACAGACCTCTCCCTCTGCTTTTGCACAGATTGGAGACGCTCAGCCCCAGGTGCCTCTTTGGAATGAGAAATCCCATTAACTTTGTTCACTTCTGAGTGCTGCCTGCTCTTTCGGCATGTTTTAAAAATTAACAGTAATAATAACAAGAATGCAGGAAGATGATAAAAAACAGCCGTTTGGTTTTTATTATCAATTAGAGAAGGCAAACTTGGCCCAGTTTAACGGCAGCTTTCTACCTGCCAGAGTGGTTTGTATTTTGGCATGGTACAGAAAGTTGCAACTGATGCTGGGGGGGTTCTTAAGATGAAATGGATTTCCATAGGTGGCTCATAATGCCATAACAACTTTATTTTAATGAATAAATTAAATAAGAGAGACAACTGAATATGTAAATAAAAAGATAATGACTTGAATAAACCATAAGACTGAATGAGAACTTCTGAGTTTGCACCAGTATATATTGATTTACACACACACACACTTATTTTATTTGAATTGGTCATTGACAAAGATTTGGGTGAGCACAGATCAAATTTGAGTTGCAAAATGTAGCACTGAGCCTGGCATCGTCTCCTTGAATCTCAATTTAGTGAGTAATCTTTCAATCTTATGTATTTCCTCCTTTGAAATGTGAAGATTTCAGGCACTTAATCTTTCAGAGTGGAGGAAAGGGGAAATACTGGTCAAACGTTGTAACGTTTCAGTCACGCAGGATGAATAAGTTCTGGAGACCAAATGTACAGCATGATAGATCCTTGAAATCTGCTAAGAGTGTAGATCTTAAATGTTCTCGTCATACACACAGTGTTAACTATGTGACATGATGGACACGTTAATTAGTTTGTGGTAATCATTTCACAATGTACACATACATCAAATCTTCACATTGGACATCGTAAACATATACAATTTTTATGTGTCAATTATACCTCGACAAAGCTGGAAAAAATTAAATAAAAAGAATCAGCCTTTCAGATGCAATGCTTCTGGGAGGCAGTCAGATTTTTTTTTTTTTTAAAGATTGGCACCTGTGCTAACAACTGTTGCCAATCTTCTTCTTTTTTTTTCCTGCTTTTTCTCCCCAAATCTCCCAAGTACATAGTTGTATATTTTAGTTGTGGGTCCTTCCAGTTGTGGTATGTGGGATGCCGCCTGAGCAGTGCCATGTCTGCGCCCAGGATCTGAACCGGCCAAACCCTGGGCCATCGAAACAGAGCACGAGAACTTAACCACTCGGCCATGGGGCCGGCCCGGCCGTCAGATTTTAAAGAGTATTTTTCACCCCATAAAAGACATCAGTTGACCCCTGGGGTTGAGCTGACCCCAGCTGAGAGCAGAAAGAAGCCTAGTGGTTGGACTGAAGGCCGAGGTGCCGGTCAGGGGAGGAGAGAGAGAAGGGAGGCGGAGAAGGACCAGTGACAAGGACCTGGACCAGGGAAGGACCAGGATCTAGGGGTGGGTTTGGACACAGTGAAAAACATTTTCAGGATTCCCTCTGCCCAAAAAAGAGCGGATGGGCTGAAAAATCTTTCGAACTCTTTGTCTGGGGCCTCCTCCTGCATCACCAGCGTGGTAGACCCAGGAATCTAGTTGTCTTCTCAGCATCCCCCCTCAGCTCTGAGGAAGGCTCTGGTTTAGATTTCATGAACATTTTAGTACCCCTTACCCTGACCCTGGGCCCCAACACACCCAAGACCATCCGCCTAGAAGGAGATGAGAAAAAGAAGGTGTGTTCTCAGTCTCATTTATTGACTTAAACACGGATGCTGTGATGATGAATTGCAGGTACCAACTTGACTGGGCCATGGGGCCCATGTATTTGGTCAAACGTTATTCTGCGTGTTTCTAGATGAGATTAACATTTGAATCAGTTGACTGAGTAAAGTAGATTGCCCTCCCTCCTGTGGGCTGGCCTCGTCCAGTCAGCTGAAGACCTGAATAGAACAAAACTAAAAGAGAATTTTCTCTCTCTTGCTCTGCCTGACTGCCTTTGAGCTGGGACATCATTTTTTCCCTGTCTTTCCACTCAAACTGAAACATCAACCTTTCCTGGGTCTCAATCCTGCCAGTCTACACACTGGAACTTACACCATTGGCGTCCAGCTTGCTGACTGCAGATCCTGGGTCTTGTCAGTCTCCATAATTTCAGGAGCCAATTCTTTACGAGAAATCTCTTCTCTCAATATATATGCATCTTACTAGTTCTGGTTCTGGAACCCTGACTGATAGCGGTGCCCAAAAGACACAAAGGAAAAGCACGTGATCTTTTCCATTCCGAAAATGGGGACGTGTCTATGTTACGTATGGGAAACTCATCCTCCTCCCCAGCCTCTAGGATGAGATGATCAGTTCCAATGTGAAAAGTAAGAAAGAGAACTACAGAAATCTGACATGGTGGGAAGAGAGTTCGAGAATAACACCATATTTCCCCTCTCAGAAGACCCTCCACGGAGAAATCTCCTCTTTGACGCTTTCTACATGGTGCCACTTTTATGTTACTGAGCATGCAGAACAGTAAGAATCAAAACAGGTGCAACCAGCTTCCCCAGAGCAGAGATGCCTGTAAGAACCCTGGCCACCAGGAGTGATACCCAACCCTCGGCACAGGCAGGGGCTCCTTCTCCATGGGACAGCCAGTCCTCCAGGCAGGGTCTGTGTCTGCGCTGGGACTCACTCCCTTCTGCTGGTTTTATTGAAGGGAGACACATGTCTGACCTGGTGATTTTCAAAGTAGCTGCTGACAGAGACATCAATTAGCTATCATGGAATGATTTGATTTTCAGTAAAGAGAAGGAAAAAAGGAACTGAAGGGAGAAAGGAAAGAAGAAAAGAGGGAAGGAAGGAAGGGAGAGAGGCAGGAAGGGAGGAAGATTATAAGTATAAATGCACAAATACATAACAATCTCTCATATATGCTTAAAATGCATTTCTCAAAGATGAATTAAGAGGAGAAACCATGACCTGTTATCTTTGGTCTCACATCGCATACATTGATTGGCTCAAGTGCAGGAACACAAATTACCAGGAAGCACTTATTAACTAATTTCTTAATTACTCACTTACTCGGATTTTTAAAATCCAATGTAGCAGCATCTGTTGGGGGCCAGACAGAACACGTGATGTCACACATGGCAGAGGCTGATGGGGAGGTGTGTTACCCATCCCTGGCCCGTTCCGCTCTGCTCCTGGGTAGAATTAGGATTTCACCAGTTTTTCATTTTTGCATCTCTCCAGCCTCGACCTTGCATCCTAGGCCTGAAACCTGAGGGAGACATCCCTGCTTTGGCAACCTGACTCAGCCTTCAGCGAGGACCGTGCTCCAGTGTCAGGAGGACACTCAGTGGCCACCAGCCTGGAGACCCCAGCTGTGGAGAAGTATACTGTCTCCACGGCTCTTAAGCCATTTGTGTTTCCCATGACTTTCCTAACACCTGGTTGAGCTCCAGAAGGACAGGGAAATCGAGCATTAGGGCTGAAAATGACCTCCTATGACATTCTTTCTTAATCCTTTATTCTAGAAGTAGGGAGACTGAGACTCAAGAAGATCACGGATTTTCCCAGACTTGCACAGCTGGCGAGTGGCAAAGTCAGGACTAGAAACCCAGACTGCTGGCTCTCAGCCCTGTGCTTTTTCTACAATACCAAATATATGTGTGTCTGTGGGTCTAGGGTTCACCCAAGGAGATGGGCCAGCCCAGGGGGTACATGCATAGGGGATTAGTATGAGCCTGGGGGCTTTTAAACTCTGGGTAAAGATTTGGGAGGGCTTGGAAGGGCCCCCTTTACAAGCAAATTAAAGTGGTCTCAGTTTTCAGGGTGAGGATGAAGTCCTGAGAAAGAAGGACTTAAATGTCACAAGGAACTCAGCTGTACCTCCTTGTAGGGCTCGAGGCACAGGGAGCCCAGTGCAGGGAAATTAGAGATATCTGTTGACACCCAGCCAAGGGCAGTGGGCTGAGCAACTCTTTGACCCCCTACATTCAGCTCACTGACGTTTCCAAGAAATGAAACGGGCTTAACAGAAATGAGTCTGTGAGCTCAAGGGAAATTTAATAACTGCCTCTCCTCTCGGTTCCTCTTTTTTGGGGCTTGCATAGAGATTTGCACTGGTGGGAAAACCAAGGTCTCCCCTCCTCCCACGCAGAGCAGGCAAAGAAAGTAATGTCGAGTCAGGGCAAACGGCGCCAATCAGTGAAAGGCTGTCCTGTCCGGAGATTGTTTTTAATCTGTTGGCCCAGCTCTTTTGAGCCCCAGGTATTTCAGCAAACACTCCTCTCTTTGTTAATATTCCTTTAAATGGGTTGAGACAGTTCCACGCACCAGGCACTACACACATTCAAATAATCCACTTCTCCCCCCTCCAACAAGACAAATACACAAACACACATTTGCAAGGGTGTGCACATATGTGTACACACACATGCACACACATCTTGTGGTTGGAGTTATGAGAGAATTGAGGGGCACACTGCTTCCGCCTGGCCCAGTGGGCAGGTGAACCCAGGAGGCACCTCACCGACCACCAGGAGCATCGTCTCTCCCATCTTGTCTTCTGGGCAGATCTGCACCTATCTGAGGATATCTCTGATCATTGTTTTGGATTCATAGAGCAACTCATACCCCGAGCCTTTCTCTTTGTTTGTTTGTTTGTTTGTCTATTTGTTCTGTCTTTGAACCAGAGAAGCTACAGAGTTGCATTGAGGCTTGGGATGAAATCACCCGCCACGGTGGTGTGTAGCTTGAGTTAAGAGCCAGCACTGCCCTGGATCCTCCATCTCCCAGACATCTCTGAACCTGGGAGTTTGAAGCAAACTCCACTCCACAGGGGTGAGGTGAAGAGCCAAAAGTCCAGTGTCTGTCCTTCTCTCTCTCGCTCTATGCCTCTTTCTCTGTCTCTGCCTCTATCTTTCTGCCTCTCCTTATTTCTCCCCTATTACAACTGGAGATCCAACTGCTGCCTTGCCTTCCAGACAGTGGAAGGCCAGGGACCAATGGACCATTGCTCTAAGCCGTACATCTCAAAAACAACCAGCCAGACTGTGAGCTGTGGGTAGCAGCTGTTGTCACATACTCCAGCCATATCACTGGTTCACTGACTCTGCAGGGTTCTGGAGAAAGGTCAGTGATGGGAGTCAGGTGGGTTGTCCAAGAGAAGGATAAAGATGGCCTTTCCTACATTCAGTAGAATAAGAAATGAGTGAGTGGAGACCGACCTTCACAGACTAGCTGCACAGTCATTAGCAAGGTATTTCATTTCTCCAAATGTTATGGCTGAATTGATAATATTGACTATCAAAAATATACTTCACCTATTTGTGACCTGAAAAATAAAATTTGCCCAAGGATGAGAAAAATGTTAAGCAAGAAGAGAATTTTTTCTTAAAGTCATTTAACTTGCATGAAATTAAATTTAATTAATATAATCTCTGGATTGAAAGCAATAGTTTATACTAAGGGTACTTCTAGTAACATTGTTATAAATGGCTGAAAATTAAAGAAAAGTGATCATCATTCGAAGAGCTTAGCTCTGGTCCAGAACTCTTTTTTTCCCCATGAATGAACAGAATCAAATTTCTTGTGACCACTGTTAGCTTCCCGTCCAGAGCCTAGCAAGACTTGCTAACTCTGGTTTTATTCTATTTCTGGTCCAATGAGTTGTTTCTTGTTGATGAACCAGGTGATATCTTGTTTTCTCTTTTTCCCTCCTTTCTATCTCACCTGTCCTTCCTAGCAGAAGGAGTGCATCCAAGTCTGTGCTTCTTGCCCAGAATTCTTTAGTTTGCTTTTCCGTCTGCCTCTGGACTGTAAGCGACTTGAAGACAAGGACCGCATCTTTCATCTTTCTCTCCAATGCTGAGTACCTGACACATGGGAGGGTTCAACCTGAGCTTCTGGGACAATAAGATACCACTGATAGATGTGTGGACAGAAGTGAGTTCAGAAGGAGGATGAGTTCCATTTGGTCCATGGCATTTGAGGCGATGGAGACCCATCCAAGCAGAATTGCCGTCGGCTGTTGGAGTTATGAGTGCAGGACTGGAGTGGGGAGCGAGAAGCAGGAGTGAGAATCATCAGCAGAGGTGAGAGCGGAGGACCTGAGGGAGGGACGGTTCTCAGAGGAGAGAGCGAAGAGAAGGAAGACACCAGGGACAGCTCTTGGAGAACCACCCGGCTCTTTCTCCCACAGAAGGATGAACAGAGGAGAGCAGGGCAGGGAAGGAGGGACACGCAACATGGGCTGCTCCATTCATGCATAGAGGGCCTGAACTAGACACAGAAGTCACAGTTACAATAGCTAATATTTATTGAAAGCTTACTGTGTGCTATTATGTTTGCATAAAGAAATGAAGGAGAGTTTAAATAATATGCTCAAGATGATATAGCTGATAAATGGTCAGTCCTGGAGGAATGCACGCCCTCCTCCCTCATATCCTCCGACCCATTTCAGTTACTGACTTAATTTCTACAATCAATTGATCACCCCATTTCACTAGATTCACACACAAAAAAATTCTATTCAATCCCATTTGACATTCCACCTGTTTCTTTCTTTGAGCAAACCTAAAAGCTGTTAATGCAATGACTATATCTAGAGGAGAAATAAATACTCATATCTATACACATTGCGTTCGTTACTATCTGGTCACCAGAGAGCGAAGACTTTCAGGTGACAGGAGAACTACACCAATTAAGAGAGAGGATTCCTCGAAAGCCCAAGGGCATGAGTAATTGAAACCCTCCAGCCAGAGCAGAGGCAGGCAGAGTAGCGTTTCCTTCATGCATAAATTAGGCCAGGGTGACTGCATGGAAAGCATATTCCCTGTGGTTTCTATTGCTACTGCTTTCTTTAGAATCTTGATTGCATTAAGAACATGGGATTTTCCTCAGTCAGGGGCTGTGGTATAATAAAAAAATGTCTTTTTTTCTTTGTCCCAATTCTTGGCACAGAGCTTCAAAAACCCTTGGAATTTCCTGAGTGACAGGAGCGTCTTTTCTTATTCATAAAGAGCCCCATTTGAATGGACCATATTTGAGTTTATGCTAACGGGGTGACTTGTGGTAGGTTCTTAGATAACTTCAAAGGAGGGTCTGGCCACTCCAGAAAGACCAACTATGTGGTTAGAGGGTCGGAACTCTGAGCCCCATGCCCTGACCTCCATCAAGGGCTGAAGGGCTGGAGATCAAGTTCAACCACCAGTGGACAACGATTCAATCAATCCTGCCCAGGTAGTAAAACCTCAATAAAAACTCTGAACAGTGAAGTTTGGAGACATTCCTGGTTGGTGAACATATCCATGTTCCAGGAGGGTCTTGCCTCCTGAGTCCATGAGGACAGGAGCTCTTGTACCCTCCCCACTCAAGACTGCGTCATACATGCCTCTTCCATTTGGTTGTTCCTTCATTGTATCCTTTATGATGAAATTGTAATTGTAAGTATAGCACTTTCAGTGAGTTCTGTGTGTTGTTCTAGCAAATTAACAAACCTAAGGGAGGGTCGTGGGAATCCCAAATTTGTAGTCATCCTGGCAGAAGTCTGGGTTGCTTGGAGATACTCAGAACTTGCCACTGGCATCTGAAGTGAGTACAATCCTGTGGGACTGAGCCTTTAACTTGTGGAGTCTGGGCTAACTCTGGATAGTTCATGTCGGAGTTGAACTGAATTGTAGGAAACCTAGTTGGTGTCAGAGAATTGGTTTTGCGTCATAGAGGCTAAAGTGTGATGGATGGTGAACACATATTGAAACACAGCTCAGTGTATGGTAAAAGACAAACATGAATGACAGGCTGTTAATGCTTTTTTACACTGTGTTTTGCATTTGTCTGATAGGACCCAACTACTTAAGATTGTGACTTTTCTGAGGCTCCTTCCAGAAGCCTTTGCTGACCCACCAAGTTAACTTAAACACAACTTTTCTGGGCTTCTGGTGCATACACCTCTCCTTGTACATATCACATAGAACATCATAGGTGACTTATATTTATTAGTGTCCTTCACTCACTGGCTCTCAACCAGAGGTAACTTCACCCCCCAGGGGACATTTGGCAATGCCTGGAGATATTTTTGATTCTCATGACTGGGTGGGGGGGTGTGTAGGTACGTGGGATGCTGTGAGCATTCTACAAGGCACAGGACAGCCCCTACAACAAAGAATTATCCAGCCCAAAATGTCAATAGTGTTATGATTGAGAAATCTGGGTTTCCAGTGGACTGTGAGCTACTGTGGAGGTCATATCTTAGTCATTCCTGTAACTTTCACATGTAAGCAACACTTCCTCGGGTGGATGAGTAAGTGAGATAGAAAACTAGGACAATGCTGTCTGACAGCTGTAAGTGAGAGGCTGGTCTATCTTGAAATGCGCACAAGCAAAATTAAAACCGGAAAAATTAACATCCTAACACATTTTCCTGAAGTGGGCTGGGTTTAGTGCCTCAGGGTACAGTCCAGGGTTCCCAGAGAATGGGCACACTGGAGGGTCTGGAGTGGGGCTGAGTGAGGAAGGGTAGTGCAGTGGTGAGAAACTGGGCTTTGGCACCAAACGGTGATTCATTTAATTTCTGGCATTAACAGTATAATCTTGAGTAAGTGGTTCTTTCCTTCTGAGTCTTTGTTTTGCTATCTATAAAATGGAAATAATCACATATGGTTTAAGAACTAAATGACATTCACAATAGCCAAAAGTTGGAAGCAACCCAAGTGTCCATCAGCAGATGAATGGATAAACAAAACGTGGAATATACTTACAATGGAATATTATTTGTACCTTAAAAAGGAAGAAAATGTCAATGCATTTTACAACATGGATGAAGCTTGAAGATATTATGCTAATTGAAATAAGGCAGTCTCAGAAGGAGAGATACTGTACGATTCGACTTATATGAGGTCTCTAGAGTAGCCAAATTCATAGAGACAGAAAGTAGAATGGGAGTCGCCAGGGGCTGGGGGAGGAGGAAACGGTGAGTGGCTGTCTAATGGGGACAGAGTTTCCGTTTGGAAAGATGCAAAAGATGCAACGCCATTCTGGCGAGGGATGGTGGTGATGGTTGTACAACAATGTGAATGTACTTAAAGCCACTGAACTGTACACTTAAAAATGACTCAGATGGCAAATTTCATGTTATGCATATTTCACCACAAGGGAAAAAGAAAAGTAATATATAGGAAAATGCGTGGCCCCTGGTAAGTATTCCTTAGTTCTCTTCTCTTTCCAATAAGAATGTGTTAAAATAGACTCCTAATCTATTTTGGGGTGAGGAACTGACAAAGAATAGACTACAAATAAGAAATGGGTACATACGGACATAGATTTGATAATGAAAAAACAGTTCAAATTCATTCTTCTTCTTACACTTCTGAACCAGCATCCAACTCCACCAAGAGTTTTCCAGACCTGAAACCCACGGTGTTTTGTTCCAAGATGGGCCCTAATACAGACAAAAGCCACTCTGTAACTAGGAGTAAAAGTATCACTTGTCTGAAAATGATTCTTTCCTGGTCTGCTCTCCCAAAGTTTTCTCCAGGGAAAAGCTCGAGCAATCAGCCTATTTTCCTCTTGGGCACTAGTAATCAATTACATGCGGCAAAGGGCAGATGACTGAAAGCTAAAGGCGGAGAAGCAAATATTTATTGATCCAAGCATCAAAATTTGCAGAAAATACCTCAGAACAGGAGCGAACATTTATTAAGGTTGGTGGTGTGCCAGACACCGCTCTATGCATAGTGTTTCATTTAATCACCACGATAACTCCACCCGGCGGGACTGTTATCCCATAGATTTTAAGGATGAGGTAACAGAAGGAACTTGCCTTGGGACATGTAAGTGAGGGAGGGAGGGAAGCCAGACTCCTCACCAGGCACCTCTGCACCGTGCTGCCTCCCACTGTTTTGGAAGGCATGCGTTTTCCGTCTAGAACAACGTCTGCCTACCCTGCGGACCATATGCTCTGGGAGGGTATGCAGTGAGTCCTCCAAAAGTATTTGTTGAATCAGTGAACATTATTATCGCCCTTGTGCTTCGGATCTGGTCTTTAGTTTAACAGGCATACAACATACGGACCTAAGAGACATACCTGGGACAGGAGTCTTCAACCATTGGATAGGATCCATCAGCACCAGGAAGCCTAACCAAGCAGTCTAGGCCATTGCCCCTTCTGTAGACCTCGCGCTCCCCCCTCCTACCAAATCCCCAGCTTCCAAGTCTGTGGGGGTTTATATGAGGAAGCACCAACCACCCCTTCCAGCTCAGTGGTGAGGAAATTTCCTACCAGCATCACCTACCTCCTTTGCCCACCCCAACCTTGCAACTGTCCAATTTCCTCCGTTTTCTTCTTTCCTGCCTCCCCATGTGTGCTCAGATAAGGCCCAGAGCTCTTTCTCTCCAAATGTTAGGAATCACTCATTCAGTTCAGATAATGAGAAGGCCTGAATTCTTGTTCCATCTGCCAAGACTGATAATTTGTACAAACTCAGGGAGGATTCTTATCCCATTGGTCTCTCATTTCCCACTTTGAAAATTGGAATTTTAGCATAAACTGCTATTAATCCAGAATCTAACCAACCAGAAAATTCATTACCAAAATGTTTTTTAAACTCAGCAGACAGGAAGAGCAATCAGCCATAAGAAGATGGAGGGTCAGGCCAAGTGCTCAGTGATAAGAAATATTATGATTATCTCTTGTCCTAACTGTTTTTATTTTAAACAAAGCAAACTCCCCTCATTTGAAGGGGAGGGGGGGTAAAGGCAGGGGGTCGATGTGAAAAGAAAACAGGAAAAATGGAGCTAGCCTGAGATGAAGAAAAGTGTTAATAGGCAAGAAGGGAAAAAGTAAAGATAGCAAGCTGCTATATAGAAGAAGTTCATGGAAGAGAATGGAGTGGAAATGAAGAAACAGAAGACAGAAGAGAGTGGCCAACAACCAGAATGTGCAATAGGTAAAGGAGAGCTGGATCATGTATTACGGAGTATTTCAAGGCATATATGATGGAAAGCCAAGAAGAGAAGCTTAAGTGAGAAGCACAGACTCTAAGAGTGTCGGTATCAGTAAAAATGGGTGGAACCAGGAGAGTTTTGATGAAAGACTATGCTGACGTCCTATGCACACTCTCTGGCATTGAATTCACACAGGGATGTTCCTTAGGGTTCACTCTCATTTCGAGGGGGTCATTGGATAATGCACTGGACTTGAAATTGAAGACCTGGGCCTCCATCTTTCACTAGCTGTGTGATCTTGGGCAAGTGACAACTTCAGATTCTGTTTCTTTGTCTTTAACATAGACATACCAATACCTGCTTCATGGAGTTGTTATGAAGGTAAATTAAATAAGATACATGAAAATACGTAACACCACAGGTGCACATAGGCGACTCAGAAAATGTCAGCTCCATCAGACCTACGGTTTGCATGCGTCAAAATTGACTGTGGTCAATACGCGTGGCTTTCAGCTAACAGAATGTCTCTGGTCTCTGACACAAGCAAAAGATTTATGTAGGGGAATGCAGTTGACTGGCTGACCATGTGTATTTTCTGAAGGATGATGTTTAAAAACCGGAGCAAGGGTATGGACAAGGGATTCACGTGGTGAAATAATATTGAGACTATGAAACTGCAGACAAAGTTTGTGAATTTTTTAGAAATGTAATTGCAAAGCATGGTCTAACTTCCAAACAATTTCAAATGCAGTTAAAAACAGTATGTTTTGGCGATGCCTGCTGAAATCTAGTCATCAAATTTCATAGGAATGCAATGCCTTCTCTTAGTGCTACGGGCTCAATAAAATAAAACTATTGGGGTGTGAAATGCTTAACCACCTGGGGCTGGTGTAGACCATATTAACTTGTTGCTGACAAAAGCCAAGTAAACTCTTAACAGGCAAAGACAATCCTTTTTATGACTTTTCTCATAATGTAATTAAAATTCCAGTGACTTCCAGTGAAGTTACAGTTTTATAGCATAGGTTTACCTGAAGTAGAATGCTATGCATAGCTCACTGAACAGTAGGGTTAGTATCTGAAAATACTTTTTCTATCTCCCTACTTGTTAATGTACATCATTGATTCAATCTCTGTAACCAGATATTATCCAAAATATAAGATTTATTATTACAGAAAATATGGCACAGGGAAGACAATCAATCATAAGATTTGCTATCTTGGTTTGATACAGAATAGGTGATTTTAAAATGTTCTTGAGTCTGGGATTCTGTTAGAAGGAAAATAAAAACAATTTACTCTTCTTTTGCAGAAATGAATTCTAATAAAGAATTTGAAGACTTTCACAGTTCATCAGATCGCTAAAATGAATTCAATGAATGCATTAATCAATTTCAAGTGATGGAATTTTTAAATATAGCAAGTTTCAGAGGATTTTTTTGTTTTAATCAGTCAGCACCATCACAGCCACAAGCCAGTTTCCTATGGCAATATGTTAGTTTGAAAATAGATTTTTTTGCACAACATGAAACAAAACAAGGGCAAGTAGGACTACTTGGTTTCGTTAAATAATTAGAAGCCAGCTTTCCGTTTACTCCTAGATGGGAGCTGAGATTAATATAAGGAATTTCCAACCAAAATTTCCAGTTTTCAAATATAATTTCGAAATTGCTCTTTCGAAGTTCAAAGTTGAATATAAACATATATGCTTGAATATCTCCCACACGTAAAATATATTTCTTTGAAAATATGGTAACACAGGGACTTTACCAAATGGCACCAAGTAACTTTAGAGGGGATTCAGAAATAAGCTCTTTTCAAGTGATGTTGAGTTTCGTGTCTTTAAGATAAATCCTTATTCTTTTGGCTCAAAAATGTCCTATCATTCGAAGTGGAAATTCATAATGAAAAAGTAGAGAAAAAAGTCCTTTGATCATTTATAATTAGATTATTCTTTGTTAAACAACAGAGAAATACATACTGAACTTATGAAATCTCTAGGATAATTACATTTTCCAACTACAAGAGTTTTAATTTTTTGAGCCTGGCATGAAAATATTTAATAATTCTTCTGTTTAGAGCCAGAGTCATTGTATTCTGTTTATATTGAATTATTTTGTATCTGTTATGCTGCGTTTAAGGATTTCTAACTAGTTTTTACCCACGTATCATGTATTTTTCTTGTCATTCCTTCATGGTATCTGTCTCCATCACCTTCCTCTTGTCTGGATACTGGTTCTTTTTTTTTTTTAAAGATTGACCCTGAGCTAACATCTATTGCCAATTTTTTTTCCCTTCTTCTCCCCAAAGAACCCCAGTACATAGTTGTATATTCTAGCTATAGGCCCTTCTGCTTTTGCTATGTGGGTCACTGCCTCAGCATGGCCTGATGAGTGGTGCTAGGTCCACGCTCAGGATCTGAACCAGCGAACCCTGGGCCACCGAAGCAGAGTGCATGAACTTAACCACTTGGCCATGGGGCCAGCCCCTGGATACTGGTTCTAAGGGGTACAGGTATTCTGCTTTATATCCATATTGCCCTTGAAAGAAGAGGTAGAGAAAAGATTAGAAATCATGTCCTCCATGGGGTTGAGGCCACCATTAGCTTAATACAGAAAGCTAATCAATGGAAACTGTCTTAGTCAGCTCAGGCTGCTATGACAAAACACCATGGATGGAGGGGCTTAAACAATATGTATATCTCGCAGTTCTGGAGGCTGGAAAACTGAGATTAAGATGCCAGCAGATTCTGTTCATGGTGAGAGTCCACTTCCTGACTTGCAGATGTCCACCTTCTCGCTGTGTCCTCACGTGGTGGAGAGCTCGCTGCTCTTTCTTCTTATAGAGCCACTAATCCCAACAGGAGGGCCCGACCCTCATGACCTCATCTGACCCGATCACTTCCCAAGGCCCCACCTCCAGACACCTTCACAGTGATGGTAGGCCTTCAACATAGGAATTTGGAGGGGATACGATTCAGTCCAACGCAGAAACCAAAGCAAGAGGAGCCAAAGAAAACCACGGCAAGACTGAATTTGAACAAATTAGAGGCAGAGCATTGGTTTGCATTCATTCCAGAGACAAAATATCAACCTACCTGCAGAAGCTTCCTGCACATTCCACGTTGCATTTGTGAGGCCGTGTCGCTCAAGGGGGCCAGGTTGGCATTTAGGACCCTCCACACAGGCCTGTTACTGTGCTCCACCAGCATGCAGGCCCTCGGAGCTTTGAGCACTGACCTGCTACTCCACCTAGCCCTGTCTGTGGTTTTCTTCATGTGTGTTTTAGATCGCTAGACCCAGTGCCATCGTGACTGAATGCATACAAGACCCTGCACCAGGGCAGTGGGCCCCAAACCATAGCAGGACCTAGCAGGGCATCTCTCATGCAATCTACTCTTCCAGCTCTATCTTCTGCATAAGAGGGAATGTGGCCTTCCTTCATCCTGGCCCAGACCCGCTGCCCTCGTGTGTGATCGGACCTTCCCTTCTCTAGTCCAGCTCGGGTTGAGAGTGGCCACAGGTGAGAGGCAAGGATGGCAGCTGCTGGCGGGCATCTGGGCCACTCTCACCATCGCTGAAACGAGAAGAGTGAGGTCTTTTGAGACCAGGGTAGCTTATTTCAGGCAAACTATTCTGCAAGCAGCTTAGAGCAAAAAGAAATTGGGCCTTTTAAGATTGACCAAAGACACAGCGGGATTATCAGATTTGAAAGTCAAATGTCTGATCTGGTTAGGAGATTTTAAAAAAAGAAAAGAAACTATAATTAAAAATCACAACATTAACAGGGAAGAGAGAGAGGGAAAGTGCCTAAAAGTCAATCAGATAAATACTTTCGTCATTTGGCTAACAGTGGCTAAGGATCAGTTACACAGATGACACAATCAATACAGGGTTTAGAAATCATCTAGAAAAATGAAAACGAAACAAAAGCACCTGATCCCTCTCGTGGCAGAGCTGGAGACCCAGCTGGGTCTGTCCCTTTTCCCTAGGGTTTACATTCTAGTTCTGACAGATTTCCTTGGGCCCCCACCCCATCTGCCCCAGGCCTCTGCAGGACTCTATGAGGTTATTTATGCAGCTGAATCAAGATGCTGACCTCAGCACTATAAAAGCACAGCAACCAGGGAGTCCAAGCGTAAGGGGGTTTGCTGACAGTTTTATAAGCCTCAGTAAGTGCCAATGGCTCCCTTCTCCTGCCTGTGTGCGGCTTGCATTTCAGCGGCTGGCAGGCTGGAAAGTGGCTGCTCTGCCGTCTGCTCCAGGAGCCTTCAACACTGGCATGTAGGGGACCACGGTGGGGCGAGGTTCTGGAGCTCAGGCTGGGAAGATTATTAACTGCAATTCTGCAGGCGTGGAGAAGCTCAGGAAAGGCGTGTTTCCCAACTAAATAAAGGCTGGAGGACATGCCAGCATTTCATGATACCTTCTTCTCTTTCAAACACCATTAACGCCAAGATATGGAAGGCTCAACTTCATGCCATAATGGGAACTTAGATAAGGCATTATGCAGAACCTTGGAGAATCAGAAATATTCCTCATCTCTGCTCACATTGCAATCAGAATAAACACACATAGGAGCACACACACGCTCGCGCGCATACACACACACACGGCTTTCTCAGGCTAAGGATGTTCAACACTTAAGAGTTGATTCTGGCGCCGGCCTGGTGGCACAGTGGTGAAGTGTGCACGTTCCTCTTTGGCGGTCCAGGGTCTGCCGGTTCGGATCCCGGGTGTGGACATGGCACCACTCATCAAGCCATGCTGTCACAGGAGTCCCACATATAAAGTGGAGGAAGTTGGGCACAGATGTTAGCTCAGGGCCAGTCTTCTTCAGCAAAAAGCGGAGGATTGGCAGCAGATGTTAGCTCAGGGCTGATCTTCCTCAAAAAAAAGAAAAAGAAGTTGATTCTGCTGAACGGGCACATCCATGTAGCTCTCACCCTGTTTAGCTTGTAAACCCTGAACACCACAGAACCCAACGGTAGACACGGATCTGCCATTCCATGGGTCAGGACCCAACACAGAGGCCCTCCTTCCTGCAGGGACCTTTACCAAGGATGGGGCCACCACCACAGCAGTTAACACAATGTGATTCATGCCAGGTGCTGTGTCACGCATTTTGCTGACATTATCTCATTTATTCAGCACACAGAAATACAAAAACTTTTTTACTGGTGGGTAGTTTTATTTTCCTATCTTTTGTGACTGACATTGTGGCTTAGAAAGTTTAAATAATGGCTCAAGCTAGTAAGTGACAGGAGTCGCTTTGAGCCCATATCCCACATCTCCAACATGGTTTGTATCAGTTAGCTATTGCTACAAAGATGCAGTGTAACAAATCACCCCAAAACATAGTGGCTTAAAGCAACAACAACTTATTCTCAGGTATATGCCGATTGGTAGGGGGTCAGCTGATCTAGGCCGAGGGCAGTGGGAGGTGGCTCTGCTCCACGTGACTCTCATCCTTTTCCTGGGACCAGTGAACCAGTCAGAGCATGTTCCTCTGATTGTGATGACAGATGTGCAAACATGTGAGTGGAAATACACAAGTCCTTGGTCTGCTCTTGAAACTGACACACTTGCACCGTTTTCCCACTCTACTGGGCAAAAAGAAGTCACCTGGCCAAACCCAGAGTTGAGGAGTCGGGTAATGCACGTCACCCATTAGGCAAAGAGGACAGGGCATTGAGGCCAGGACACACTATGGCTGTCCCACGCTCTCAGCCTCCACACTGTCTCTCTAGAACTGTTCCTGCAAGGCTGACCTTTCCAGGAGCTTGATAAATTCATTCTAATGTGTATTATGTAATGTTGAGAGATAAAATAACTTCTGGTTACAAACACTGCCTTTGGCATTAATGTCAGAAGACTATCTTCCAGAATCCCAGCTGTCGCCCACTAACTAGGGGACCTTGACCAATTTACTTCAACTCTCCAAGTTTCATTTCCTTGTCAATAATAGGTGCCATGCGCTCAAGGAGCTGGGATCAATGCTTCCTGCCATTTTAGAATTTACTACTCAGCAGGAGGTCGAGGTCTTAGATATTCTTCAGCAAGAATCCATGATATGGCAATCAAATGAGGGAATTTTTGCCTGGAAGCACAAGCTAACAATGAGTTCCTTTACTCAAAAGACCTCTGTCTTCCCCTCCAGGATACAGAGATAAGACTGAAGAGGGACCGCTCCCTCCACTGACTCCAGAGCTACTGCAGATGGTGCTTGCTTCCCCCATATGGGCCTTGGGGACCTCGCTCAGTGGTTGAATGCGTGTGGGGGGGCAAGGGGCTCCACAACAGTGTGGCAATGGTGGGTGTCTGGGCTGCACCTGGACCCTTCCTTGCTCTGTAGAATTAAGACTGTAGCCCGTGTCCGGCCAGGGCAGCTGAAGAAAGGACTGGAGATGAGCTGTTCAGTTCGCCATCTCCTCGGGCATCTCCCAGGCCTAGTCTAGAAGGCAAAGTAGAGGACAGCATTGCACAATAGTTAGGTACCAGGCTGTACAGCCAGAAGGCCTGGGTTCAAATATGAGCTCTGCTGCTTACTAACTATATGATCGAGGGCAAGTTATTGAGCCTTCATGCCTCAATTTTCTCATCAGTAAAATAAGTATTATAGCTCCTAATTCCTAAAGTCGTTACGGGTTTGAAGCATAGCTCTATCCTTTAGAAGGGTCCCCGGAATATGGTAGTGCTGAGGAAGTCTTGTTCAGCACCCCTTACCTCCTCTCGTGGCAGCTCTCCTGGGTACCACTCTGCACATGGAGGAGAGCCTATGTTAGCTTCACGCCCTACGAAACGTTGGTACCTTAATGCGCATTCCCTTCAGGAGAATGGCCCATAGGTTTTCTGCAGCTCCTTCCAGTGGCTCTCTGTTCACTGGACAGTTAGATTGTTTCTGGTGTCAGTCTGCGTCTTCATTTGAACCACATACACTCGTTATTGCCACGGGGAAAGGCCAGAGCCTCTGCTCCCCGACCTGAAATCCTCTCCTCCCCTCTCAGCATCTAGCTGTAACCATCCTACAGGGTCCACCTCCATCCCACCTTTCTGTGAAGCTTCCCATTACTACCAAATGCAGTTCAACACATGTTAGGTGCCTGTTAGGTGGCAGACCAGACAGTGAAAAAAAAGAAAGAACTTAAAGGGAGGCGGGAGGGCAAGAAGGACATGGGTAAGCCCTGGGGGAGGAGGAGCTACCGAGATTTGTGCCCAGTCTTCCCACTTTCCCTCCCATACTCCTGGCCTCCAGCTCCCTCACAGCTGCCTGGGGAGTTGGGAAGACCATCTGAGAGGGCAGCTATGAGGCTGCGTCCTAGTGGGCTCGGATGCTGAGAGGATCTGCAATGACCACCATGGAGGGAAGACAGAGGGCCTGACTCAGCGGTCTGCTCTACAGAAGGTCCCAGGACTGTTGTGGAGCTGTGGAGAAGGGAGCCCCAATTACAGCTAAGGTTGAATTTCCACTAACATTGTAAGATGCGGGCTCTAAGTCAAAGCAAATTTGATTTCAGGGAAATCATATAACATGACAGTTCTTGCAAATCTAAGCTTGTGGAGTAGACCTGCTGTTCTCTAAAACATGTGTCAAGCAGCAAAGTTTCTACACATTTCTGTGGGTGCTGGATGAGGGAGAAGGTATTTCTGCTTTCCAGGCTCAGGCAAGTGAGGATGAAGGCCATTTTCAGAGGAGAGAACATTTGAACATCTTATTAAAAGATGAGTGAGAATCAACGAGGTGGCCACAGAAGGCCATGGGCAGCCCCTAGGTGAGAGAACCGCACATGCCCGACGTGGGGGCAGAGACCCGGGTGCAGACAGCCCCAAGCTCTCCCCTTCCTGGGTAGTTGGCCAGCCACCCACCCCCTGTGCTCCCAGCTGCCCTTCTGAGTACCACATCCACCACTCTGGGGCTGATGGAAGGGGCGCATGAGGCAACGCATGCCCTCACGGGCTCTCTCCCCTGCCCTGTGTGGTATTTATACCAGTCATTGGCCCAGCATCTTCTCTAGACACCTTTCCAAGTGTGTTCCTTATTCTGGTGTGTGTCCTCTCTGGGTCAGTAGACTACGACCCTCTGAAGGGAAGAAACAGTGGCATAGGGACTTCCTCGCCTGTCTTAGATCAGCAGAGCGCCCTGCACGTGGGAGACACACCATACTTATCAATGGACTGCATGAGTGACCAAACAGACTGACTAATCAGAAATGAGTGTATCTTAATAGAGGATGGCGAGAACAAGCAAATGTTTAACTAAACAGGATTCCTCATAGTGGTAAAATTTCAGGCACGCTGGATGCAAGACTGGATGAGGAAGTGTTCCCTTTTGGTGCTTTGCAAGCCATTCCAAAGACCTCAGTGGTCCCCAAACTGAAAGGATCATCAGCATCATGTTGGGGGGCTCTTAAAAATGCAGATCTCTGGGCCCCAGGCCTGCCTCTCTCATGGGATTTCTGGGGCTCCGGATTCTCAGCTGAGCCCGGTGAGCGCTCAGGGGCAGGAAGCAGGAATGCAGAGCACAGGTCGTCACACCTGGGTGAGCATCACACACCTGGTGTTTTCAAACACGGACTCCTTGGCCCCACCCACAGAGGGTCTGATTTAACAGGTCTAAGGTGGGACCTTAGAATTCATTCTTCCAACGAGTTCTTGGGTGAGGCTGCTGGTCCAGGGACCACACCTTGGGGAGCACAGATGAAACATCGTGCCTCCTCTGGCCGGGATGACTCCTCCCAGCTCCCTGCCCCTGACCCCTCCTCCAGGCAGATATCTCAGGATAACCCTCCCTGCCTAGACCCTGCTCACTCTCCAGCTCTTTCCCTCTCCTGTCTCTCTCAGGCACCCGCGGCTGATTTCTGTCCTGTCTTTCATGACTGGAAGCTGGGGAAAGAAGATGAGAGGATTTCAGAGTGGTCTCTGAGCATCTAGTTTACCAGTAATCAATTAAATTCCCAGGGACCAGGGTGCTTCTCTCTGGCGCTGGCAGAGCTGTGACAAGCACTGCCTGTTATAAGGCGCCTCCTCCATCCTCACAGAAACGCGTTAGTGGAAGACTTTCTGTCAGTTCGCTGTATTCGAGAGAGACGAGAGATGCACTCTTCTGGGTCTCCATGGGTCGTCCATGTGGGTGTTTTATTCACAATTTTCTTCTCATTAGAAATCTCCCTGAAGTAAAACCTCTCTTGTATATTAATTAGCTTGGACTAAAAACTAGTGGCCTTCAGGGAGCTGTGTTTAAATGTATGTTGAGAGGGTTTCGCGGAATTTTTCCCCCAGCCACATTTCTAAATGACTATACGGACGCGCCAGCAGGTTCCTCTTAGAATCGCCGTGTGTCCCTGGTGTCGCCTCTTCCTTACTGCCTTTACAAATGGAGCTTGATTAACACCTGCCTGCAAAGGGCGTGTGCTGGGGACCGGCTCCTTGAAGGAATCCTGATGAGCAGTGGCAATTATAAATGCAAAATTAGAATGGGGACTGGAGGGGGGTGACAGAGGGACAGCAAGCCACAGGAGGACATGATTCTCCTAGAGTCGTGTGTACAGGCACATATGCAAGAGTGTACATGCTCTTTCTATCTTCCCTCCCTCCAGCAACCCAATAAACTGTCTTACAAGGAAAAATATAATAAATTCAGAATCCTAGTCCCCTTGATTATAATATCTAATCCCTAAAATTCCTTCTGAACAGCTCGGCATGAAGCCATTACGAGAATACACAACTTAACCTACACCTGCTTAATATAAGGACATCGTGTCGTAGAAATAGTGCTTCTGAGAAACTCCTGCTTCTGATCAACAAAGTATCATTAAGCTTGGAGCAAATTACAGTGTATCCACACGATGGAATCAGAGCGGCCGGCAAGTCTGCATCCGGGTCCCCCTGGACGGTGGGATTATACATGATTTCCCTTTCCTCCTTTGGATCTTCGTTTTCTAAATTGCCAAGAAGGAATTTCCCCATGAGGTGGCCTCTCTTCCTATCCCGCCCCATGTCACCCCTATGTCTACACAGGGGGTCCCCCTTGTTCTCATAATGCCCTCTGCCTACCTTCATCTTTGCACTTACCAAATTGTATTTTAATTATCAATTTATTTAACCTGTCTTGTCCTTGAAGTTATGAGATCCTTGAGGTCAAGGATTGTGTCTTATTAATCTGTGTCTTCCCAGCCGCCAGCACCATATCTGCTATGTGGTAATTATTAACTACAGATCTGCTGAATGAATGAAGAACGCAGACCATTAACAGTGGTTGTCTCTAAGTGGCGATTTTTATTTATTTCTCTTCACTTTGTCTTATTCCAAGCATTTTTACATTGAGAAAGATAACTTCTAAAATAAGATAAAATGTACTCCTTTCCCCAGTTGATCTCAGTGAAGAAAACACACTGAATAATTAAAGAAATGAACACATTTTTGCTCTGTGCCTATTATAGGCTCTATGTGTACACATCTATGCTGTAGTTAAAGAGTCTCCCATTTAAAGTACTTTAAACTTTTTAACCAAATGTATTCCCATCCAGAATTTCTTTAAATGACCCTTGACTCTGGAGTTCAAATGTGTGTGTGGAGTGAACTGCGGTATGACTCCATCCAGCATGCAATAGTCTAAGATACATAGATGGGTGGCCACAAGGAAAATAGGCTTTCTGTCTCCATGAACTGGCATAAGTGGGACGTACTTTTAAAATACATGCACCCACTTGCCTAAACCTTAAAGTCCTTGTACTTCTAGCTCATGCAAATTCATTTAGAGGTGTGAAGTTGTTGGCGTTCAACTAAAAACGGTCCTAGCTAGAGACTGTTTCAGTGTGTGGAGAGGAGCTGCTCCATTATCGCCCTGAATTGAGGCCCATCCGTCTCACGGGTGGAAGAGACGGAGGGGTTACTAATGGGAGTCTGAGTTTGGGGCAGCCTGGATTAAGTCACCTCCTAAACCAGAGAGGGACAAGGCAAAGGCAAGCAGAGCAGTGGGGGGCCAGGGTCTCCAGCTCCCTTCTTGACCTCTTCACTGCCCTCTGAGAAAGAAGACAAGCCTTCCAATGTTTGGGAACTGATGTGACCTCCCATCCAGGCTTCAGTGTTATCACAAACTGGCCTGACGCGTCCGGCTGAGCCGTGCGTTCTCCCATTGGACATAAATAATCTCAGAACATCCACCCAGACCAGGTCGCACAAGATGCCAAAATCCCCCGATGTTGTGAGATCAGTGACTGCGACAACTTTACCAATTCTGGCTTTGTCGTCGTTCTAATCTGCCCTCCCCACAGATGAGATGTATTGAGAAGCCCACCCATAGAATTCCCTGCTTTTTGACAATACCCAATCTACAGCAAAACTCCCTTCCTTACACCCTCCCCAAAATCACCCAACGAGAACCCAAATCTTATAACGGGCTCTTGCAAACCCCCTCTTATACCAGACACTCCCAGATCCCCATGGTGTGTGTTCTTTCTCTCTGCAACTAGTAATAAATTGACTTTGTTCAACTACTGGTGTGTTCTTGGTGACCTTTGGCTGCAGGGCCTTGACACATCTTCACTACCAAGCTGATGCTTATAATTAAGAGCCAAGCACTGTTCTCAGAGCTTCGGTCCTTATTTTTTGCTCACTTGTTTACCAGCTACAGCACGCTGTCTCTGTCCAGAAGCCCTGGACATCTCAGGCCACCCATGCAAACATTGCCACAGTAGCTCCTTGTGCTGTGGTCCCTCATTCACCTGAATCAAATGCGATCTCTCACATTGCCACTCAGAAATCCCACACCTGTGAGCAAATATTTACTGAACATCTGCAGGCTGAGCTCTGGGCTACAGCTTATGGGGAAAAGCTGTATATTTCTAACTGCCCACCAAATACTTCACATAGTGTGGAGACAGCATGCTTCTGATATACCCTCTGGAAGCTTCCATCTGTGGGGAATAAGAGACAAGCTCATTCTAATGAATGTGGGGCTACAAACTGGCTATGTCATCCATCAACTCTTTCTTATCATGGAATTGGCAGGCGGCATTAAGAAAAGGGTAATTATTTATTAATGGTTACTTGAAACCTGGTGTTTCCCCACAAGATTCCAAAACACACAGGGCCATTTATTTTAAGTGGTTTCCAGACTTTGATAGATTGAGTATTCTTTCGTGCTAGCAAAGGCATAAAGGCAATGATGCTAACCAGAGTAACTATAGAAACTAGACAATCTCAGCACAGCCCTAGAACATCTCTGAGAAATCATCCACATGAAGGAAACATCGAGGGGATGCAAAAACCATCTGGTCTCTATAGCTAGAACACTTGAACAGCCTGTAAAGGAAAAGAAAAACGAAACCTCACAATAAAAATCTGGCAGATGATAAACACAAGATTTTTATGTTTAGCAGCCAATTGCTAGAGATCAAGATCAATATACAAAGAAAGAGCACTGTCAGAATCCAGCAGCTCTGGCTGGAATGAAAAGAGGAGCAGGAGAAACTCAAAATTGAAGCTGATCATAGTCCTACTGGCCCAAACACACTACTCACAAGAAAGTTATTTATTTTCTTTACAGATGATGGGAAATCCAAACAGAATGAAATTATACAGGATGTTGCAAGACAAAGCGTTTCTCTGGGTGTTTCCAGCTCAGATGGAAGCAGAATGTAATGATAGCCCCATGAGGAAAGTTTGTTCTCCTGTGATGTCCAAGGCAATTTTGCAGATTTGAAGTTAATAACCAATCCAAGGATGATTTCAACCCAAGCCCTTCAGTGGAATAAGTGAAATTTTCAAGTAAGCCCCAGCCCATCAGCACAGATAAAGTCTTTCCTAAATATTTCTGCTTGTTCATCTCTCCTGGCTCACCCCTGGTGTAGCCCTGGGCAGTTTCCAGTTCATAGTTTAACTTCAACAAACTCAACATCATCCTGAGCCAAACCAGGCTCAAGATGCTCCAATGGAGCGACTTTGCGTGAGTGTGCCAAACAGATGTGCGCAGTCACCCAGGTCAGTGGGCTCCTCTGAAAATGGAACTGAAACTTAGCTAGGGCCCAGCCCACTCCAGTTTACCCCGTCAACACAGCCGAGTGGTTTCCATGTGATTTTCATCTGTCTCTCTACAGTGACAATCTGAAGAGCTGGCAAAGTAAGATAATAATAACTCTTACTGAATAGGGCATTTTAACTTTTTCAAAGTCCTTATGCCATTTAATGTGTATTTTTGTGTGTGCATGTGGGTGTATGACTACCTCACCAAAAAGACTACATCTTATAAATCTGTAAAGTGAAAAAGGGACAGTGGCTTTCTCCTTTTCCCTCTGCCCCCCAGTCCCATCACCCAGACATAACCACTGTTAATAGTTTTGTATGAATCTTCTTGTGCTCACCAAACACTTATTTTTAAAATAAACATTTTATCATATTTTACATCGTTTTCTGGAACTTTCTATTTTACTTATCAGCTATTACAGATATCCTTGTAATGTGTTAATTACATTATGCCTTCTTCTTAAAGGCTGCATAGTATAGAATTGCAGCAAAGTGTCGTCATTTATCCATGTAGTCCCCTTATTCCTTCCAATGATAATGTTGCAATAAACATCTTTGAACGTGAAAAAAAGTACAATGTCCTAGAAAGTTTGCAACTACTTTTTTGTCTCTAAGCTGTTAAGATAAATGTGGGTGGTTTCGTGTAATGCTCTTGCCTTCTCCCAAACATAAGCCCTGAGCACCCCCTAGTTAATAAGCTGAGCTTGGGAACAAATGTTCATGAGATGGTACCTCCATCCTCCTAGTTTCAAATGCAAGAATTACGGACATTTTTTAAAACTCCATCCTATCTTTTGCTCCTACATTTAATTGAGCACCAAGTCCCACCATTTCTTGCTTTTTAAATGTTTCCCAAATTATCCGCTCTTTTTCCATCTCTCCTCCCATTCTAGTCAACTACCATCTCTTATCTGGGTTACTGCAACATCCTCTGAGTGGACCTCTCTGCCCCTCTCTTATCTCCCTTTAATCCAGCAGCCTGATGATCTTTATAATACTCGATTCACATAAGATTATTCCCCACTCAAACCCTTCCCAATGGTCCCGTTGCCCTCAGCATAAACACTTCTCAGCACAGCTTTCAAGGTCCCCTGCTTTCCTCCTTGTCTTCATATTTCACCTTTTTCAATCTCATAGCCCAGGCTCCAGGCAGGCTCGTGGAACTATTTTCAGTTCCTCAAAAGCACCACCTTCTCTCCTCCTTCAGGTCTCTGCACCTGCACTGCCCTATACTCAGGTCGATCTGGCAATTTCTTCACCCTCTCCACTGAGCCCCATGTCTCCAGCTTTACCTGGAGTAAGTTCTGACAGTCTTCTCTCTGAGAAGTCTTTCCTGACCTCCTTCTGCACTCACAAATCCAGATAAGACCCTCTCCGCTCCGCTGCCGCCCATCACGCTATACCTTCCCCATCATTTGTCATGCTCTTCACCTTGCGTATTGATTTGTAGGAATTCACCCAGCCATGGATCACTCTTGGAAAAATTCTCTCCAGGTGATACCCATGTGTACAGATTTCTCCTTCTCCTGGAATCAAATGGGAATAGTGGACTTTGATTATTGTTCTTAAATTTGGTATAAGAGGTGTGAGCCCCTCCCCAGAGATAAGCTACTACCTATCTCTGGAGAAGAGAGCACACAACAGGCCTATTTCCTCTGTAAAGTGCATCATTATTTAGAAAACATACTTCTTTCTTGATGGTAGAGTTGTTTTCAGTGCTCCTGTTACAGAGACTACATGGAGAAGCCAGCACCATAGGAGGTAAGGACGTTGGGACTGAGTGTCACCGGGTGTTAAATTTTTTTCTGTAAGTAGTGACAGTTGGGAGCAAAACTCTACTGAAAGAGTCACTTGATTGATCCCATAAAAGCTTAGTCCTGTATCGGCATCAGAACACTACCACCAAGCAAGATATGCCGGTTCTGGAATCTAGGACCATTTGAACTCCATCCCTCCACTTAAAAAAGAAAATACCAATATAGGAGGGTGCTGAAATCAGGGTGATTAATAACTGAAAGTTGCTTAGCAATGAATTTTGATGAGGAAATAAATGGATAGTGAATCCCTTTGGCTTGGAGTCTTGAACTAAAGAGTCCTATTAGTGCATTGCATGGAGGGGATCATGCCTGATTTTGGCAGATCTTCGAATACCCCACACACACACTGCAATCTTCATAAATTCAGGGATGTATCTGACTAGTCATGACTCTCCAGCAGCTAGTACAATGCATGGCACATGGCAGGTGCTCAAAAAATGTCAGTGGAATGAATGATGAACTGAATGAGAGGAAGGGACAAGAAAAGCCAGGTCAGAGAAGAGCTGTTTATCCCTCTATTTTTTTCAATAAATGACAAAATGCTGGCAATTCATAACTGGAATCCTCTGGATCCTTCCTAAAGTGAGAAAGAGCAGAAAAGAAGAGTGGGAGAAAGTAAGAATGAGTGTCTTTCAGATCTTCAGAGATTGTGCATCACCACATACCACTGACAAAACAAGTAGAGGAAAATGTTCTCTTCCAGCTTATCTGCTGTGGAGAAGACAGCAAGGAAAATCACACGGCTTGACAGCATTTGTCCAAATGCAAAGACACTGCAGTAAGATGACTGTCTAGAATGGAGGAAATATGCCATGTTAGCCAAACACACCAGTATTTATTTGAGATCTACATTTACACTTGGCATTGAGAGGCAATGCGGCAGTGCCCTCGAAGGGAGACAACTACCGCGGGATGCTTAGTCCTCAGACTCTGAAGGTCTCAAGACCAGTGCTGCTGGTAGTGTTCTTTCTTGCACTCTCTGGGTAAGATGGAGAGAGCCCATTTAATAAAGACTTGGATCAGTTCCTCCCATATTGTGTTTCACGGAGGGCTAGTGCCTTGAGATACTCCAGGAAACCAATGGTCCCCTGATCAGACAAGGAAGGAAATGCTGCAGGTCTTGGTCCTCTGTTTAGAAAGAAATAATTCAAATTAAAAACTCATTAACACTTAGAAAGGAATGAAATTCTGACATGTGCTACACCATGGATGAACCTTGAGGTCCTTATGCCAAGAGAAATAAGCTAGTCACAAACAGACAAGTACTGTAAGATTCCACTTATATGAGCTACCTAGAGGGTCAAGTTCATAGAGACAGAAAATAGAAGGGTGGTTACCAGGGCTGGGGGAAGGGAGGAATGCCAAGCTGTTGTTTAATGGGTACAGAGTGTTTTGTAAGATGAAAAAGAGTTCTGGAGATGGATGGTGGTGATGGTTGTACAATAATGTGAACACACTTAACACTACTGACTATACACTTAAAAATGGTTAAGATGGTAACTTTTATGTTATGTATATTTTACCACAATTAAAATTTTGAAAAATTTTTAAAAATCTCATTAACCCAGAGTTATGCCAAACTTTCATTCATGGAATGCCTTTTAAAACTCTTCTAAACAATTACCCCTCAAATGCAGGTGTAATGGGGTACACTGTAGCCTATTGTTTGAAAGTGCAATTCTAAGCTTGAGGCTTTGGGGGCAGGGGAACCGGCACCCCTGGGGACCAATGACTCTTTTGAACAGGTGTGAGACTCAGCAAACGGGTCTGCAGCACCTGCCCATACCCCAGGCCGTTGCCCATGCCCTGGGTTTGAGAGCAGATCATAAGCCCCAGAGAAGTACCGGCCTCCTCCACCTAGAAAGAGGCCCTCAGATTGTGCCCAGGGCGGTAAAGACTGAGCTGCTGACAGCCATGAGGGTTCTGCCTTTCCACTTCTTCTTCAACCTAGTTCCCACCTCAAACAGAAAAAGAAGCTCATTTTCTCTATGTCTGTGTCCCTGGCCAAGTTATGCTCAAAGTAAAAAGAAAGGGCTTTCTTTTATCACACATAAGGTCCCACATTAGCTGTTCTATCAAGACCTATTTTTACCAATTAATTTGAACCACAAGAAGCTGCCATATTTGACCATCTCCGACCTACAAAAATAGCAATTTCAAACAGTTTAACCCAAATAGTTATATCCTTAAAATTCCTCCTCACCTCCAGCAGAAGTCATTTTCAGTGGAAGACACTCGAGGAAATGCTGTCTTAGAGTCTTTCAAGGCACAATCCTCTTCAACTAAAATGTCCTCTGTGAGCTTCAGCAGGATTTAGCCTTCCCCTGCTGGCCTCCCCACACATTTGCTCCCTCCTACCTCCCACAGTGATCGCTTGGAATTGAAAGGACCCATGGCTGATGCCAGAAGCAGGAGCCACTGGTCCTCTCATGCCTCTCTGTCCCCTGGTGTTCCATTTGCACTTTCTCATGAGGTTGATCAATTGTAGCAACGCTATCTACTTTCAAAGCTTTTTTCCCCCTTTAAAACCCCTAGCATTAAACACACATACACACATACACACATGCACACATACCTTCACCCCAATTGTCATCTAAAATTCTGAATTCCTAATTCACCTGCTAACATACTTCTCTCCCTACTATACACTGAAGACCCTCTGTTTTAGATATTCCTTATAAGAGCTCCACCCTGGTGTGCTGCACAGACCTTTCCTCTCCCGCCTCTGGTCCTTCAGTATCCCTGACCTTAACATTAGAAATAACTCCCCTACCTCCAACCTGAATCCTGCTAGAAACTTTGGACTTATTTCTAAACCACCTTCTCCTATATGGCTTTCCAGAACTCTCTACCTTAGCTTTCTGCATCAGAGTTACCTTGCTTGTAGATATAAATGGAAACGGACTATTTGGTACCAAGGTACCCTACCCTGAGCACAGATTTATTCTTAGGAAACTCCTACAGATGTATTTATTTTGTGTATCTGTTTATCCATTTGGTTTTCCTACTCAACTCTAATGGCCTATAAAGCAATAAATACACATGCACATAATTAAATAAAATATTAGGATACCTCACCAATACTAGATCAACCACTAATGTTTGGTAGAGAACAGTCATGCTCCAGAAATAATTACTAGTGAGACTATAATATCATTTTTCTCTTGAAATTGAGAATGAAATAAAAATTGAACAACGAACAAGCAATTCAATCCATTCATTCAATTTCTTAGTCATGATGGCTTCTATAACAAACAATCTCAAAATACCAGTGCATAGTTCAATAATGGTCTACTTTTTTGCTCATGCCACTCTCTGATGTGGTCAGACAGCACTCCTGAGTGGTTCTCCTCCAAGCAGTGACTCAGAAATCCATTTTACTTCCATCTTATAATGCCACCATCTTCAACTCACGGTCTCCATGTGGACTCCACGGTGTACATCACTTCTGTCCATATTCCATTGGCCGGAAACTGGCCCCAATCTAACAACAATAGAGACTGAGAAATTTGGTCTTTCTGTGTAACCAGGAAGAGGAAACACAATCAATGAGCATTAGCCAGATTCAGACAAATTTTAAAATGGTGAAATTTGCTACATGCTGGCCACTGGGAGATTCTATCCTCAAAAACTTGCTACTAAAAATATAAACAAAGACTTTCAATAGAGCTGGAAAACTATCATAACAGAGAGGGGTAGGTGCTATTTCAGGATCTGCACTTCAAGAAAAATTAGTCCCCTATGAATTGCCTACTCGGTGACTCTCTCCAAGCCTTTGGCCCCCATGAGGATGTAGACCAAGCTTTGTTCATTCTCTTTACCTTCCACTCTTCATCCCCGCCATCTCTCATCCTCTTATCCACACCAGGAAGAGACAACCTTCTATTGATGCTTTGCTCAGCCGCCGTGGGCAGAGTCGCCATGAAATCCATTGAGCTTATGCTTCCGGGCCCCACATTTCCTCCGGTCACGTTCAAGGTCCTGTACATAACTTCAAATTAATAACTGTTCATCTTTTTCTTAAAGAGGGTTCCCCAAATTCTATAAACTCCAGCCTCCACAAACCTAGGTCCTCCCTTGACTACTGAACAGCTTCACCACATTATATCCAATCGATTGTTTCCTCATCCTCCCTGGCCTTTCTCTGCCATGGTACCTCTGCTGTCTCTTTCATGCGCTTCCACAATCTCACCTTCTACAGATCAGTATGTTGCAATTTTCCCCAGGTGGATCCCATTTTGCTCTTCCTTCCTTCCTTCTCCTCACACACACTTCTAGCCTGTCTATTTATCCCTCTGCACAGGACTTGATCTTCCGTACTTTCTCTAACATTCGCCAATTTAGTACTGCTGGCAGAATTCATGCGCATCCTGTTGACTGGCTCTTCCAATTCATTGATAAAGATTTTTAATAAACTCAGTCCTCACAGTCACCCCTGGGGCATTCTGCTAAACACCTTCTGGCAACTAGATCTGCTGCCACTTATTTATCAGTTCCATTACCTCTGGTTTATGGGTTTGGAACCAGTTTTCAATCTGCATCGGAATTTTCCTATTCCAGCAAATTTGAACTTGTTTTGCAAGTAAAATTTCATGAGACATTTTTATCAAGTGCTTTAGTAAAGTCCAAATAAGTAACATGTGCTGTGTTCCTCTCAGCCATTCATTCGGGTCATGTGTGTGTGTGATGTGTGTGCAAACGTGTGTGTGTGTGCATGCACATGCACACATTTCTTTTCAAGAAGCAAGCTACTAAGTTTGTCTGGCAGTATTGGTCCCTAAGAAACCCATGCTGCTGTTGGTCCTGGATTTCATTATTATCCTCCAGTTTGGTGCTAGTCAGTTTCCACTGGCCGGGACTGTCCCCTCTTCCTACTATTTGTCTTACACCATAAACAATTATTTCAGCTGAACGATGAAGTAGAACTTATAAGACCGGATTTCACAAGATCATCTTTTCCTTCATTTGAGGACCTCAGGGGTTTGCTCTCTGCTCCCAGCTGCTTCTAATCAAAGTTGCTTCCCTCCCACGGTCTTCACCCCGCTCCAAGTGCTGGCACCAATTCCCCCATTGAGCAAGATGACTCCGGAGGCTTGGGAAGCAGTTTCCCCTTCTTCAGCTTCCCCTCAGCTTGCTGCTGGCCTCCTATGGTAAATTTACCTGCATTGCATGCAGCTCAGAATCTCCTCTGCCCAATCCTCTTCGTATCGTGTGTGTTGGTATTTCCTGGAGTAGGACCAGTTCCCTCCCAGACAGACACTCTATCTTTAACCAAACTTTAGTCAAGCTCCTCTGAGCCCTTTCTCGAATAGGCCTCATCCTTACCAGACCTGCACAGTCCAGTTTTAACATGAATCCTGCTATGTCAGTTTAGACAGAATCCTCCATCCTCCATATCTGGTCACCCTCGATATCTGACCAAATTCTTGATCAGATGTCCGACGGTGCTGGGCTGCCTTCAGCAAGAATCCTGCTGTCCCTTTAGCCAGAATTCTCTTCACCCTTGATATCTCCACTGAGTAATTTTCCATCCACTGACCCCACCCTGCTCCTTGGCTATCAGTCCCCCCTTGTCCTTGCTGTACTTGGAATTGAGACCCTTTCTGTACTGAGGTCTCTCTTCCCCTGATGTCATAGTTCCTGGGCAAAATCTGTGTTTACCACTTTAGCTGCTGTCCAGCTCTGGTTTCCTTTACTGCAGCTCCTCCCCGGCCCCTTGGAGGAGCCCCGGCGGATGGTAGGTAATGCGTGTACCAGCTCATGGACTCGCCATAGCTCAGAGGCTTCACGGAGGAGTGGCGACGAGTGAGGGCAAGAGAAAGAGAATGGAAGCCAAAAAGAATATTCCAAACTTAAGGTAATTTATACTAGTAGTGACTTGTGGAAGATAGAGGGAGAAAAATGGGAAAAATAGAGATTGCATAAAGGCAGACGTGTAAAGACCAAGAGCTTCAGAGAAATGAGGGTCTGCTGAGAACAGTCTGGAAAGGTGGCAAGAAGTCTCTGAACTGAAAGCTGGAGACACTCTGAACTCTGAAAGTTTGTCAGCTTCTTTCTCTCCACGAATTACACCCTCTGAGCTTAGAGGGGGCAGGGAGCGCCCCAGTGGTCCCTTACAGAGAATGAAAGTCTGGGAGCTGGGAGAAGATGTGTCTGCCACTCCCAGCACGGCACCCTGCATTTCCGTGAGGAAGGAAGAGGATCACAGAGACAACATGTTTGAGTTCTGCTATGTTTCAATTCCTAGAGTCACAAGGGTCGTTTCCTGACCCATTTCTGATGCAGCATTTAGGGCATCCTGTCCTTCACAAACACGGCAGGAAATAAACCTAGCCACTCCAGGAATCAGGTTCTTCTTAGGTTCTAAAATCTATTCTCTAAAACCACGGGAGAGACCATCCTGACTCAGAACAGTGGCTTCTGACTGACAGCCCCGTTACTGTGAAGGATAGCCCCAACATTATTCTGTGAGTGTCTAAGGGAAAACTTCATAATACATTTGATGGTTGGCTATCAGCACTTCCGTTCCATTTTTCTGGTTAAATGTTAAAATGAGCATCGTGAAATTCTATGTGAAAGTGTAACTAATCATATTAGGGTCGTTAAAACATTACTACCCCTTTATGCTTGAGACTGTCCACAGCCGCTCAAATACTACTCATTCATGTATTCAGTCCATATTCGTCAAGTTGGGTACTAGTTCTCAGACGCTGTCCTTGGCTGTAAGAAAGCTCCCTTCCGGCCATTATCTGCCTGGAATTTACCTCTCCGCTGCTGTCTTTGCCCCACCCCATCTCATTCTTGCTCTCCTTTCTGTGTCTCTGTACCTTCCATCCCCGCCACCATCATCTTCCTGATGAAAAAGTAAAAATTAGTTCACATGGAGAAAGTAAAACCCTGCCTGGCCTTTCATCAGGCTGGAGTCACAGATCCAGCCCAGCTGCAACGTTCACAGGAAACAATATTTCTCCCAAGGACAGGCTGCAACTCCAGCGTGTCATAGCAACCCCTTCCTGAGTGACTACTGCGTTCTTACTCCCTGAGAAACTCTGTTCTCTTCAATCACCGACTGGCGGAAGCTTTGCTGTTTGAAATTGTATCAATAAGAGTAAAACCTCCCACTTTTAGCCTAGAGGGTACTTTGTGACACATAGAAGCAGCCTCGATTTACAAAGCAGGTGCAGAACTTCATTAAGGGGTTTCTGGGCACCACATTCCGTATTTACTTTAACTGTGGGTTTTTTACAGAAACGCTTTTCAGTCCAGATCTGATATTGACCTGTAGGCTATGCTACTTTGCCTATCAAAACACTGCTTCATTCAGTTTCGTCTGAACTCCAGCCTTCCCCAGAGTCCTAAGGGCCTCTATTTTTTTGTTTGTTTGGTAAGTGACCCTTTAAAGCACCTGCTCCTCCTTGCATCGGATCAATAAGCCCGGATGTGTCAGGCTGTCGGTTTGTTCCTGATGATCTTCAGTTTGTTGGCGAGGACACTGAACACCTAATGTCTATTCTGCCATAAAAAGAATGGATTTCCCCAAAGGCTGGCAGAACAGCTGTAAGATTCACCACCTACACTCACGTGTGGTTGTATGCTTTTTCAAAGTATATGGAAGCTAGAACTTCTGCCTCTATTAGGGATATTAACACAGTCATGCGTCACTTAATGACAGGGACATGTTCTGAGAAATGCATCATTAGGCGATTTCATCATTGTGCAAACGTCACAGAGTGTACTTACCCAAACCTAGGTGGTATAGCTACTACACAGCTAGGCTATAGGGTACTAATCTTAAGGGACCACCATCATATATGCAGTCCATCTTTGACTAAACGTCCTTATGTGGCACAAGACTGTACATGAAATGGGGTATTTGAATTGTACAAATCTTGCATTCAAGGAGTCAAGATCAGTCAATACTTTCATGTAAACTTGGAAATAATTACCCTAGACTGGGGATCACAAATTTTGTCTGTAAAGGTCCAGGTGTGATATCTAAGGATTGATCACAGCTAGTTCACTATGATGCTGTAGCGCAAAAGCAACTGAAGATGATGTGTAAATGAATGAGCATGGCTGTGTTCCAATAAAACTTTATTTACCAAAACAAGCAGTGGGCCAGATTGGGCTCAAAAGCTGTAGCTATCTGAACACTGTCCTAGACCGTGAGGATAAAATAGAATGACAGTTTGTGAGTTTGTGAATTGTCTTCTCCATTGAGGATGGATGTCAAATGTTACTTGAGTGCCTAGAGAAGGAAGACTGAAATCTGAAGAACTTTGAGAGTCCCCTGAAAAGAACATACTTCTACTCAATCATTACGATGAAGGACCATGAGAGTTAGCAAATATTTGGTACCTACCCTGTGCTTGGTACTTTACATAAAATGGCAAATCCTCATCGCGCTGCCAGGTGGGTGTTTAGATCCCCATTTTATATGTAGGGAAATCTGAAGTCCAGAGTAATTATGTATCTTTCCCAGAGTCGTTAAGTTGTTAAATGGTGGTATCAAGATGCAAAGCCAAGTCCATCTTACTCTAAAGCTGGTCTTTCTCAAATACACCCTGTAAGAATTTAAGCAAGTCAACTCTCCTTTGCCCATCAATCTCTTCTTACTTATTTTCAGCAGAGCTGGGACGTTACGTTCTCCCGTGTGCACTTAATCAGAGACTTCTCTGGTGACTCTTAGTGAAAAAGAAGTCTTATAATGGCAAGTCACCAACTTCCCACTGAAAGAACCTCCTGACAGCATTTTTCCAAGAACCAATGGAACCTATCAAAGATGAAACTCAGAAACAGGTCAGCAAAGCTCTATCAGCTGAGCCAGCCAATGGAAAATAAGCAACAAGAGCCCAGCTAATCTACAGGACACAAGACAAAAGAGATCTCGCAGCTGGTACATGATTGAGGCAGTTCTGATGCTAAAGGTGTTGGGGTTAATACATCCAAAGCCCTTTGCCATGAATTGAATTGTGTTCTCCCCCCCAGATTCATATGTTGAAGCTCTAACCCCCAATGTGATGGTACTTGGAGGGGGAGCCTTTGGGAGGTAATTAGGTTTAGATGGGGTCATGAGGGTGGGGCCCCGTGATGGGATTAGTGCCCGTATAAGAAGAGACACAAGAGAGCTTGCTTCCTTGCCCTCTCTCAGCACACATGTACCAAGGAAAGTCCACGTAAGGACATAGCAAGAAGGCAGCTGTCTGCAACCCAGAGAACTCTCACCAGACACAGACCCTGCTGGCCCCTTGATCTTGGACTTCCAATTTCCAGAATTGTGGGAAATAAATTCCCGTTGCTTAAGCCACCCAGTGGATGGTATTTTGTTATGGCCGCCCACACTAAGACATACCTCAAGGGGAAAACATGTATAGACAAAAATCCTTGAAAGGACTTGGTCCCTTCAAAAGCTCCATTGGAAGAAAACTATACAGTGTCTAAGGGAACCACAATGTTTCCTCATTTTTGAGACCTGAATAAAACTAAGCTATTCTGGCAGAAGCATTGAAAGTTTTTCCCTTTCAGTCCTCAGACAGCCAAATTTGCATCAATTTCTGGACTAGAATAGGCTGGGTCCTTTCGCCTCTTGTAGGGTGTACCAGCCTTACCCTTCGCAGCAAACAATGAGTGGCCTGCTTTTGTAAACTGCATAGATGATTTAAATATCCATTTTAGGAAATGCTAAAAACTAGTTTCTTTAAAGAATACACTGTTAGTAATTACCTTCCCATCACGATGCATCTTAATGCCATTTCACTTTCTTTGGGGAGAAGGCAGCGAAAAGGAACAGCTGATGTGGAGGGTAACTGAGTTTCAGATTGCAGTCCATGAAACCCCAGAAAGGAGCCCGACAGTGTGATACAAATCCCAAGTGTGCATCTACGATAGGATAGTGAGGTTTTTCGGGTAAACCATCTTTGGACACAAGGAGCACTTCCTGTTGGGTAAGCCTCATCATGGCCAGTTTCATATGCCATTTCTTAGCACACTTGGGTACAGCACACCATCACTCTTATCCGCTCAGTCCAGACAAAGGAGCTGTGGCATGGCAGGGAGGCTGAGCAGGTCTGGGTTGCCACAGTTCCCAGGAGTCAACCACAATAGGATGCTCCTCTCTGGGTTAGTGGTCTGCCTTTGATTCCGAGAGAGACATTGAATTTTCTGGAGAAATTCTAACAGGAGAACATCTTGGTAAATGGCAAGCTTGTTCAAAAAACAAACTAGAGCTGATTTTCATCTATGACGTGCTAGAAACTAGCTTTCACGCCTTCCCTGGTTAAGCAGAGGAGGCAGGGGGAGGTGTGGTCTTTGTTTTGATTCTAGTCTCAGGCATCAGACAGCCCATGAGAGAGCAGATCTGGGGGTTCAGAATATTCACATTTTGCAGTAGAAGAAACACCAGACTAAAGCGTAGTTCTAGTCCTTTCATTCACTGACTTTACGTGTGGGTAAATCACTTAACTTGACACTGATTGAGTTATGACACCAGTAAAATGAAGGTCATAATATCTCCCATCAGGGCTGTTGTGAGAACAAAATGTGCTGCAGAGTATGATCCACAAGTAAGGAATTATTAAAATCTTCCCTCTTTCTGGCCGAAATGGTAGCAAAGACTGCCAAGGGGCTAGGTTCAAGGCATTTGTCATGAGAGCATCTCTTTTCACAAACTTGATTCCATTGACGATCCTTTGCCAAACAGACACTAGAATTCAGAGACAGTGATGTCCAGGCAAGGCACTTCTGGGAGAAGGCCCTTGGCTATCACCTCGACCTTCCTGTGGAAGCCTGAACCTCTGCTTGGAGCTTTGTGATTTAAGTCGAGACCATTGGCAGATGCTGCGCTGACACTCAACAGTGTGCCGGCAAGCATCTGTGGCCAGAGTCTTGGGTCAATCCCCCACTATGCCAGCCTCATTTCACGTCACCTTGGGAAGTTATATAACTTCTCTGTTCCCCCTTGACCTGGCTAGAAAGATATGAGTGGTGCAATAGTGAATTTTATGTGCCAAACTGGGCTGGGCCTTGGTGCCCACAGATAAGGTCCAACATTATTCTAGGTGTTTCAGTGAGGATGTTTTTGGGTGAGATTTGCACTTATGGTGGGCTGTGAGTAAAGCAGATTACTTTCCACAACGTGGGTGGGCCTCTGCCAATCAGTAGAAGGCTTCAATAGCCCAAACACTGACCTCCCCAAGCAAGAGGGAATTCTCCAGCGGACAGCCGTCAGACTTCGTCTACCACATCAGCTCTTCCTGGGTCACCCGCAGACGGCCTTTGGGCTCAAATTGCAGCTCTTTCCTGAGTCTCCAGCTTGCCAGTTTCCCTCATCAGATTTTGGACTCACCGAGACTCCACAATGGTGTAAATCAATTTCTTAAAATAAACATCTTCCTATACATGTGTATATATATACATGAACACACACATCCCATTGGTTCTGCTTCTTTGGAGAACCCCAGCCGATACAGAGGGTAATACCTATCTTCGAGTGTTGTTATAAGGCATAAATGAAAGTGTTGGGTACACACCAGGCACTTGGTAAATATTCGACTTTCGTTATTATAAGAAAGATGAAAAAGAGAGGGTGAATCTGCCCTGGCTTCTATTTTGGCAAAAATGATCCCACCTCTTACTGCTTTTTCTTGTAAAGGGATGGCGTTAGAGAGCCACAGATCCTCTTACAGATCCAATGGGACGAAACTTCCAACCAAGTTGGAAAAAAGTGGCTGCTTGTATTTGCTTCCCTTCACCGTTACCCAATTCACAGAACTCGGCGGCAACTCTGCAATCATTCTCTGTTGGGTGCTCCAACTTCTAAGGCAGAGCAGTAGACATGGCCTCTTTCCTTCTTCCTCAAATTGTATGGTGGCCTCGTAAATGTGTGACCACATGGGATCAGGTGGAAGCACTCTTAGAGGGTGTCTATTCAGAATAAAAGGATGAGTGTCTGCATACTTGACAAGAACAATATATGTGGGACCCTTGACACAAGGATTGGCCCCAGATGTGCAACAAAGCCCAGTTAAACCCCTTTATGTGACCTGTCAGCGTGCCTTAGAGAGATAGTCTCTCCTATACTACCTTCCTGGAGCAGGTAGCATAGACCCACTGAAGATGAATTGAAAAGCTAAGGTCCACAGTAAACGAACATCTTCAGATCGGAGGGAACCTCTAAAGCTCCTGTAATTAGAAAGCCAGGCTTCGGGGAGAAGCACGCCTGAGCCATTAGGAGTAAAGGCGGGAAGACTGCAGCGCAAAGAGCAGAATGCAGCCCTCCTGGCTCTCAGCCCTTCATCCTGCCGCGGAAATGAATCTCCCCTTCCACCACAGAAGAAAAAATAATTGGATTTCCCTAAGTCTTATGAAGGTATAACTTGCAATTCAGAAGAATCTGTGTATTTAACTTTATTCCTCATCCGCCCCAGGGGTATTGAAATGAAATAAATGAAACTAGAACCACAATGCTGGGGCTGGCTCTGATGGGCCCCCAGTGCTCCTTGTTTCCTTCCTGCGCTGTCATTGCACTGCTGCCGCAGATAAAGGGACGGGAGAGCAATGCGGCGCCCAGCTGAATACAAAACCGCAGCCTCCTCTCCGCCTCCCCTCTCATAATTAATCTTCTCCGCTTTCCGCAGGAACCATCCTCTGCAGTGCTCATCACGGGCTGGGGCTTTGCCTTTTGTTGTACTGTCGCTGTCTTTTGTTTTTGGAAAAGAAGAAAAAAATATCCATGGCGCATAGACCCTGCATGTGAGGGTAGCCGGGCTTCAAATACAGCACGTCACATGTAAAATTCATGTAGCTCTCCTTCTATCAATTTGAGCATCATTTCCATGCCTAAAGAACCTAAGAAATACAATGCTAACCAGTATTCTTTCTGAGATTATAGTCCCCAAATTTAGACTTATTAATAACTAAGATCGAGCTCTAATGAGTGGAATACTTTTCAAAAGACACCAAAAACATCAGGTGAATGTAGATATTCCATTTATGAGCCGAAAGAAGCCGATATTTCTGAACTCCTTTACCGTTCACTGATGTGGTTGCCATGGAAACCATAACATTAAGCCAGGCAGTTACTTACCTCCACATTACATAATATTATCTAATGCTTAGTTACTCCTGAACAAACGTGTTTATTCAGTAGCTTTTTGTCCATGTAATCAGCCATATCTGCTTTCACTTGATTAAACCAGGAGCCGCGGCATAAAATCATTTATTGCCATGCGCTTTGCGCCTGTTACTCATCCAGAAAATGACGTGCTCTGTGTTTGCCACAGAGACTGTGCATGTGAACTTGTGGAAGAGGTTCTGGCACGGCTGACACAGTACATCGTTATGGATTAAAGCAATTAAGAGGAAAAGAAGATGAAGGGACAAGCTAGAGCAGAAATATTTCAGATGAAATTATGATGGTTTTGAACCTTTTTTTTTTTACAAAGAAGGGAAAAGACAACTCAGATCCCAGGACGTCTGTACGTATCGGGAAAGTTCTTTAGGGGAAAAATGTTTACTACTAAAATTCTTGTTCCAGCTAGGAACATTATTGCCCATATTAGTAGTGGGCCTGTTGTGTGATTATTATTGATTACATGTTACTTGTGAGACCATAATAGATGACCACTTTTCCATGATCCCAGGGCTTTTTCCTTTTTAGTCATGGCATCAGACGCTCCCTTTATTCCTCTTCTGACTCATTTTTTTTTTCCTTTTTCTCCCCAAAGCCCCCCAGTACATAGTTGTATATTCTTCGTTGTGGGTCCTTCTAGTTGTGGCATGTGGGACGCTGCCTCAGCGTGGTCTGATGAGCAGTGCCATGTCCGCGCCCAGGATTTGAACCAACGAAACACTGGGCTGCCTGCAGCGGAGCGCGCGAACTTAACCACTCGGCCACGGGGCCAGCCCCTCTTCTGACTCATTTTAACACGCAACTTTTGGTTATTTCTCAATGAGCGACAATGATGAATGGAACACCCGGATATTAATAATGTTTGTTGAGACAAAGATCTTTAAGAAGTAATGAAACTTACTTTACCCATAGGCCAGTCTACTGTCTATACATTGCAAGATCTGGAGGAATTTATTTTTCCCCTCCCTCCCTCTCTCTCTCTCTTTCTTCCTCCCTTCCTTTCTGTCTGTCTTTTTAAAATAATCACTGCTTTAGATAGATGTTAACCGGATATACTGAGAAATGAACCCAATCCATAGGCTGGGTTTTTTTTAAAACACTTTACTAGATATGCGTGTAACTATGCAACCTGTTTAGTGAGTTTCTGATATGTTCTTTGTTAGTACATTCTTATTAAAGACACAACGATAATGTGCATAATTATTTTAGAAAAAAAGATCGGTAAACTAAAAGTTCATTAAAACCACTCAAAATTCCCACCACCCAAAAATAAGGAAATAGCATTTAATTAGCGTTTCTAAAGGAAAGCCTTTTGGTTGGCTTTGGTCTGTAACTCCTTTCTTGCTGTCTTTTCTTGTATCTGTTGATGCTCACCTGTTCTGCATTGGCATGCCACCTTATTTCAATGTCCCAATATTTTTGCATGTAATCCTTAGTCTCTGCATCTGCAAAAAGTCAAAGTTGACTTTTCCTACTATTTCTAGAAGCTTTATTTCCCTACAACATTCTCCTTCTCTGTCCTTTCTCCTTTTGCCATTCCTAGCTTCTCTGAGCTAGCCAGCACATACTGCTTTCATGAAGCTTCCTTTGTTTATTGGATTCTTTCTCTCTCCCTTCCCCCCTCCCCCTCTGGGCATTGTACCCTCCTACCCCACTCACCTCTTAATATAAGATTCAGTTCAGGCATCAAATACTGAAAAAAGTTGCCAGTTTACAACATTTTCCCACCCACGAGTGAATTTGCCCCCTCGCTTCCAGCTGCAGCCTCTAGCGTGTGTGTATTTCTATCACAGCACCTATAAAGCATTGGTTTCTCAGTTGTTGGTCAGTCTTTCTCCACTCACTTATTGAACCAATATTTATGCATCAATCCAGGCCAGGGGGTCAACAGAGGCAAACAAGACTGCTGGGGTCTGGTCCCCGAAGGCGTTTACCCCTCTGTTTCTTGAATATCCTTGTAGCCTCAGTGCCTAGCAAAATGCCTGACCCACCGTGGACACCTCAGATTTGTCTGTTGAATTGTTTTTTAAATCTTCCAGTTTTATTAAGTGGTATTATTTAAATTTTATTTAAATTTTAGAATAGAAAAATATAGAAATTAATAGAAAAGATTTATGCATCTTCTCACTTAGCCATAAATTGCGTCACATTTTTCTGTACATATTTTCCAAACAAAATTTCCTTAGATATAATTTAAATCTTCTTTAAAAGTGGAGTCATACAACATGTGCTCTTTGTACTTAGACAACCCACAAGCGTGGCCATCAGCATTCAGAATGGCTTCTTATCATGTAGGAACAAATGTTTCTGAGTAAGGGGACACTCCAATGGCTCAGGCGATTCTTTAGCCATTCTGCCTTGGTCTGGCTCTCTCTATTTTTTTATAACTGGCCTCCAGTGAAGTCTTTGCCGACTTTTCACTCCTCTGGAAACAAGAGCAAGAAAGGACATAGAAACCCAAGTCCCAGAAGACAAAGAGCTCAATTCCAAGAAAACAGACCAGGATTAGTCATGCTTTGTCTGTGGCTTCTAATCTACAGTCCCCACTCAGGGTAGCTCACCAACATCTTGAAGGTCTGATGCATAAACCCTCTTATTCAGCATCTGATTTTGTACTCAGAAGATTTGCATACCAACAAATCTCAGACTGTAGAAGCTGAGTCAAACCAGCTTGGCTTTCAGATGCTCATCCTGCTATTGGGGAAACTGTAGACAACTTATTAACTCTCTCTTTTCAGTCTCAGTTTCCTTTTTTGGAAAATAAGAGCCATAATAGAAGATTAAGTGAAAGGCATGCATATATAAAACCCTTAGCCTAGTGCATGGCACAGAGACAGCATTTAACAAGTATTAATGCTGTAACTTCTCTTTCCCTCCCCGCACACATGTACACACACATACATGACTCAGATACACGAAGATCACATACTTATCTCTTTTGAAAATGCGGAGGTCTTTTCCTCTTAAAGTAATGCAATGTTAATTACCTGTATGCTTTGTACGTCCCCACCTTCTAATAAAATGTTTTCCGTTGGCTTGACATCTAATCAGCTTATTCTTTTAGACTCTATACTTTCCTTGTTTTCTAATATAAGTGATTTCCTCACCTTTGAGCCTCAATGGTCACTGCACTTAGAATTCTCATAGTATCCATCTTGCCATTGTTCAGTCATACAATCATATAAGAGAAAGTTTTGATTGCTAATAGTTTTAAATGACTCTACTTTCACACATCTATGATAAATTTTATTTGGGGAGCTGAACTGAAACTATTTCATAAAATGGAATTTCACACAGAGAAGAGCAAAGTAAGAACATGAAACTAGTGGACATTGTTGCCATTACCCTATTTCCCTTTGATTATCCAGAGTTTCACAATTTAGTTCAGTTGGGAAACACATGTGCAATGAGTGGACAGCACGGAGATGGCCATCTTTGACATCCCCAAATTACAAGGTGGAAGGATCTAGTCCTCATAGGCTCCAACAGGAAACTCAAAAGTTAGACAAGAAAGAAACAAAGCTGACCCTCCAAAATGTTGGGGTTCTGAGTTAAAGGAGCCCGATGCAGCCAGTCCACCGGCATCACATGGGAAAGACGATGAGGAGGGGAAGGCAACAGAGCAGAGGAGACTGCCATCAGAACTCCGTTTTTATCTTCTCGTGTCCACTTGATACAATTCCAGGAGCCTCTGTGCTGTGTCCCATTAAAGGAAGGACGCGAGTTTATTCTTGTATCGACAAAACAGGAAGCCTTGCCGAAGAATGTGCTGTAGCCTAAGAAACACCGTGGTGGGTAGATAAGCTCGATCCAGCACACTTTCTATTGTGGTGATAAGAGTGTGGTTTTGAGGGAAAGAATGTATATATATTTATATATGTATAAATTCTGTGAAAGAATCCTACTTTTCTGAAGCTGGATACCTCAGTTTACCTAAATATTTGCTGAATGTTTTCATAAACTTGCTTTTAAGATAAACGGTTCGTAAGATTTTATTGCCCACCGTATTTATTTATTCTCCAGACATCGCCCTTGTACATATATGCTTACATCTGACTTGTTCCCATTGGAGTCCACATCTAGTCTTGGAAGCAACTAGGGCTTATGAACCCCACCTTATAGAGAAGGCAGCCAGGAGCTCTGAAAGCTACAGTTACACACCCAAGTCCCACAATGAGTAAATCAGTGGTACTTTTTTTTTTTAATGAAAGCCATGGAGTCTGATCCCAGAAAAATGCAGAGATACACAAACTTTACATATTATTTCTGGAGTTGTAGCCTCCTTCAGAGCCCATTCATGGAACCCCAGCTTAATAATCCTTCTACGTGAAAGACCTAGGGTTCACATCCCGTCTGGATCTAAGTCCAGCATCCCTGCCCCCACCCCACAGAGCTCCAGTATCTAAATTCATGTTCACTCAGGCCAGGTCTAGTTAAAGATGTCTTTATAATATCCTCGCTCATCTTCTTTTCCTTAATTTCCAGGCTGAGACATAACTTTGTTTGCCTCATTCGTTGGAGAGCTCCTTCATCCCTGAGTTATGTTGGATCTTCTCTGGAGCTGACCTGCAGCAACCTGCATGAGGAATTCCACGAGGATTTACGCCAAAAGGAGGACAGCACTTCTGCGCAGGATGCCCAGTCCCCGGATGCTCCTAGACAACAGCACATCGGGCCACGTCTTCTGAGCATGAAAAATTCCCTGAACCTTTGGGTGTTTCTTTGTATACCCATTAAACTCTTGTAGAGTGAGTACCAATTGTTGCCATTCACGTGCTACTAGCTGACCTGTCTTTGGCATTCTTAATGGGTCTCTTCTTTGAACACACATGCTAAAATCCCAAATAAACTGTTAACTGATTAAATCTAATAGTATGTTAAAAGAATGACCTAGTCATTCCTCTTTGTGACCATTTTAGGTTTATCCTAGGAATGCAAGCACTGTGCAATATTAATAATGTGATTGACTCAAATTTGCAAATTAGAGGAGAAAATTCACATGATCCTTTCAATCAATGCTGAAAAAACATATGATAAAATTTAGTACCCATCCATGATGAAAATGCTCAGTAAGGTACGAATGAAAGGAAACCACCTTTACATAATATCTGAAAGTGAAATATTAGGAATACATATTCCCACTAAAATTTTAGAAAGCAAGATATCAGCGAGCCGTAACTGTTGCTATTCAACATTGTCCCACGACTCTTAGCTAATGCAATGGGATAAAAATAAATAGGAAGCCTAAATACTATAAAAGAAGAGACCAAGCAGGGTTTTTTTTGCTCACAAATTATCTGCTCTAAAAAATGCATTGGCCCTTCCACCTTTTCATCCTTACCCAACTGTGTGGGATGCGTGCTAACGTTGGCCTCCCTTGCCCAAGGTCACAGAGCCAGTAAGATCCAAGGCCGTGATTTCACCTTTGTCAGTCTGATTCCCGAGCCACCAACGTCATCACCATCCCGTTCCCTCCTTGCACTGTTTGAAAATGGGAAAATAAAACAAAAGACAACAACTCCCAAAAGGGTCAGCGTCATGAAAGCAGGCACCAAAGCTTCCCAGCCGTTTCTCCTGTGTCTCCCTCTGAGAAAAAGAGGCTAGACAGTGTGATCAAACATCAGAGCTCTTGCTCTAATTTAAAAAACAAAAATACCCTCATTAACCAAAAGTACAAAGCGACAGGAGAATGCCAATGAGCAGCTCATCCTCACTGGACTTCCAGTGCATGGAACTCGGACCACGGACACACCTGTATTTTTTTCCCATAAGACCTAATGGGTCGGTGGAACGCTCATTTTTCTGATAGAAAATAGATAGGACATTTATATGTCCTCTTTCAGAGGGTCCTGGTAAGCCTAACAAGGACGCTGTCCTGGAGCATTTCACAGAATTAAATGCCTAAGAAAAGCTGAGCAGTAACAGGAGGGACCTCCGTACCCAGCGACCTTTGTTCCGACCTGCTCGTCATTGTCTGTTCTCAAACTTTTCATAGAAAGTACATCAGATGAGAGAAGGAAAAGCATAAACACTTTGTCTGCTAAATCTTAGTTTTTCAAAATATATTTGGCTTCGCTGTCCGAAGCTATTTTGGTTGCACTCCGCTTAAAGCGCCGTTGACTTTTTCCCTTTGCCTGTGGTTAACTGTACTTCCTTTTGTACTACTGAGAAAAATTAGTGTGTAGGCTAGAGTTTCTTGCTGGGTCCTTAAAAAGAAATTGTATCATCAAAACCTGGTAGTTATAAACTGGGCTTCAAAGCAGCCAGAGAACTCCAGAGGTTTATTTCAGGAAAATATATGTTTTCTGTAACATACTTAAATGCTGAACGAATATTATGGGACTGCTATGAATACTAGGTGGTGTAGGCCTCTGGCTACAGCATAGTTCTTTATAGTCTAGTTTACTGACATTAACCATTATAGATAACCATTATAATGTACTAGCAACCTGGGGATTTTTCTATTCACTTTAAAATACACAGCTTTCATTTCACACTGGACTACCATATTGAGGCAAATCAGGTCTAAACACGTTTGGAGGTTAAGTAAAAAATTTCTAATTGTTTCCAAAATATCTTGTTTCTGCAGAACACATTGGTAATGTTGGACATGCTGGATGCAGAATGCATCATACCTGCCTCCAGGGTTTAGGGAAATTATACAGAGTTTTACCGAGAAAAGGAGGGCCACCCTTTCTGGTGGTGGTTGCTGGTATACCTGTAGTTTCTGACGCTGACCATTTCTGAACCTACTTTCCTCTAATAAAATAAATGCAGATAGTGTAAGGAGGCCAGACTACCATAGAGTGAGTTCCAGAATTGTAAGAAACTTCCTCCAGCTTCACTGTCTTATCACACAACGTGGATGAAGATTTTGTCCATCATAACTGATTTCTTAAAACTCAAGGTTAAAGGGGGTTTGGTCAAAGAGTTTAAAAATATATGTGGCACCCGCTGTGTCTTCTCAACCTGGTTTGCTCACACGGAGCTGAACTCACCCAGAGAAAGACATGGGCTTCTCTGAATAGGTTCAAAAATATGATGGATGTTTTGTCAGGGAAAACAAGCTCGGGCGTGCTCGCAGCTGGAGAAATATTTGCCGCCTGACCTGACTGCTGGATGTTGCCCTATGACATGAGCATGAAACAGAGCTTCAGAGGCGTCCATGTTTTGCATCAACCTTGATATTTATAAGTTCGCGTGAACAGATGTCGCGCTGCCGTCTCACTGAGCGGGGCTGTGGAGGATGCAGGAGCTGCGTGAGCCGTGTAATGTTTTCCTACGTGTTGTCTTGGCAGGTGACAGCCTGATGTCTCAGAAGACTAAGGGGAGATGATTGCAGCATCATTATTGGGGCCATCATCATCACCATCATTTCTAGTAATATTAATCAGTCACCTGAAATGAGTCAAAAGCCGGAGAACGAACACAATGAGGTGGCTCTGCATCACACAGAACCCAGCACTATCCCTCCAGCCAAAACAGAGCCGAGAGAGAGGGAACTAGCCTTATAGAGCTCTCGCTGAGTGCTGGCCCCGGTGCTGGGTACTTTGTGGCATCCATGCGATTGGGCTTCGTGAGCAGTGTAATCAACATGCGTCTTGAGAGTTACACAGGAAATCTTGGCATCCACGCTCATGCCAAACGGAGGGTCTGTTTTCAGCTGAAGCCTTATAAAGGAAATTACTCGTCCGACGTACAGATCCAGCAAGTGACCCCGTCCTTGACCACAGAATAGAAGCCAGGACAATGATTAAGAGGATGCGATCAAGAAGGCAGGAGCTGTCCTCAGGTCGCCCGGGTCTGACTCCCCGCTCTAACCTGGACCTGTCCCTTTCTTCTCCGCATCTCACAGAGCCTGTGCCTGTGGGAAGATGGGAGAATGTAGGGCTGTTGACAGGGTTGTCGTGAGGCTTGAACGAGAATCCAAGTAAGCTCTCAGCCCAGTAATTCGCACATGATGGCTGGTGCCCATTCTTATGATAAACCAGACCCAGGACACAGAATGTTCAGGGAAGCGGGTGACACGGGGGAGCCGCAGCGCCGTGCAGCAGGGAGCGAGTAATTAGAAGCAGGCGTTGCTCTGCAGAGCACATTGGAGGAGGCAAACCTACCTAAAAACACAAATGATAAAGATCATATCTGATGCCCATGTTGAGCATAGGCTGAGAGTGAAAACTGCGACGTGACACGTGGTGCCCGAGCACAGACAGGAAGGGCCACAAATAGCACGAGTGGATGCCAAAGGACCAGAAGAACGTGGTCAGCGCAGAAGGAACAGAAAACCAGCCCAGAATAGAGATTGTTCTCAGCCACATCCTGTGAAGAGTTTTCCTTTGTCTTTGCTTTCCCTTTCTCTTCTTCTAAAAAAATCTTTTTTAGGGGGGCCAGCCCCATGTCATAGCGGTTAAGTGTGTGCGCTCCACTTCGATGCTCCAGGTTCACAGGCTGCCATCCTGGGCACAGACCTCGCATGGCTGGTCAAGCCACACTGTGGCAGGGGTCCCACATAAAATAGAGGGAGGTTGGCACCGATGTTAGCTTAGGGCCAATCTTCCCCACACACACACACACACACACACAAATCTTTTAAATCAATTTCTTAATGAAGTGGAAATGGAAATATATAACAGCGCCCCACAAGGCAATATTAATTTATACTTAAGTAAATTGCAAAGGAAAATAAATACAGTTTTCATCCCATTTTCTTGTATCCACTAATCTTTAACAAGTCCTCCTGGCCATTAGTCACTGGGGGCACCTTATCATCATATTATAATCAAGATGCCGTGGCCCAAAACTGTGAGCGTTGTGGAAGAACGTGGCTCTGCCTGGAAGTGACCCACATGACGATTTCATGGATTTTCCCTCATTTCGGTTCCTCAACAACACAGTGAGGCACATGTCGCAATTTTATGAAGAGGAAACTGGGTCATAGACCCTAAATTCCAAGCTGACACTGCCCTCATTGTTCCAGTAGCGTCTGCATTATACTTCTGCCTCTTTTACGTTCTCTGAAACTAGGCTGGCTCTTTACTCAATTTTAATCCACTTATTTTCATCCTCCACCCCCAAACCCGTGCAGACTGAGAAGGAAAACGCTGCTAACGTCATCACGTTTCCTGCCTAAACATGAAATTACCATAGCTTCTCTCTCTAAGATGCAGGCCAGTTATATATATCTACTTTTAAATTCTGGTACTTAAAATCTACTCACCTCAGGCTTCCGTATAATATCAATAATTTGCTGCTGAATTCCCACTTGTCCCACATGTGTGTTTGTTTGTTTTTTAAAGATTTTATTTTTCCTTTTTTTTCCCCAAAGCCCCGTGGTACATAGTTGTATATTTTAGTTTTGGGTCCTTCTAGTTGTGGCATGTGGGACGCTGCCTCAGCGTGGCTTGATGAGGAGTGCCATGTCCACGCCCAGGATCTGAACCAGCAAAACCCTGGGCCACCCAAGCAGAGCGCGCGAACTTAACCACTCGGCCACAGGGCCGGCCCCTCCCACGTGTTTTATTATTGCGTGTTTTGGTCTGTATTATCAGCTTATTATAGGCAGGGAAGAATCATAAAAGCAGATGGATTAGGAGTGCACTAGAAGATGCTTTCTGATCATATGATAGGGGTGTGCTTTTGGTTTAATTAACATTGAAAACCTTAGAGGAAACTCCAAGATCATAGGAGTGGGTTATTTTGGGACCAACACATTTATGATGTTGGGAATATGACCGACATTCTGCTAACCAGAGAGCTGCGTTACCTCTCCTTAGATGGAACTGTAAGTTGTCTCTCCTTCTTTCTCATTACAGACAACAAAGAGGCTATGTCAGCGTCAGGAACTGTGCTCAGGAAAAAGTGGGAGAACCTCAGTGCAGCAGATCCAGGGGAGTTTTCTGACATGGAAATCTCCATAAGGGAATGGCATTTGATCCTGGCATCTCCATGAGGGGAAAACATAGTGGGTGGGGAAATGGGGCAATCGATACTGGAAGGTCACCTCAGGAAAGGAGGAGCCAGGCGTTTCACTAGGAATTTATCTAAGTGAATGAAAACAGAATTATCCAAGTTGTGAGCTCTGTTGGGATACGTATGATGGCACCGTTTTATATTTAGAACTTTCTCCCAGCTATTTGCATTAGGTTTCGAAAGGAAATAAGAGGAAGAAAAGAATCATAGGCGAGCATTCCTCAGTCATGTTTCAAATTACCTAAAGCCACTTTCTTGAGGGATTCCAGACTGTGAAATGTAAGTTTTTCCCATCTAAGAACAGAATGGAACTTCTAGGAGAGACTGTCTTCTCCCAGGGTACCCATGAATGGTTGTGCAGGTTGTGCACTGAACAACTCTAGGAGGCACCATTCAAATTGTAGTCTATGTTAATAATATTTCTTAGAATGACGCAGGGCACGACCTGAAGAGATGCACAGAATATACTGTTTTTTAGTCACAGTATTGCCATGTCTTGAAAATTTCAGAACAGGGGCTTGAGAATCAGGGGTTCCTATTAAAAGAAAAAAGTGGGCCTATTGGTGAAAAGAAGAAAGGAAATGAGAATGGGAGAGCTTTCACTATAACATGGTGAGTTTGAAACCCCATCTCACTGCTTTTAAGCGTAGCCTTGGGTGAGTTACCTAACGTCTCTAAAAGCTGTTTTCCATTCGTAAATAATGACTAAATCATATCTTGCAGGACTGCTCTGAGGGAAAGAGTTACCCTCCTGTCAGTGCAGCACACGACTCATGGCGGGTGCTAAGGAATTGTAGCCATTGTTATTATTTGTATTCCGTTAGTTGGTCATCCTATGGAAATCCTAGGATGTGACAGAGTGGGACAGGACCTGGGACGGCAAAGTTTCCTTCAATGTTAAGCCTACTGGGATATTCATCTGGAAGCAAAAAGAAATGATTATGAATTCACAGACCAATGAGTCATCAAAGGAGAGGGGAGGGAGGAAGAGGTGAACACAGAGGATTTTTAGGACAGCGAAAATATTCTAAATGAAGTCATAATGGTGGATGCATGTCGTTATACATTTGTCCAAACCCATAGAACGTACAACACCAAGAGCGAGCCCTAATGTCAACCACGCACTTTGGGTGATAATGATGTGTTCACATAGGTTTACTGATTGTGACAAACATCTCACTCTGCTGGGGGATGCTGATAACGGGGATGCTGTGCCTGTGTAGGGGCAGGGGATATGGGAAGTCTGTACTTTCCACTCACTTTTGCTGTGAATCTAAAGCTACTCACTATATCTTCCATTTATGGAGTAAAAGACCTAAATGATACTCGTGGGCCTTTTATATATTTATAAGTATGAGTAGGACTATATGCGTAAACTCTGCTCAAACCAGAAGGAATTTAAGTGACTTACTAAATACAAATTCAAATTCAAATTTGGGTGGTCCAAGGATTCTTTTCTTAGCTGGCTTACCATTATGACAGAATTTTAAAAATATAGATGAGGGAATTTGCATGAAAGTGTAAGAAGGGGAGGAAAAATAGGACTTGGCCAGGTATACATTTGCATGAAATTTATATGCCTTTGCTCAGATTTGGACACAAATTTTCCTCCAAGCTCCTTAAGAGACAAAGCAATGAGAGAAATACGATGAGATTCCCAAGTCATGGTAGGCATGAAATGAAAACAAAGCAGCTGCTACTCAGGGGTACAGATTTCTCTGTCCTGAGATGGGAGAGAAATTCCTCTCTAGGTGCTCAGAGATGGTGGAATAAGAACAAACTCTAAAGACTATGCGTTTGAGTGCAAGACGGAATATTTGCCGCGTTGAAGAACTAGGACAAACCAATGTTAGAATTTCTTTCCCATCCTGATTTAGACTTGGACAGTTCCAGAGCACTTCATCTTTTCCCTTGTCCCTTTGCCAGTGAGTCTGGAAGCTGAGGAGAGTTGGAGGTGGTGGCTGAGGTCTGTTTCTGTGTTGACCTGGCTCCCTTCTTAGGAGAAGATTGAATCCACTCAAGACATCACTTTCTGGAATCTCAAACCCAGGAGCCTCCCCTCTTAGGGACGGCCCAGGCTCTTAAGGGGAGTCCTACCAGTCCTACCAAGAGCTAAGGACAGTGGCATTTGGGGCCTCTCATACATGACCCAAAGCCTCTTTTGCTATCCAGCTCCCCTAAAAGGATCCTCTACTGCTTAGATGCCATGGTTGGGAATCCAGCAGCTGTTGACTGCCATCATTTCACGTTGCTTGTGTCATGAGCCTGTTCAAGAAAAAGGCACAGTTCAGAAGAATCCAGCAGTGATCAATAAATTTAGACCCCGGAGTTTGTTAAAACAGGCTCGATTTGATCCACTTACTCTTACTGAGCTACCGGGCTTGCTTAGAAAGGCTAGAATCAGTGTAAACAGACATTCCCAGATTAAAATCAGAAGATGCTGAAATTTGTCTACACAGGACAAAAAAAGTAATGGGTTGAGACATCTTTGTCTCCCAAATATAGTTATACAGAAAGTGTATATCTTTCTGTCTAGTAAAGGAAAGCACCCAGGTTGGTCATTTAAGTGTATTTCCCCCAATTAAAAAGGCAAGTGTGCAATTTACAGCTTCGCTTTCCCCATGGAGACATTGCCGGTTGCTCTCTGCTTTTTCCCACCAATTTTTTTCCTCCATCCGGGCCTGCGCTGCAAGAACCATCCAGTTCTGAGGCCTCCGCATCTTTTGCGTAGGTCTACAGGATAAGCTCGTTAACTGGGTCTTTACTAGAGTGAAGTCAGCGATCATTAAGACAGCGAATCACTATAAAGTTTTCCTTGGTGCTGCTCTGGGATAAAACGGTTTGCCAAGCAAATTAACAATGTCAATGAGATTCCAGGGGAAATGTTGCCTACTTTAGCAAACAAACTGTTGTCAAGTCCATTAGAACCTCAAGCTATCAATTAGGTGCGTGCAGACTTAGCTTAAATGGATGGTGTGGCACAGACTCAGACAGACATCCAGGCAGTTCCAGCTCCCTTGCTTATTAGCTGGGTGACCTGGGGCAAGTTATGTCATCTCCCAGAGCCTGGTTTCCTCCTTGAAAGTCAAAATGAAAATATCTCAAACGAGCTAGTGTGTCTAAAGTACTGGACAGATATGAAGTTTCGATATGTGTCGGCTGTCTTTCCCCTTCTCCTCTTCCATTTATTCCAAAACAGCACCTCCACCCAGGAGAGAGACACGCATCTACTTATCTCAATGTTAAGAGCCTCCCCTTGAAAGTCATGAAAACGATTTCTGTTCAAATTTTCTATTTCGCAGAGTGGCCTGTAAGGTGGGTTTGTGAGTTGTGATGGTACCTTCAAAACAGAACGAGAGTATCTACAAATGTAACAAGATTATGTTCTGTCCTCCTAAAATGGGTTGTCCGTGAGCATTCCTATGACGGGCTTAAATAGCTTTAAAAAAATAACTAATCTGATTGCCACTATTGGAAATACATTTCTGAATTTACATCCCTTAGAAAATGTACCAGAAAAATGATCTGCCTACACAAAGGGGGATCTATGCATATGGCTAACCCCAAATAGCATGAATAAACTACGTAGCGGAGGTGTGGCCTATAAAGCAAAGAGACAATACGGAGCTCTAGCTGCTGTTTACTGAGCTGTGAAGAGCCATGCCCCAGAGGCCGGCTCAGACGCCACATTAATGATTCCCGCATACACAAATTCATTAGTTTAATTAAGCTCAATCATGAATTGCATTTGTTTAATCATTAATTAAGGAACAAGTCGTGCTGTGCTAAAATTTAGCACCTCAGGAAAAAAAAAAAAAAACACAGAAGAATAGCAATTCCAAATTCCTTACATCCTATATCTAGCAGTGGTTTCGTTTTGCCCTCTATCTCCTGACACACACACTGAAATCATTTTCAGAAATATTTTTACCTTTCCATTTCAAACTTGTTTTCAAAAGAAAAGTGAAAGTCATTTATTTATAGATTGTGTATATGACTTTTGTTCCTCCTACAGGTGGCATTTTTGTTACTTAAGGGGTAAGAAAAGGATTTGCCAGGCTTTGTAGCAGGAAAATGGTGGCATATTTTTACCCACCGTGAAGGACCGACACGCAGGGGAGGAATTAAACTTCGACCCCAACGGATTCGCAAGAGAACTCTAACAATAATCTCAAATCCTTCAACCTTCATTTTAAGAATTCAGATAACAGAACAGTTCGAATCACAAAGGTATTGTCAGGCTTCCAGCTTCGCATAACACTGAGAAGAAAATGGAGAATTGCATTTATTCAACAGCTGCCATCAAGCTCCCTCTCTTCTCCCACAGTGAAATGTCGGATGCCACCTAGAGCTCTTGGATTGTGAGAAGGCGAGAAAGTGGTCATTTGCTCTGTGAATATAAGCAGTTCCCCTGGTGCTATCTTGGGCATGACTTGTGAATCTTACAGCCCCTCCAGATGGTTCGTGCCATAATAATGCACCAAAGCAATTTGTTCTGGTTTCGAGCGTTAATCAGTGAGCCATTTGTGCCATCTCTTACAGGTGTTTCCCCAGAACGGGATGTGAATTCTGGTGCACTTGACTTTGTTTTTTGTGTTGCCAAAGGGGGATTTGGCGGGATTACTTGGCAGGCTGGCCTGAGGACTCGAGGCTGAAAATCCCTGCTTTGTCATAATTGTCCACATCCTCACGGAAGTGGCTGGGTTAGTTGTCATAGCAACAGGCATAAAATTTATCCACCTGATTTTTCCTTCTGGCTTTTCAGGGTACAGCACCGTGAGGTATGGGAACCCTCTCCCCAGTGTACTCACAACAAAGGGAGGTGAGTTTTCTCACTATTACCCCTGACAGCTGATTTTCAAAGATCCCATCTTTCAATTTGTAGCCTGGTGGATCAGTCAGAACACAGACATGTTTGGATGATATGTAACTAGACAGAGCAGTGTACACGGTATCAGATAAATGGAACTTCCTGAATTTGCTAACAGAGGGTCAGATCTTTGGGGAATAAAGTGAGAAGAAGGACATCACAGAAGAGGAAGTTACAGGAAGAGCAAGAAAGAGAGAATTATTTGTCCTCCTAGCTTCCTCAATGGGAATAGGGAGACTACTGGCTCAACAAACTGACTCTGCAGAATTATGATGCTGTTTTGAAAGATCCAGAAAAACATGGACATTTTTAGTGCCTTGAATTCATAGATATGACATATGTAAATGTAAATATTTACATAGTTGTGTATACATATGTAAGTCTCTAAATCCATATCTATTTCAAAGAATGAGATATTAGTTGAGTTTATGACTAATACTTCATAGTCAGTATAATTCTACTAATATGTATTTAGTGCCTGCAACTTAGAGGGCGTAAAGTATGAAGTTGAATGAAATAACCAAGAGCCCACTTGTCCTGCAGAGAGTAATAGACAAGAATTGCGTGTGACCATAATGCAAAGCGTAATAACAGATACTTTAAAGAGAAATACAAAATGCAGGGAAATGCCCCAGAAGATCTCAGTTTCATAACTGAAGAAATCAAGGAGAGATTCATAAGATGAGAGGCGTTTAGGATGAATGGTAAGGAATGGGTAGAGGACTGGCGGAGAGAATAGGGAGAACGCAGGCAGAGAGATGGACTGGACAAATGCCAGAGGTGGTACCTCACTGTGTTTCTTCAGGGGAGGAGGAGATGAAGCTAGAAGGCAGATTGGTGCAATATCAGGGAAGGACTTACATGCCAACGTCAAGGGTTTATATTTAATTTGGTGAGTCACTGAAAATTTCTTGAGTAGGTAATGACATGGCAAGAGGTTCACCAAAGACAGGTTGCTAAGACACCTACACGTATGTAAAAAGAACTGATAAAAGGATAACGTGTCACCTGTGCAGGAGTTGTGCCAAATAACACATATCATGCCTCTATATTAAACCATCAATTTACAGAAAATGCCAGGGACTGTAGACTATGCTAAACAAACTTTCAACAGAATCTTGACTGTGGACAAACACGTTAAGTTCTTCAACAAATGAACTGAAAGGAAAAGGATTGAGCAAGAGAGAGGGAGAGAAGATAGAGCATCTATAGACTAAAGAGACATGTCAACTAATTGCAATATGTGGACCTTATTTCAAAAACCACAACAAAAAATTATGAGACAATTGACAACAGAAATGGGAACACTGGCTCGAAATGTCTTCTACTGCTCATTATTTTTCAGTAAATAATGGTGTTATGGCTATCTTTTTAAAAGAATCTTTATCTTTTAGAAGTATACCCAGAAACATTCATAGCTTCAAAATAATCGGATGGGGCAGGTACAGCAAAGAAAAACTCAGGACGCACCATGAGTTGATTTTTAGTTGATGGATGATGGGTACATGGAGGTTCATTATACAATCCTGTCGACTTCTGTAAATGTTTGAAATTTTCCAAAACCATTTGTATAAAACCAGAAAGATTTCAAAGACATTTCCCCTTCCTCAAACACACACCCAAAATGTTCCTGAGGTTCGCAACCGGGATGATGATAAAAATGTTGTCCAGGAGAAAGTGCTGGAGCCAAGGGTGGAGAACAAGTTTGTTCTTGAGCCTGTTGAATTTAAGGCACTGGCAGTGCGTCCTGTGGAGAATTCCAGGCAGCCGTTTGGAAAGCTGGTCTGCAGCTTGGGAGAAAGTTGGTATGATTAGAATGACCAGGTTAGATAACACCCATTGTAGATATTCGCAGACACATGCTCAAAAAAGAAACCAAAAAACAACAGTTAATGGCCAGAATAAGTACCACAGGACACTGCATTCTGACAGAGCTGAGGAAGAAAGGATGTAAGGTGTATGTTGGGTTTTATAAGTCCCAAATATCATAACAAATAAATCCTTGGCCTTTGTGTAAGTCAAGATGGGCCAGGTCATGCACAAGCAACAAACTACCCCAAGATCTCAATAGTGAAACATATTTAATAGATATATATATATATTTTTTTTTTTTAATTTCTCACTCATTCTAGATGATCAGCAGTGCTCAGTAGGGATGCTCTGCTCCTGGGGCTCGACTGAAAGCTCCATCAAAAGCTCCATCTTATGTGAGTCTCCAGAACTGCTGTTTGAAGGGGAAGGGAATGTGGGGATTCATGCCTGATATTTTTCTTTTCTTTTTTTTTTTTTTTTTGAGGAAGATTAGCCCTAAGCTAACATCTGCCGCCAATCCCCCTCTTTTTGCTGAGGAAGACTGGCCCTGAGCTAACATCCGTGCCCATCTTCCTCTACTTCATATGTGGGATGCCTGCCACAGCATGGCATGCCAAGGGGTGCATAGGTCCACACCGAGGATTGGAACCAGCAAACCTCGGGCTGCCAAAGAGGAATGTGCTAACTCAACCACTGCACCACTGGGCTGGCCTCTCACGCTTGATATTTTAAAGCTTCTTCCTAGAAGGTTGTATGTCACTTCATCATGCATTTCATTGAACAAAGCAAGTCAAGAAGCAGGTGCCGAAGTCCCTCACCCCTGAGCCACGTCTGCATTCCAAAGGAGCAGGGATGTGCCATCCTTCCCAATGCCCAGTAGAAGAAAGGGAACATTCTTGAAGAGCCCTTTTGTGAACTGAATTGGGTCTCCCTCAAATTCATGCATTGAAGCCCTCAGCCCCCATAGGACTGTATTTGGAGATGGCCTTTAAGGAGGTAATAAAGGTTAAATGAGATCATGGGTGAGGCCCTGATCCAATAGGACTAGTGTCCTTATAAGAAGAGGAAGAGATGCCAGGTCTGCGCGTTCACACAGTGGAGAAGCTTGTGAGGACACAGACAGAATGCGGCTGTCTGCAAGCCAGGAAGAGAATTCTCACCAGAAACCAACCCTGCCAGCACCTTGTCCTTGGACTTCCAGCCTCCAGAACTATGAAAAACATAAACGTCTTTGTTTAAGCCGCCCGTCTATCGTATCTCGTTATGGTGGCCCCTGGACTGACCAAGGCAAGCCCAAGGGACCATCCCAAACACAGAGGCTGCATTCCAGTCTGAGGCTTGCTCAGCATTATACATCTTTATTAGGCTTCAGTGGCGTTACTCTGAGGCTTAGGCAATCTATCAAATTAAACGAACCTGGTAAAACAAGTAGAAATCAGACGCAAGTCACTGCTTCGTGAAGGGCTCCTCCCAGCTACACCGAAAAATATTTCCTAAGTTTGTTTTCATACATTTTGCATCAGGATAAATATTCTAGGCTCCAGTTTTCATCCCAACTTGTTTGAAAAACAAAAATGCTGCCAAGTAAACTGTATTGCCTGTCTCAATTTAGTATGGAAAGGATTTGGAACAGAGACAGAACCCTACCTGCTGGCTCACTATTGTGTGGATGAGTGATAATCCAAGGGTTTATCTTGTACCTTTTGTCCAAGCATCTCACAGTGCTCAGCAAACAGTGTCTGATCCTCCTAAAGGTACAACATGGAAGTGTCACAGTCTCTCACCCCGAGTCTTTGCTCCTCCCGCTGGCCAGGATTTCCACAGTCTCTTGAGGCACTCTCTGCTTCTGGCTACTGACCACTTCTCCTTGACTCTCCCTCCGTCTTCCTGCCCCCGGGGGATTTCCTTTCCCCATCAAGACTGGAGTAAGCACCCCTTCTATGCTTTCCCTTAGTACCTTTTATAGGTATCACAGCGTTGATTTTGTGTATTGAAATTGCCTTTTCTGAGGGGTGCATCCCTCAGGTCTGTTCTGGAATGGGCTGCTGTGGCCGTGGGATGTGTAGGGAGCTTTGCTAGTCTCTGGGCCATGCTTTCTCATGGCCCAGTCTGGGCTGGGGCAGGAGTTTCTGCAGTGGGCATCTGGCCAGGACCCCAACAAACCGAAGTGGAGTGAACTTCAGACAACTTGTCCAAAGTGACACCAGCAGACCTTCGAAATAATAATAGCAAATATTAATTGAGTGCTTATTATGGGCTAGTCTGCAAACCAGAAGAGGGCTCTCACTGGAACCTGACCGTGCTGGTTTCCTGAGAAATATGCCTGCAAAACTGAGAAATAAGTGTCTATTGTCTCTAAGCCACCCAGTCTATGGTACTTTGTCATAGCAGCCTGAACAGACTCAGGCAACACCTACATAATATTATCACTCCCCAAATGTGTTTGGGTTCTCACAATGTGTTTTATTCAGAGGGAAAATATAAAGAAAGAAAGACAGTGAAAGGCTCTCTAAGGATACTTAGAGGTTTTCCCTTGTTGTTGGGGCCTGACTCAGCAGTAGCCACTGGATTCAGTAACGATTTCATAATATTTAATGTCAATGGTACCAAGTGTATTCTAATGCATATACAACATTCAAGCTGCATTCCTTGGGGCATTCAGTCTGTTACGTGAGTGGAAGGCCACGTCTCAAATGCAAAAGACTCCAGCCAAAAGGAATTGTTTTTAAATGACTAGCGTTGCTCACATAAGTATCTACTTACGGTATTATTCTAACTAGTTCAAATCTTTAGGCTTGAAGAAATAGAAGCAGCAGAAGTCTCAAAACGAGTTTATACTATTTTTATCTCTGGTTTTATGGCTCACACACATTCCCAAATGATGATACAACCTCCCACAGCCTCTTGGTTCTTGCCCCGGGCATTCTGAAGATCACAGGCTGGAGCCTGTACCTGGCCAAGACCTTTGTCCCACACCAGAGGCGCCCAACAGAAACACAGTGTGAGGCACAGATGCCAGCCACGGATGTCATTTAAAACTTTTGAATAGCCACAGTAAATTAAGCCACCTTTCTGTAAAAATCCGGTGAAATTCATTTTAATAATATATTTTATGTAATCAACACATCCAAAGTATTGTCATTTCAACATGCAATCAATATTAAAAATATTGAGATATTTTACATTCTTTTTGTCATACCAAGTCTTCCAAATCTGACTTGTATTTTACACTTAGAGCATCTCGCAATTCATGCTAGCCACATTTCAAATGCTCAGTAGCTACATGGGACTAGTGGCTTTGTAGTAAATAGTTCAGGTTTATGCAGCCAGCTGGGCTTTTCCTGGCTGGAAGGGAGCCCCATCTGGAAACAGAGGGTCAAGCCTTAAGGGGCTAGGACTTGTCTGTAGAGTTATGGAACACACCATAGGTATCATCTTGTTGTACATGGCAACAACCAAGAACATTAACATATAGGTCAGCAGCAGCCCGCATGGGGCAGAATTGGCAATGCACGTTATTTTTCACTGGTAAGAGAGTATTATGTTGACCTGTCTCTTCTTCAACAGAAAGGGCGTTGGGTTTGTGGGCATAATCTCTTTAATTATTCAACTCTCCAGCATTGGAACAAGTATGTTTGCAGATTTTCTGCAAATTCTACTTCTCAGGGCCAGAATCTTAATACAAGGAAAGCTTTCCTAATCTGTGGGGAACCAGTGAAGGTCAATATTTTGGTTACTTTCTTGACTGACAGGAGCAATGAAACTTTGCTCTCTGTACGAAGTGAATTGTCATCCTATTGAAATACAGAATAGACGTCTTTCTATGGAATATGTTACGTGTTCTACACATTCTCTGGTTCTTGTGCTTAGCAGTTTTTATCATTTTTATTAGATTTCATTTTAGATCTCCATGATGGCTTCTTTATTATTTAAAAATGTGTTTGTCAATCTTTCCTTGCAGCCAGCTTACACCAGCTGAGTGACTTAATTTCTCTTGGCAGCTATAAAATGAGCTTGAAATTTACCCTTTCCATTCAAATTCATATGAAGGCTTTATCCCTTCGTGTCCCCAATGCTCCCTGCAGCTATTTTTGGGAGGCTCCAAAAGTTTATGTGTGAAGATGCCCAGACCATCAGATGTCCTTCCAGATCCTTCTTTCTTCTCCAGCTTTCTTGAGAAAGGTTCTATTTGGGGAATCCCTGATTATACTATTGACGCTGGTAAGACAGAACCATTTCATCAACCGAATGCAAACAGTCCTTTGAAAAAAGTTTTATCTGTTCCAGGTTGATTGTTCCCCACCCATAACAAACCCATATATTATAAACAGCAGCTTCTACTCCTCCATGCTCACAGGCAGATCAGTCAAGAAGGAATCCCAAAACAGAGAATGATCTCTAAACTACCACTTCTTTTTTTTTTAAGTATGCTTTTTTTTGGTGAGGAAGACTGGCCCTGAGCTAACATCTGTTGCCATATTCTTTGTTTTTTTTTTTTTCTTTCCAAAGCCCCAGCACATAGTCATACATCCTAGTTGTTTGTCCTTCTAGTTCCCCTGTGTGGGATGCTGCCACAGCACGGCTTGATGAGTGGTGTGTAGGTCCACACCCAGGATCCGAAGCAGGGAACCCTGGGCCGCCAAAGCAGAGCACGTGAACTTAACCACTGCACCACCAGGCCAGCCCCCACAAACTACTTACATTTCATGTCGGATCAAATTATGTGTTTGGGTTTCCTGTTTGTCATGCTGCCTAAGATTTACTGCGCTGCTTAAGTTTTTTGCTGGGGTTGTTATGAAACATTAAATCACGTTCCTTGAGTATCTACCAATTGAAAATAAGTGAAAAAGAAGTTTTCCAAACATAATCCACAGGGTGACTAATCTATCCAAGCATTGTCAGGAACTCACTATCTCGCCTCCCCCGCCTCGTGTATTGGTGAAATATTTTCTGAGGACCCCTTTGGGCAAGCACCATACTGGGCTCTGTGACCGTCTCCAGGAGCCCACGCTTCTGCAGACGGTATGTCATGCAACGAAGTGGTGGGTGTCCATGGTACAGAGCGATAAGTTTTGTCAGGGAGACATAGAAAAGATTGTCTGCCACAGCAGTTCAGAAAGAGGAGAGATGCATCAAAGGAGGTCACGGGCGAGGGAGCATTTGAAACAGGTCGGCAGTGGTGGGTTGAATTTGGGCTTTTGTAGATAAGAGGTAAAGCAACGCCAGGCGGGGGAGCAGAGTTCATTTGAAAGCAAGTTACCGGCCCTTGAAGAAAGGATATAACTGAGATGTTAATTTAAAGCTTTGCCGTTACGTGCCTATGACTCTGCTAACACAAAGACAAAAAAAGATGCACCGCTCACAAAAATGCCAACTGTTCCCTATTTAATAATGAGTGAATTATCGAGGCCATCCCCAAGAAAAATGCCTTTTGTTTATTTAACTCATATAACACCAAAACCAACAAAGTAATTGCCCTCCCCACCCCCAGACAGAAAAGAAGACTTTCTAGTTGCTAGATTATGCTTTTGAAGAGTAAAACACATAATATTACCCCTTAGGAGGAAAGCATAGTTTCCATCCCAAACATTTGTTTTGTGCACATCTACTTGGCGGCAGACACACACATGCACACACATTCCTTATGATAACTATCTCTAGCACAAGCAACGTTTCTACAGAATATTTCTGAAGGAAAAAACATTCTGAATAAATATACACATTGGAGTTGGCAGAATCTCTGAAAAATTAAGACCTTTCTCTTTGAGGCTTTAAATGCAAAAGAATTTGCTTTTGTAATTAATGCCCTCAATTAATCAGTAATGGATCAATAAGTTAGCCCATGCAAAAGAGGGGCCTGAAAAAATCCAGCACTGTGCTAATGAAGGGGGTCGGGGGGCCGGCCCATGGCCGAGTGGTTAAGTTCACACACTCCACTTTGGCAGCCTAGGGTTTTCTCGGGTTCAGATCCTGGGGGCTGACCTAGCACAGCTCACCAAGCCATGCTGAGGCGGCGTCCCACATAGCACAACTAGAAGGACCTACAACTAGAATATACAACTGTGTACTGGGGGGCTTCAGGGAGAAGAAGAAAGGAAAACGATTGGTAACTGATGTTAGCTCAGGGCTAATCCTTAAAAAAGGGGGGGGGGCTCAGAATATGCCACCCCAAAACATAACACTTTGGCATGAGGATTATTTCAAGCTGAAAGCAATTGAGAAACAGCAGGTGCAGGAGGAAGACCCTGCCCTCCTCCTTTCTGCCTGAAAGCAGGGCATGCATTACATTCGTAAAGGTGTCTTCCTCTACTGCACCAGGAAGAGGAGAATGGCTCTGAGTCACCTGAGATGACTATTACCACTGGTTACCTCCCCACAATTTACTGCCCCCAGAAGCCCAAACCCCCTTCTTTGGTCTAGTCACTCTTCCACAATTTATCGCCCTTTGTTGCAATGGTATATAAGCTTTCAATCCAAACTGCTTCTTTCAGTTTTCACTTCTTTTCTGGGAAGCTCTCATATGCAAACAAAATAAAACATTTCTCTTATTATTCTGTCATTTGTCAGTTTAATTCACAGACCCCAGGTAAAGGACCTAAGAGCGTAAAGGAAAAGCTTTTTCCGCCTTTACGCTGGTGACATCATCAGTACTCAATAAATGTCTGTTTAAGGACGCTGACTTGGCAGCCTTAAAATACACTCTCACAGGCCCAGATCTAGGATGGGGGGTTAGGGGGAGGTGGTGTCGTGGAGACCACACCAACCCTCTTCTTTACCGATGACCCTGGGTGGTTTATTTATGATGCACAGCCCAAGCTCACACCAGAAGTTAAGACGTCAATTAGAGATATGCTCTGAAAACCACTCTTCTGACGGCATTGCAGCATCCTTTCTGCCGCCCCCCTGGTGCCCATCTAATCATGTGACCAGAGAAGAACAGTTTAACCTTTTTTGTTTCTGTTTTTAACATACTCATGTTCTCTTTGATGAGCAGTGTGACAGCAAGTATCCGTGAAATGCTGAGGTGAGTTGGGCAGATAATAAACCCCGCCTCGTTTGGCCTTTAGACTTAGAGGAGTTCCTTTTAACACAGAAGCACGTCCTGCCGTTTGAAGATTTGAAGATGCATGCAAAAATGAGATTTTTTTAGGTTTTGTTTCCCAGGCAACTGCTCTCAATTCAAGATTGAATGCGAACACAAGAATCCCCCAGAGGCATCTCCCCCTCCCCCCACCCCCATTCTCTTTACTGCAATAAAGCTGTAAACTCTGAAGACCCGGGATGAGACCATCCTTTGGAGAATCAAAAGAGGTGCAAGGCATGGTTCAGAAATGATGCTAAATTCACAAGGACAAATGCCTGCCGGTCAATGCATTCTGGAAACATTCTATGTAATATCGACAAAGAAGAGGCACAAGTTGGCCAACATATTGAAAGAACAGAAGATTGAAAAAGAAGCCATTCTGTCATTTGTCATAACCTTTAAACAGCAGGGGACAATGGGACAGGGGAAGCTGGCCTTTTCAGACCCATAAAGTAGAGTTGTAGTATCTGAATGACAGCAAGATGGCTGCCAGGTTGGTTTCCCACAACACAGGGCTGCAGGTGTCCACTGTTTAAACAGCTCCCCACATTTGCACTCCCAGGAGTCTGAAATCACCAGGGATTTTGAAATCGCCATGGCAGTCAATATCGACTTGGAGCTTTTCCAATAGCTTCAGGATCTATTAGATTTATATAACATAGACGTGTCGACTATGAAACCGTGCTTTGTCCTCGTGGTTGAAATGTAAGTGACCCTCCTCTGGAGAACAGCATGCCTCTTTCACCAGAATCTCTCTCAGCTTTCTGAAAAATGCTGAGTTTCACAGTTGGGGTGGGAACATCTTCACTGTGTTATTCCAAAGAGATTTTTGCTTTCTCCGTGTGGTCATGGAACTAATCTTCCAATACAAATCACAAATTGCACATGGCCAATCAGACATTTGAAAACAAAAGCAGCTGTTGACTTGCTAGACATTAGGACACTTTCTTGGTAGGTGAAAGGCAAAAATGTGTTTTTTAAAAGAAAGATCCAGATGAAATTTTTGTTTTGATTATTTATTAAACTTTCACTATTACCTCCTTTCTTTCTCTCTCATCCATCACAACTTGTACCAAGCATATTTCTGAGAAAGTCTTCTAAGAATTTCTAGTTTAGAAATTCCTTTCAGTGATGAAGCCTGTATGAGGACAAGAGAGGTATGTAGACATAAATTCTAGCTGATTTTACAAGAACTACTTATGATTTTTTTCTGAATTTCAAGATTTCTTGCTATCTCATCCTGATAAAATTGATCTACGTATAATGACCATGTATTTACTATTGAACCACAAAAATAAGAATGTCATCGAATCAGCCACTTTCTGGTCACTTTTCTGTTTTTGATGCTTTGTGATAGCCTGTCCATTAGACAGACAGGATTAGGTATTACGCTTTTCACTCAGAGAGCATCATTTTTTTTTTTATCTCAAGCTGTTTTCCCCAAAGTCACTCAGAAGACGTTTTAGATGGTCACTCACCCTCAGCCATGTCCACATTTCTAACACTAAACAGGGGCATACTCAGGAAATACAAGGCCATTCTAACAGCCAATAATCCTCTAGATGTGGGTGTGAGAGGGTGGGGTGGGGAGAAGGGTGAAAAGGTCATGTTTTCCATCCAGGATGATCCATGCTACTTTTCCTTGTGTCATCTTGATTTGACAATATAAGTAATAAAATAATTTAAAAATCCAGGAAGCTTTAAGGTCAACATTTTGGTGTTAGCCCTGAAGTAGAATGGAATACTCACAAAATGTCAGCTCTGTTTGTGAAAGAAGGTTTTTAGGGGGAAAAGACAGTATAATGAACGCTCAGAGGAGTGAGAGGGACAGAAAGCACGGTGACCCAGCCCCACTAGGATGGTACTTTAACTAAAGGGACAGGAGATGGTACAGATATGCCAAACATTTCAGTGGTTATAATTTAATACTGTGAAAAATAATGCTCTTTTTTAAACCCAAGAATGCCAGTCCTTTCATGATGTATATTCTGTCCAAGGGACAACTAATTTCACAAAATGTCAAGTAGGAAACAGGAAAACAGAAAACATCATGGCGAGCAAAGAGAGAAAAGAAGAAAACAAAGAATGAAAAGGAAAAGAAATAGGATAAAGAGTATAAACCAAGAATGAATAGAAGAGGAAGAAATGTAAGGATGAAAGAGAATGTGATGACAAAGATGCCTCAGAAATCAGCAAGAGCATGATCCCTATCAGCATAGGACAGTTAAAAAAACAACAATTATTATCATTTTTAGTTATTATTATTCACGTTAAAAATGGCAGAGATAAAAGCTACATAATTTCATATACTCTGATTTTCTGTTCCAGAGTTTTGCTGAAAGTTCCTAGACATGTGCGTCTGTGAGAAATTCCAAGATTATATGTTGCATGAAAGAACCTCAGAATTTTGTATCTATTGGGGTCTTGGAAAGAACAGAGTTCAAACTCCTCATAATGCAGATAAAGAAACTAAGAAACACCTTCCCAGATGCAGAAATCTGTTTTCCTTACATTACTATTCAACAAGAACGAATGAGAGTATGACGATGAATGAGACGTAAGGCTGGGGCGTTGATGACCATGGGTGAGGCCAATGTTGGCTCTGCAAGCTGTATATTATCTTTGCAGACCTGGCATCTGGGGCGTCTATATGCACTATTGCTCTATATAACATCAGCCTGAAATTCAAAATCATGTGCGTAGTATGGTAGGCATCTTCCTCTTGGAAATTCAGAGTCAAGATGGGACAATTTCACGAGTTTCTGGAGCAAGCTTTCTTCTACAGGGCAAACTAATCTAAAATGCTTTTGAAAGGATTTGAATCTGGATTCAAAGATATTTCAGGGGCCGGCCCCATGGCCAAGTGGTTAAGTTCGCACGCTGTGCTTTGGTCACCCAGGGTTTCGCCTGCTGGCTCAGATCCTGGGCGCAGACATGGCACAACTCATCAAGCCGTGCTGAGGTGGCGTCCCACATGCCACAACTAGAAGGACCCACGACTACGTACTGGGGGGATTTGGGGAGAAAAAAGCAGGAGAAAAAAAAAGATTGGCAACAGTTGTTAGCTCAGGTGCCAATCTTTAAAACAAAAAATTCAGACTTTTTATTTATTAAGAAACTATTTTAAGATAGGATTAAAATACTTTTTCCGATAAATCTGTCTGAGCTGTTTTTGAGACCATTAACCAGTTTTCAAAGAATTTTCTGTTTAGCAAAGGGAAGGTTTGAAATATTTTCAGGACTGTAGAGTTAAAAATTTTTCAAAAACCTATTTCGTCTGAAAGCTTTTTTTGTTAATGCCCAGAGTTTTTCTACACACTTGAGTATGTTCTATCAAACTTTGTTACATATATATTAGGTTAAAGAGCAGTGAATAAAAAGGTCATTACAATTTCGAAAATAAATATTTTTTCCATTATAAAATAACACATTCATAAAAGAAAGTTTAAAATACATAAATATAAAAATTAGAAAAATGTTACTCATAACTTAATCACATCAACATTTAGTTGTACGTTTTTAGGGTAATTCTTCAACACCAATTTATTACCTAAAATTGTCGTATAATTGATTTTAAACCAGAGCCGTAGGACAAGAGATGTTAATAAGTGTGAGGTACTTGAATTATCTGAAACAACCTTTCAATTTCTCCTACTTTAGAGTGTCTTTAAGTACTATCACTGGTTTACCTAACCTCTTTGGTGTTTAGTACTGTTTGTCTCAAGCTCCTTATAGTTGACTTAAAATGTGTTTCTATCCACAAAATCTCCCATTTATCTTGCTTCGTCTTATTTTGTTTAATATCAAGTCTTATTTGCTGGCATTGTTGAACTCCCAGAGTACCACTTCAGGAAATTGTTCCTCTCTCAAAGGAAGTATAACTTCCAGCAAGGAAGGAGGGAGTTTGAAGGGAAATGAGGATTAGAAAGTATAATGGTTTACAGTAAACCGAGAAGCACAGATTAATTAATAAAGCACCTTCTTAGAATGTTAACTGGCAGATAAGAAGGATGTTATCAATTTAATGTAACAAAAGGTAGTCCTACAGAAAGGATAAATTTTCCAGATGAGGTCACACCCAGCAGGTGTTCAGATCTAAGACCTTACTTTAGGAAGAGCACTGTCAGTCTGTGGCTTCCGAAGGAAGATAGTCAGCATGGTGGCAAAGATGATAAGGGAATGGAGGATAAATGGATGGAGGTGTTTGATTGGAAATAGAGTAACTCTAAGGAGCTATACCACTAAACTTCAACTCTCTCAAAGACAGGCATGCTAAAGGGGCATTAGACTTTTTCTGTGAGGCTCCAGAACTCTTATGTGGATTGACTCATCAAGGGGCTAGAGATCAACTTTCTAAAAGGAATTTCCTTCTAAATATCGAGATTTTCCCAAATGTGATGATATGTCTTGCCCACATTTCCACCTTGGAAACTTTAATAAGTGGTTGCTAAGGGACCATCTACCTAGAATGTTCTAAAGGGAATTTCCACATTAGGTTGTAGATTCTAGGGGGTTGTACTGTTCTCTCTGAGGTCCCTTCAACTCCAAAACTCAAGGATTATGTGATGTTGCTAGAAGGATTTCTACATCAGGTGGGAGACTGAACGATACACCGGATGACTCTTGATTCCTACCACCCTCTAAATTCTTAGGTTTTTGACAGTTAACTCAGGAATCACATCTCAGAGTTTCAGTCTTTTTTTTAAAGTCACATAAACATACCCCTTAATTAATTAAACAGATCTAGACAAAACAATTCATTTCTTAGTAAAAATAAGTCCACAAGTCAATGAGTAGAATGCCCACAAGAGCTCTCTGCCAAAAAAGATAAAGCATATTACTGCAGTTTTGTGCTAATAAACCTTGCAAAGCAGTGAGATTTTCTAACATTCTAGTTCTTGTTTTTCATAACAATATCTGTTGACCTAAACCGGGCATTCAGCATAGCATATATGTGCCAGAAATTGCAGAGGTGGACAAGAGCAGAAAAGGAGGTGGGTGTTGTTCGGGAACAAAGAGGAGGAAAAAGGAAGGCAGGGGTTTTTTTGTTTTTCTTTTTGAAGTCGCTTTTTAAAACCAGAAATAAACTACAGAATACTCACAATAAGATCAAATTGACACTGAGCTGGGCTGGGCTGGTGAATGCTCTCCATACGGACTTACCGCGTGATTGCTCATTGATAGAGCTCTATTCTCAAGGTCATGACCGCCCCCAAGTGCATGAGCCTTTAAAGAGTTTATCTTTCCCTTCCAACAATTGGTAACATTTCCTGCTAAATGTTTATGGTTTTTGCTTGCTTTGCTTCATGTTAAGCCTGCATCAAAGGTCCAGAACACCCAATCCTACCAGCCCTCTAATTCTTTGCTATTTTTCCCTCTGCAACACAAAACAGTTCCTGATTCTTTCCAGGCATCTAAGCTGAGATAGTCATGAATTTCGATGGTACTCAAAGAAGAAGAGGAAATTTCAGCACATCTATTCTTTCAACATGTCTGATATTTTGGGAACAAACCTTGAAGTGGTGCACAGTTCAGGCACAAGGTCATTTGAGGTTTGACTCCATTGTCACTCTGGACCACACCTTCCATTTTGCCTCAATAGGACTTAGGTCAACCAAGCACAGTGAGAGTTAAAACAAAAATCTCAAGACAAAAATCTTGATAGAGTCACCACTTTTTTGTTTCAAAAATGTGTTTTTATTTCTATTGACACGTATTTCAAGAGAGAACAGGAACTGAATAAAAAATCACTGTATTCACTAAAAGAGATATCTTCCTATTGCCTTGTTACAGATAGTTTTTTTTTGAACCGCTAGTTGCTAAAACTAATGATTACCTCTGGCCTCAGTTGGAAATAACCTACTATCCAATTATAGTTTCCAGAACAGTTCCCTTCTCCTCTTTAGAGCAGAAGGCAACAGCAGTAACAGGTAATTAGCAAGAACTGGAAGGACGGCATATTTTCTACACTGGGTGACAATATTGAGTTCAACTGAGTGAAAGAAAAGTGAGTTTATTTTCTCCCTTGGATGTAAATTTTGACTGCTAATGTTTCTATATATCTGAAGTGTTTTGCTATCATATAAGACCACTGAATAATGACTGAGTGAGAGCCAAGATAACCGGTGGTGGTACCCAAAGTCAGCGAAGGATTGATTGTTTTTCAGCCCCTGACAATGTCAATTGTCTTTGCTCTGCAAGTGAATTGAATTGAACTGAGAACTAGATGGGAACATAAACTGGAAATAGAAAGTTATAGAGAGGTTCAACGTGAAGCAAATTAGTTTCAAAAGAAGAAAAATCTGCTGGATGTCTTAGTAGAAAGCCGATGGAAGGCAAAGAGGCTCCCAGGGTGATGACGTAATGACATCCACCATTGTTTTCATATGACCCACACTAGAAAACATTCACAGTCTTCATCCACTCAATGGACATTTTTGAGTGTGTTGTACGTCTTCAGGGATGTGAACTCAAAGGACTCAAAATCCAGTGAATGGTTGAGGCTGGGAGTGTGGAGACTGTTTAGAAAATAATTGAAGAGGTGGGACCACCCTGGTGGCACAGTGGTTAAGTTCATATGCTCTGTTTTGGAGGCCCGGGGTTCACAGGTTCAGATCCCAGGTGTGGACTTACACACCACTCATCAAGCCATGCTGTGACAGTGGCCCACATACAAAATAGAGGAAGGTGGGCACAGACGTTAGCTCAGGGACAATCTTCCTCAAGCACAAAGAGGAAGATTGGTAACGGATGTTAGCTTAAGGCCAATCTTCCTCACCAATAAAAAGAAAGAAAGAAAATAGTTGAAGAGGAAGAACTTCTAGGATGAGTAAGACCAGCCCTCGACACTAGTTTGTGAAAATGTATGGAAAATCTGGGGAAAAAGCAAAAGAAAAAAACACACAAGAAAGAAAGGAAAGTATCAAGAGTTCTAGGGGCTGAAGTGAAAAGACCTTCAAATTTGATGCAAGACACCCTAAACTCCAGAGGAGTGACAAGAGAATTCTCTTGTCAATTTGGCACCATGTCATCATGACAGTAGTGACTACCATGCATATTGGTCAGCCTCTTTCATATTTCCCCACCTATGTTTTCTCCAACCACTTGCTGTCAGATCTGCTGTGAGTTTCTGGGCCAGTCTCAACAGAGGGAAGAAATAGAAGCAAAGCCTCATCTTGGTGTTCACAGATTTAGTAGCTAGTGGGCCCATGAGAAACTTAGAGTGCCCACAGAGTGTACCTCCTTCCTTGCTATTTTAACTCAGTCTGTAGGATTGGGCTTCTGTCTCAGTTTCCCCAGCTAGCAATCAAATGCATCCTCAAGAGCAGAGCAGTGCTCTAAATGTCAGCCCACCTAGCTAGAAGTTTCCAACTCTTGCCTACCCACAGGTCATAATCCTATTATGACAGGCCTGTCAGCAGACACTGTCACCGTGCTGGGCACCTTCCACATTTCAGGCTGGGTCTCTCGGATTCAAACACCTGCTGAGCAGAGAGTCTTCTCACAGCCTACAGCTGGGTCAGTTTCCTGGTACCTTGTCCCATCTGGCTTCAGTTTCCGTCCTTCCTCGTCTACTTACCTAAAAAGCAATGCGATTCTCAGTCAAAGCGCCCAAAAACACAGGCACTCCTTGCAGCTGGCATGTCCTAGGAGGCTCCAGTTTCTACTCTCTCTGGGATAAAGTACCAGAGAAAGGTTAGGGGACGCTGTTCCCCTGGGAAGACAACCCTGAAAGCTTCATTCCATCTCATTTGCCCTCTGGATCCAGACTGACTTCTCATCTAGGTGAAGTGTAGATTCCCGCTGTCCCATGACTTTGACACATTGACAAATGACACAACTTTGCTTTCTAAGGAGGAGAGTAACTGATAGTGGCCCCATCCCTCTGACTGTGACCCTTTCTTAACCATATGAGCACAAAGGGAAGTTTGAGCTTCTGGGAGATAAGCCCAGTTCCACTCTAGATGGAGAGAGACTCAGGCAAAGGATAGGCTTAGCGGGACACTTCAGCAGATGGGTCTCAGCAACCCCCTCACACACCTCTTTCATTCCAAACATGAATGATTTGTCAGATGAATGGCAGATCTGAAGCGAGTAATTCACTTCACCCGGAGCAAGTCTGAGCTCCCCTCCCATAGACACTTTTAGTCTGAATGCCGTGAGCAGGATACCAAGAGTTGAGGCCATAGAGAAAGCAGCTCTTGCGGTCATTGGTCAGACTGTTGTAATGCAGCCAAGTGGTATCTGGGACCACTGACCCCCAGAAAACACTTGATCATTTATTCAGTGTCCATTCCTTCCTCCACCATCCCACGTGGAGCGGGGCAGGCTTCTTAGCAGCTAACTACTCCACTCCTTTCTATCACCTTGTGGCAAGTCCCTTCTGAGACGCAGTTCCTAGAAGTTCTACCCAGAGACTGGAATGTCATAAGTTCCCGGTAGATGACTCCATTCCTTGAGGCTTCTCTCCTCAATTTCCCAAACAAAAGCTATTCATACCATTATTTTACAACTTTTTATTTTGAAATTATTGGAGATTCCTAGAAAGTTGCAAAGATAGAACAGCAAGGTCCTCTCTACTCTTTATCCAGTTTCCCCCAGTGGTTACATCTTACATCATGTCTGGTATTTTCGCCATGCGCATCTTTGGGGCAAGCATTTCTCCTGCAAACATTTTTGCCACATAACTAATTGGCTGTAAGACAATTTTGCCATAAACGATAAAAGAACTGGTTGATAGAACCAGTTATTCCTGCCAACTTGGTAGAAAACATGGTGATAAAACTTACCGGAAGTGTGAAATACAGTGTAAAACCAGATTGCATACTATACTAGAAAATGATAATGTATCAGTTTGTAAATTCTTCAGGGGTCATAGTCAACCCTCCCGTCCATCAAAACCAAAAGTTTACCAAGCTATGGGAAACATATAAGAGGGGGCTAGTCATTCACAGTAGTTGTCAAGGGCATTAATTATTGGTTCTTTAGCTAATTTAGATGTAACAGCTTGTTCTCTAATGCTATCTTTGCCAAATTTTATCACACAATATTAGAAGTTGGAGGCAAAAGAAAAATCAAACCCCTCCTATCTCCTACCCCTAAAAAGAAATGGTTACATGATTCCTAATGAGCATCTGTTTCTTTAAAATGGAGAAATTTTTTTTGCTATTTGATAGTGGAGAACGTGACGCAGATGGAATTTTGGTATTTGGCACAGAATCTGGCTTAGACTATTTGTTGAAATAGAAGGACTTGGGCATGTGATGGAACATTTAACATAGTCCACAGAATATACTAAATGGTTCCTTATGTCCTTTTTAATGTCACTCTTTTATTTTATTTTTATGGCAAAATTGTCCATGGCCAATTAGTTATGCCACAAAAATGTCTGTGGCAAAGATGCTTATGGCAACAGTACCTAGAACCATCTTACACCCCTATAGTACACATCGGAAGGAAACTGACATTGGAGCAATGCGAGTGTATAGTTCTAAGCCATTTTATCACCTGTAGATTCACGTAGTCACCACCACAGTCAAGACACTGAACTGTTCCATCACCACAGATGTCTCCCTCATGCTGCTCTTTATGGTCAAACACACTCCCCTCATCCCCACCATCCCTAATCCTTAGAAACCACTAATTTGGTCTCCATCTTATACTTTTGTCATTTTGAGAGTGTCATATAAATGGAATCAAAAGTGTGTGACCTTTAAGATTGGCTTTTTTCATTCAGCATAATGCCCCTGAGATCCATCCAAGTTGTTGCACGTGTCAATAGTCAATTCCTTTTTATTGTTAAGCAGTATCCGTGGTATGGATGTACCACAGTTTATTTAGCTATTCACTAATAGGACAGTGAGGTTGTTTCCAGTGTTTACTTTAAAAGTAAAGCTGCTATGAATAATCATGCATGGGTTTTTGTGTTGATGTATGTTTTCTCTTCTCTGGGATAAATGTCCAGGAGTGTAATTGTGGGGTTTATGATAAGTATATGCTTATCCTCAAAAGAATCTGCCAAACTATTTCCCAGATGGCTGCACCACTTTACATTCCCACCAGCAATAAATGTGTAAGTGATCTTATTTCTCTGCACCTTCACCAGCATTTGATGGTGTCACTATTTTTTATTTTATTTTAGCTCTTCTAATAGGTTTGTAGTGACATCTCATCATGGTCTTAATTTGCTAATGGCTCATGATGTTGAAAATCCATCCATATGCATATTTGCCATCCTTATATCCTCCTCAATGAAATGTCGCTTATTGTCTTTTACCTATTTTGTGTTTGGATTGTTTGGGTTGCCTTTGCTGTTGAGTTTTGAGAGTTCTTGATATGAAACCTCTGCTAGATACGAGGTTTGAAAAAGTTTTCTCCCCATCTGTGACTTGTCTTTTTAACTTCCTAACAGGGTACTTTGCAGAGCAAAAGTTTTTAATTTTGATGAAGCTCAATTTACCATTTTTTTTTCTTTTCTGGTTCGTGCCTTTAGTGTGCCTTGTCCAAGACCTCCTCACTTAGCCCTGGGTCCCAAAGATCTTCCTCCTATACTTTGTCCCTAAAAGTCTCTAGTTTTACCTTTTGCATTTAAATTTATGATCTATTTTGTCTTAATTTTTCCGTAATGTGTGAGATTTAGGTCAAGGCTCTCTCTTTTCCCCCTCTATGGATAGTCAATGGTTCCAGCACCATTTGTTGAAAAGATTATGCTTCCTCCATTGAATTACTTTTACACCTTTGTTAAAAATCAGTTGGCTGTACTTTTATGGATCTATCTCTGGATTCTGTTCCCTATCATACACCTTGTTTACTATAGCTATATGATAAGTCTTAAAATTGGGTAGAGTGGTTCCTCCCACTTTATTCTTTTTCAAAACCATTTTAGTTATTATTTACGTTTCAGTGTAAGTTTTAGAATCATCTTGTCTACGTGTACAAAAGATTTTCCTTGGATTTTGATAAGAATTGCATTAAACCTACATATTGACATGGAAAGAATTGACATCTGTATTGTGCTGAGTCTTCCAATCCATGAACTCAGTATGTCTCTCCATTTGTTTAGATCTTTTCCTCAGTGTTTTACAATTTTCAGTATACCAGTTTTGTATGTGTTTGTTAGATTATATCTAAGTATTTAATTTTGGATTAATTTTAAATGATATTGTCTTTTTATTGCTTTATTGAGATCATAATAGTTTATAACATTGTGAAATTTCAGTTGTATGTTATTACTTGTCAGTCACCATATATACATACCCCTTTACCCTTTATGCCCACTCTCCAACCCCCTTCCCCTCTGGTAACCACTAATCTGTTCTCTTTGTCCATGTGTTTATTTATCTTCCACACAAGAGTGAAATCATACAGCATTTGTCTTTCTCTGTCTGGCTTATTTCACTTATCATAATACCCTCAAGGTCCATCTATGTTGTTGCAAATGGGATAATTTCATCTTTTTTATGTCTGAGTAGTATTCCATTGTGTGTATATACCACATCTTTATCCATTCATTGGTCGAGGGGCATTTGAGTTGCTTCCACATCTTGGATATTGTGAACAATGCAGCAATGAACATAGGGGTGCATAAGCATCTTTGAATTGTTGACTTGAAGTTCTTTGGATAAACACCCAGTAGTGAGATAGCTGGGTCATATGGCATTTCTATTTTTAATTTTTTGAGAAATCTCCATACTGTTTTCCATAGTGGCTGAATCAGTTTGTGTTCCCACTAGTAGCCTATGAGGCTTCCCTTTACTCCACATCCTCTCCAATATTTGTTATTTTTTGTCTTGGTTATTATAGCCATTCAGACAGGTGTAAGGCAATAGCTCATTGTAGTTTTGATTTGCATTTGCCTGATTATTAGTTATGTTGAACATCTCTTTATGTAACTGTTGGTCAACTGTATGTCTTCTTTGGAAAAATATCTGTTCATGTCTTCTGCCCATTTTTTTATTGTGTTGTTTGTTTGTTTTTTTGTTGTTGAGTTGTGTGAGTTCTTTGTGTTCTTTGGAGATTAACCCCTTGTCGGATATATGATTTGCAAATATTTTCTCCCAGTTGCTGGGTTGTCTTTCATTTTGTTCCTGGTTTCCTTTGCCTTGCAGAAGCTCTTTAATCTGATGAAGTTCCATTTGTTTATTTTTTCTTTTTGTTTCCCTTGCCTGAGTAGACATGGTATTTGAAAAGATGCTTCTCTAAGACTGATGTCAAAGAATGTACTGCCTATGTTTTCTTCTAGGAGTTTTATGGTTTCACGTCTTACCTTCAAGTTTTTAATCCATTTTGAGTTAATTTTTGTGTATGGAGTAAGATAATGGCCTGCTTTAATTTTTTTGCACATGGCTGCCCAGTTTTCCCACACTCTTTATTGAAGACTTTCCTTTCTCCATTGTACATTCTCGGCTCCTTTGTTGAAGATTAACTGTCCATAGATGTGTGGTTTTATTCGGCATTTCAATTCTGATCCATTGATCTGTGTGTCTCTTTTTGTGCCAGTACCATGCTGTTTTGATCACTATGGATTTGTAGCATATTTTGAAGTCAGGGATTGTGATGCCCCAAGCTTTGTTCCTTTTTCTCAAGATTGCTTTAGCTATTCAGGTTCTTTGTTTGCCCCCTATGGATTTTAGGATTCTTTGTTCTATTTCCATGAAGAATGTCATTGGGATTCTGATTGGGATTGTGTTGAATCTATAAATTGCTTTAGGTAGCATGGACATTTTAACTATGATCATTCTTCCAATCCATGTGCATGGAATATCATTCCATTTCTTTACGTCATTATCTATTCCTTTCAATAATCTCTTACAGTTTTCATTGTATAGGTCTTTCACCTCCTTGGTTAAATGTATTCCAAGATATTTTATTCTTTTTGTTGCAGTTGTAAATGGGATTGTATTCTTGAGTTCTCTTTCTGTTAGCTCGTTGTTAGTATAGAAATGCAATTGACTTTTGTAAGTTGCTTTTGTACCCTGCAACTTTGCTGTAGTTGTTGATTATTTCTAATAGTTTTCCAATGGATTCTTGAAGGTTTTCTTTATGTAGAATCATGTCATCTGCAAACAGTGAGAGTTCCACTTCTTCCTTGCCAATTTGGATCCCTTTTATTTCTTTTTCTTGCTTAATTACTCTGGCCCAAATCTCCAGTACTATGTTGAATAAGAGCATCAAGAGTGGACACCCTTGTCTTGTTCCTGTTCTCAGAGGGATGGCTTTCAGTTTTTCCCTATTGAGTATGATGTTGGCTGTGGGTTTGTCATATATGGCCTTTATTATTTTGAAGTACTTTCCTTCTATATCCATTTTGTTGAGAGTTTTTATCATAAATGGATGTTGTATCCTGTCTAATGCTTTCTCTGCATCTATTGAGATGATCATGTGATTTTTATTCCTCACTTTGTTAATGTGGTGTATCACATTGATCAATTTGTGGATGTTGAACCATCCCTCTGTCCAAGGTATAAATCCCGGGTGGTTATAGTGTATGATCCTTTACATGTATAGCTGTATTCGATTTGCCAATATTTTGCTGAGGATTTTTCATCTATGTTCATCAGTGATATTGGCCTCTAATTTTCCTTCTTTGTGTTGTTCTTCTCTGGCTTTTGGATCAGGGTGATGTTTGCCTTGTAAAATCAGTTAGATAACATTCTGTCTTCTTCAATTTTTTGGAATAGTTTGAGAAGAATAGGTATTAAATCTTTGAATGTTCAGTAGAGTTCTCCAGAGAAGCCATCTGGCCCTGGGCTTTTATTTTTGGAGAGGTTTTTGATTACTGTTTTGATCTCTTTACTTGTGATTGGTTTATTCAGATTCTCTATTTCATCTTGATTCAGTTTTTGGAGGTTGTATGAGTCTAAGAATTTATCCATTTCCTCTAGATTGTCCAGTTTATTTGCACATAGTTTTTCATAGTATTCTCTTATAATCCTTTGTATTTCTGTGGTATCTGTTGTAATTTCTCCTCTCTCATTTCTAATTTTATTTATTTGAGCCTTCTCTCTTTTTTTATTAGTGAGTCTGGCTAAGGGTTTGTCAATTTTGTTTATCTTCTCAAAGAATCAGCTCTTAATTTCGTTGATCCTTTCTACTTTTTTGGTTTCTATTTAGCTTTTTTCTGCTCTAATTTTTATTATTTCCCTCCTTCTGGTGACTTTGGGCTTTGTTTTTCTTCTTTTTCTAGTTCTGTTAGGTGTAGTTTAATATTCCTTATTTGAGATTTTTCTTGTTTGTTAAGGCAGGCCTATATTGCTATAAATTTCCCTCTCAGGACTGCTTTTGCTGCATCCCATAAGAGTTGGTGTGGTGTGTTTGCATTTGCATTTGTCTCCAGATATTTGTTGATTTCTCCTTTAATTTCTCCATTAATCCATTGATTGTTCAGTAGCATAATGTTTAGTCTCCACATATTTGTGACATTCCCAGGTCTTTTCTTGTAGTTGAGTTCTAATTTCATAGCATTAAGTTCGGAAAAGATGCTTGACATGATTTCTATCTTCTTAAATTTATTGACACTTGCCTTGCTTCCCTACATATGGCCTACCTTTGAGAATGTTTCATGTGCACCTGAGAAGAATGTGCATCCTGCTGATTTTGGACGGAGTGTTCTATATATGTCTATAAGTCTATCTAGTCTAGTATTTTGTTTCATTTCACTATTTCCTTGTTGATTTCTGTCTGGATGACCTATCCATTGATGCAAGTGGGTTGTTGAGGTCTCCTAATATTATTGTGTTGCTATTAATTTCTTCTTTTAGGTCTGTTAATAGTTGCTTTATGTACTTTGGAGCTCCTGTGTTAGGTGCATGTGTATTTATAAGTGTTATGTCGTTTTGGTGGAGTGTCCCTTTTATCATTATATACTGCCTCTCTCTGTCTCTCATTGCCTTTTTATCTTGAAGTCTACTTTCCCTGATATAAGTATGACAAAACTTGCTCTCTTTTGTTTGCCATTAACTTGGAGTATCATCTTCCATCCTTTTAGTCTGAGCCTATGTTTGTCTTTAGAACTGAGATGTGTTTCCTGGAGGCAGTATATTGTTGGGTCTTGCTTCTTAATCCATCCCGCCATTCTGTCCTTTGATAGGAGAATTAAATCCATTTACATTAAGGGTGATTATTGATATATGAGGGCTGAATGCTGTCATTTTATCACTTGTTTTCCAGCTGTTCTGTATTTCTCTTGTTTCTTGTTTGTCCCATGTATTTCTGACTGCCAATTCAATTTGATGGTTCTCTATGATGGTTTTCTCTTTAATCGTCAATTGCGTCTCTGTTCTGATTTTTCTTTAGTTGTTACCATAATGTTGTATAAAAGATCTTGTAGATGAGATGGTCCATTTTCTGATAGCCTCTTATTTCCTTAGTCTAAGCAGTTCCATCCCTTTCCTCATCCTCATCTAAGTTATTGTTGTCACAACTTATTTCGTTTTGTGTTGTGATTTTGTGATTAAAATGAAATGATTATAGTTATTTTTGATGCTTTCCTTCCCCTTATCTTTAATGTTATAACTAAGTGTTTGCTAACCTGTTCTGATAGAGAGCTGCAATTTTCTGATTTTGTCTGTCTATTTATCTCCTTGCTCAAGGCTTTGTAAACCCTTTATGCTTTTTTCAGGTATGAGGGCCTTCTTTATCATTTCTTGTAGGGGGATCTTGGGGCAATGAACTCCCTCAGCTTTTGTTTATCTGGGGAAGTTTTTATTTCTCCATTGGATCCGAAGGATCGTTTCACTGGATAAAGTATTCTTGTCTTTTGTCTTTCAGAATTTTGAATATAGCATTCCACTCTCTCCTAACCTGTAAGGTTTCTGTTGAAAAACCTGCTGAAAGTCTGATAGGGGTTCCTTTGTAGGTTATTTTCTTCTGCCTTGCTGTCCTTAATATTTTTTCTTTGTCAATGATTTTTTCCAGTTTTACTAATATGTGCCTTAGAGGAGGTCTTTGTATATTGATGTAATTAGGAGTTCTATTAGCTTCACTTACTTGTAATTCCAGCTCCTTCCCCAGGTTTGGGAAGTTCTCAGCCATTATTTCTTTGAACAAGTGCTCTGCTCCTTTCTCCCATTCTTCTCCCCCTGGAATACCTATAATCCTTATGTGGCATTTCCTAATTGAGTTGGTTGTTTCTCAGAGAATTTCTTCATTTCTTTTTCGTCTTATTTCTCTCTCCTCCTTTATCTGCAGCATTTCTATGTTTCTGTCCTCTAAATTACCAATTCTGCCCTCCATAGAATCAGCTCTGTTTTTTAAGGATACCAGATTTTTCTTTATCTTGTTCATTGTCTTTTTCATCCCCAACATTTCTGATTTTTTTAATATAGTTTCAATCTCTTTCGTGAAGAATTCCCTCTGTTCACTAATTTTATTCCTGAGATCATTGAACTGTCTTTCTGAGTTTTCTTATAACTCATTGAGTTTCTTTATGATAACTATTTTGAATTCTGTCATTTAGATTATACATTTCTGTGACTTCAGGATTGATTTCTGGGTATTTGTCATTTTTCTTCTGGTCTAAAGTGTTAATATACTTCTTCATCATATTTCATAGGGTGGACTTTTGCCAGTGTATAGTGGTAGTATCTGGTTGCAAAATCCACCTGCCACCACTGGGCCAGTCAGGAACTGTGTTTTCTGAGCCCACTACAATCCCTGGCAGTTGTGCTGTCCATTGGAAGCTGTGCCAACAGGACCTGTCTGTGTTTGCCCACTGGCTGCTACTGCTAGACACACATAGGTGCAGGCACTCTGGCAGGGATCCCCTGCTCTGGCTAACCAGCTAACTTGGTGCACCAGGCAGGAGACGGAGGAGGAGTGGTTTCTTTCCTGTCATGATCCTGTGTACTCATGCTCTGCCTTCACTGCCTGCCCACCTGAGCTGCTTGGCTTGGTGTGGATGCCCCTGTGATTGCTTAGCTGCCTCAGCATGGAGCATTCCCACAAGTTAGGAGGCAGCTCCAAGAGTGCAAGCACTCCCATGGAGGGTTGCCTTTCCCCCTTCTCCTCTCAGAGTCATATGCTAACCACCATGTGAGCTACCATGCCCTAAATCATTGCCATTCAGGAGGGAAGGAGAGCTGCTTCACTTCTTCACTGCCTCCCGGGGGGTCTAGCACCTCCAACTTCAGATGTATGGCTGTGTGAGCCTCTCAGAAGTCTATTGTGGTGTGTGGATGTCCTCTGTTGGTTTATGAATGTCCTTTTAATTGCATCTTAGAGGAGAGAGGCTAAGGGAAGAGCTCACTCCACCATGATGCTGATGTTACCCTCTCAGTATTGTCTTTTTAATTGGTTTTGACATGTTTGTTGCTAGTATGTAGGAATACCATTGACTTTCGTATGTTGATCTTGCATCCTGCAATCTTGCTGACATCACTTATTAGCTGTAAACTTTGCTTACTGACCTCCATGGTTTCTGCTAAGAAATTTGCTGTTGTTGGAATTATTTTCTCCTATAAGTAACTGTTGTTTCTCTCTCATTGCTTTCAAGATTTTGCTTTTCAGAATTTCAATTATGATATGTCTTGGCATGGATTTCTTTGGGTTTACCCAATTTGGAGTTCACACAGCTTCTCTAATCTGTGTGTTTATGCCTTTTGCCAAAGTTGGGAAAATTTCAGCTCTCTTCAAATACTTTTTCAGCCCCACTCCCTTTCTCCTCTACTTCTTGGATGATGATGACATGAGTGTTAGAGCTTTTTTATGGTCACACAGTTCTCTCTGTTCATTTTTCTTTTTTTAGTCAACTTTCTCTCTATTTTTCAGATTGAGTAATTACAATTGTTCAATCTTCCAGTTCACTGATTATGTCTTTGCCCTTCCCATACTACTGTTGAGCCCATCCGGTGAGTTTTTTTCACTTCAATTATTGTATTTTTTCAGTTCTAAAATTGACAGTTGATTCGTTTTATCTTCTGTTTCTTTGCTGAGACTTTTTATTTTTTCACTTGTTTCCAGTGTCCATAATTGTTTTTTGAAGCATTTTTATAGTAATTGGTATAAAATCCTTGTCAGATAATTCCAACACCTGCATCACCTTGGTGTTAGTGTCTGATGACTGCTTTTCTCCTTTGAGTTGAGATTTTCCTAGCTCCTGGTAGGATAAGTGATTTTCAATAATATCCTGAGCATTTGGGGTATTATAATGTGAGACTCTAGAACTTATTTAAATCTTCTATTTTAACAGAGCTCCTCTGAAATTGTTCCAGCAGGTGAAGGGAGGTACCAACCCATTACTGCCATGTGGGAGTGGAAATTCAGGTTCATCCTTCAGAGTCTGTTGACACAGTGCTGGGAGGAGCACCTTGTAACTGCTGGGCAGGGGTAGGAGTTCAGGCTCCCCACTAGGCCTCTGATGACCCTGCTCTGGCTAGGGCAAGGAGGGGCACCTCCATACTACCCCCTACATGGCCTCCACTGGCACCACTGTGTGGGGGGGGTGGGGGCGGGGAGGGGAGAGTTTCCTTACCCCTTACTCTGGATCGATGGTGAAAGTCCTGACTCTCCAATAGGCCTCCTGCAGTACCACCAGTGAGGAAGGACTGGGTCCCTCATTCCCACTGTGTGTGGATGGAAGTTCAAATGCTCCATGTAGCCTCTGCTAAGGAAGTCTCCACTGCCCACTTGGCCTTCTCTCATACCACTCCAGCAGGGACCAGGGGTGCCTAGTTGCCAGTTATTTCACTGCTTTCATGAAGAGCTGAATATCTGGAAACCTGTCCAGGATGGAAGTATAAGCTCCTGACTCAACCTTTGCTAGCAAGTGCGGAGATGGGGCCATAGTTTTCCCTGTGGTGTTTGGCTTGGGCATGGTGGTTGTTGTCTAAAAGCTTTCTGTCTTGATAGGCTGCCCCTCCCCTGGTCAGGGCTTCTTTTGTCTGTGCCCATTAGTTTTTCCAAGTTGCTGGCTTCTCCAGGGCCCAGCCTCGGATCTAGGAAGCAAAAGGAAAACACAGGGAGTTCACCACTGTGTCGTTCTTCGTGTCCTTTGGTCTCTGGAACCAGTCTTCCTTCTTCTCTGCACATTACAGAGTCTTCTTATGTGTGTTTTACACAGAATGTTCAGGGTTTTTATCTGTACTTAGTGGAAGGAATAGGGAGAAGTGTGTCGACTCCATCTTGTCTGGAGTGTTTATACCATTTTAAACCTGAAATGTAAAACAAGCTGACTTATAAAAATTATGAAGATATTCTACCATAACAAACACGCATGAGGCAAGGACGCATTCTTCAGGAAGACAAAAGGTCATTCACTGTGAGCTGACCATTTGAGCAAGGAATGAATACGATTCTTCTGTAGAGCAATATAAGAATGGTCCGAAAAGACAGAGAAAGGTACTTAAAGAAGAAGAAGAAGAGAGAGGGTAGCACAGAACCACTCTTTGGAAGGCCTTGAAAGGCAGGCAGAAGCTTAACCCCCACGTGTGTCACCATTAGATGTAGTGGCCCTGAGAAAGAAGGTGGGCTTTGCAGGAAGCCCTGATATTTACACATCACTCGCATATTGTTACTTAAACTCCTCAAGCATTTTCTCATCTCTAAAATGGGGACAATCCTCCAAAGGACTGTTGTAGTATTAGAGACAATAAGTATAGACATCTCACCTAGGCACATGCCTAGCTCAAGAAATGGTAATGTTAAAACAGGAACCACATCATGAAGATTTTAAAGAAGTGGAATGATATGATGAGAAACTTAATTTGCCAAAACTTGGAGGAAATTTGGGATGATTAAAGAGCCTGCAACTTACTGCATTAGCTAAGTGGCTGTTATAAGTTATCTTAGAGAGGTCATAAAAATTAGGAGTTAGCAGGTGGTTGGCTCTGGGTGGAACCAGAAAAACTGAAAAATACCAAGGCATTCTAAAGGGGAAAAAATGACATGATTTATGACTAAATAAGACTAAATGAAGATGAATAAAATCCACTAATTCTTGGTGAATATAAGGAGACATATTGTAAAGTTTCAAAGTTTAGAGTTTTAGAGAAATTCAGTACAATTCACTGCAATAATATAAAGTAACCAGTGCTTCTTTGCAGGCATAGTCAACTCTTGCCAACTACAGGCTCTCTCTAGAATCTCTCCTGATGATTAGAAGAGATTAGTTATCTTTTGTTTGAATAATACTCTAATTTACTTTTAAATAATTTCTGTTCTTAATATTTTAAAATTCCCCCTGGAGACTTGTTTGTACTTTTGATTTATACTATGTAGTAAACAAAGAATTTTCTAAAAAAGGAGAATTATCATAAATACTTTCAACAGGCCTGAGTAAATTTTATTTTAGCATGAAGTTTTGCTCATATTAAAATTCGCATTAAAAATTTTATGGATTGGTCATTTTAATTGTAAAATGTATTTGCAACTTGGTTAAGCTGTTCATACTTCAATTCTCTTCCTTTTACACAAAGTAACTCTAAGCCACCACCTCAAAATTTCCCCAACGCCTCCTTGGGATGCCAATCACAATTTATATTTTTAGGAGACACATGCTCCAAACTCCCCTACCCAGATTACATATAAACACCCACAGCTGAAAGTGAAACGAGATGTCTTCTGGTTTACCAGAAGTCGAGGAGAGAAGAAGACAAGAGAAAAAATGGCAGTGGTATCATGAAGTGAGAGAGTTGAAAGTTAATTTCCCCCAAGACAGGAAATCCTCCCCCCAAACACGCACACACACCCCCCACAACACACGGTAGCAACCAGGTCTTGCACACAACACAAAAAGTACTTTCTAGAGAAATGCTTTTCTTGAATTCTCATAAAAGCGGCAAACAACACAAGGCTAGTGTCAAACATTTTCAAAAAGAAATCGTAGCAGTTACCATTTATGAGGGACTTTGCCTGTGTTGGAAACATGTGGCCCCTGCATGCTATCTCATGGAATTCTTGCCACAGTTCTGGGATATGGGCAAATATGATTATCCAAGTTTTACAGGTGAAGAAACCGGGTTTCAGAGAAGCTAAGGGATTTGTCCAAGGTCGCCCAGTCAGTATGAACTCAAGCCATGACTTGACTCCAAATTTATTTGACTTCCAATCCTAATTTCTTAAGAGCTGTGTGTATTGCTTTCTATAACCTCCCCCTGACAGCAAAAACAGATATTGTGGGTTCTCTTTCCAATAGTAAAATAATAATAAACGCTTTCATAACGGGAGCTTTTAACTATCTATTTAAATGTTTGTCCATTTTACTATATGAAGATTGTCTATTTGTAGATCACTTGGAAAACAAATAGGTGGGAATCTTGAGTTAATTTCTGCTTCCCTCTTGTGTCAGAGACTAGTAATGGCAATTGCTAGAGCTGCCTTCTATCTCCTTTATCTCTCCGCTTATTCATCCTGTAAATTGCTCCATTTCTTCTCCATCGGAGTGAAGGAAACGTCTGAATTGGAAAATGTGATCTGTTCACAAAGTATACCTCAGCTCCCTTGAAACTCTCAGTAAAATGTGTCTATTTCTTTAAAATCACTGGTTTCAGTGTGTGATCGAATAAAATTAAATCAATACAACACAATGCAGTCAACCTGCTTTGTCTGATATCTCCCATACAAACTGCCTCAAAACAATTCTTGATATTAAATAACCCTGTCATCAAGTTACGAGCACCTCTCTGAAGGAATCTGAAGGAGTACTCTGCCTTGATGGGCTTTGCGTCTGTTTTAGAACATTAGTCATTGATTTATAAAATACAGGTGTGTCCTTGCTTTTCACATTATTATGCCTCTGAAAAGTCATGCTATTTATTGCAACACTAAATGCTTTCGAAGGACTTTCTGTTTAAAGAAAACCTTTACTGAATCATTTTTCTAAAGCTAATCATGATTCCTTGATATTAGCTGCTTTACAAAGCTACCTTTTGTGCAGATCAGATTTACTTGGGGAAGCTCTACAACTTTCATATGAAGGGGTATTATGGGTAACAGTCTAGTTGGGAGCTTTTTCTTGGCTTGTATGTTTCTCCAGAGTGGTCTTAGGGGGCAGCTAGAAATGCTGTTGGTGGGGATGCTCCAGGATTTCCCCATCTCCAGTCACCTTTTGGCGTTTCTGCTGAAATGATCGTTAAATAGCTCCCATTTCTGCTGCACAACTAGATGAGGTCAAGATGCTCGCCGGCCACGTTCTGCTTTTCCTTTTCTCTGTATCTTATTGTAACTAAATGTGTCTCCCAAACCAGTGCCAGTTGCTTTCCACAGACTGCTACATCTGAAGAGTTCAGACCTGGCCTCGTTATTTGACTTATGTCAGGGGAAAACTACGCCATGGAGCAGAAAATAACCCTAAGCTGGATGTGCCATCCAGCCACAGCTTGACTTCTTAAGAAGCAGGTGCTGTGAAGTAACATCGTGGGCAGAGGAAAGGATACTTTTGCGTAGTGTGGTGGAACTATCCTTTTCCCCTGTTAGTCAGATGAATTAGCAAGTTTGATTAAAGTAGGAACAGTCTAGCAGGTCAGAGGCATTTATGGAGGGAAAATATGACGGTAGTCAATAAAACTAAAAATCCAGCTCCTCAGTTGCACTGTCCACATGGTAAGTGTTCACTAGCTACATGCGGCTCGTGGTTCCTATATTGGAAAGCACAGATATAGAACATTTCCATCATCTCTTAAAGTTCTAAAAGACAGTGCCGGTCTGGAAGGCCACATTTCACATGCAATTTCTTGACTCTGATGAGTTCATAATCAATGGCCCAAAGAATGGACGCTGAGAATCCCTGGAGGGTTTTCTCTTACAACTACAAGGAATTGAGTCTAAAGTAGGAAAAGAGAGAATAGAAAAAAGCAGGACTTCAAAGATCACAGACGGCCAGGAGGGGGAGCTCCCATCCTCTGACTCTTAGGTTGGCTTTTCCCCTACTGGAAACTGGATACTGCACAGCTGTGGTGGGATTAAGGCACCAAAATAGAAATCTAGTTTTGCTATAACTATCAAATACTTCACAACTCAAACTCTTTTGCGACACCCTTAACCTTAGAAGCTTTGTAAGGAAAAAAACCCCAGGGGATTATTTGTAGCCAATAAAGATTGGGTCATTATACAAAATGTACAGAAAATCACAGTATATAATTTCAAGGCTATGCACATATCTAAATGCATTGATGGGATAGTTTGGAAGGTCATTGATTCAATACACAGAAGTGACTTGGGACTTTAACTATAAGAGTGAACTGCAAGAGTGAAGATGATTTCTCTCCGTCTCTGACTCCTGAAATGAAGAGGGAGAGGGAACATCCAGTTACACGCTGATGAATAAAAATCACAAAGGTGGTATATAAGCAGAAAGCCCGCGATGGAGCAGATACTCATACACGTTAACACAATGTTTCCACTTAGTACATTTCACTGTAACTCTGTAAGGGCTTCTCTGGTGCCCTGACATGCATCATGCCCTCTCCCATGGGCCCAACGTCTTACTCTTGGACAAAAACATGTGCCAGCCTCATCAGACCTGCGTGTGTCAGGCCCCACACATGGGAAGTGGTCCACTTATGGAGAGGCAGACACAGAACCGAATGTGCCAGTGTCCCATAGTTAGAAACATTTAGTGCCTTTCTGAACTCTAAAATCACAGGGCAGCTTTGACATCATGGAGTTAACACTCATGCCTGAGCTATTTGTGAGCCACAGAGGAAGGAAATTTTAATTGTCCTTGTGTGTAGGCTTGATCTGAGGCCAGGAGACCCTTGAGTCTCCAGTGATCCCAGCCACCTGGGCCACATCTGCATTGCGCTTACTACCCAATCTCATTTTATCCACATGGTAAATCCAGGCGGAAGATATTATGAACCCCACTACATTGACGAAGAAGCTGAGAAGAGTATATTTTAGAGCAGTGTCTCAGAAATGGAATATTTGAAGGGTTTCTAGAGACATCTCTTGTGAATTTTCCCTTTGAAATGCCCGGCATTTATTTTATTGGCTGTTGTTTGAAAATAGCACACGGAAGAAAACCCTAAACCACAGAGAGCTATTTTAACTGCCTTTGAGTGTCTCCTGTCTTCTTTTTCAAAGCTAAGCTCTGACAAGAGCTTCTAATTCGTTTTACAGTTTATTGGGCTTATCAAAGATAGGGTAACTCCATATTTGCATTCCAGATTTATTGCCTACCAAATGAGCTGACATTTCGTTTGTTTTCAGACAGGTCTCCAAGTCTTCCCACTTGGAGCACATATTTTGGATATACTGAAATATATCTAAACCATACAAACATTTTTCAAAAAAAATTGTGTTACAAAAATAAACCCCCAAAGACCGGCTTAAGAAAAAAAAATGTATGAAGATGTCAACACATCTTTTGGAACCTGAGAATGGACCTCAGGAAACACCAGACCAGGAACCTGAATGAGGCCAGAACTCGTTCTCAGTCTAGCCTCTCTGCTACTATCTGCACATCTGATTTGTTTTTGTCTCTCGTTCTGCAGAACCACATGACAGGAAACATAGCTAACAACATCTCTTGAGCTTTCTGCCTTGCAGCTTCAGCCCCAAGATAGACACCAAGCTGACTCCCTTTCAGCTTCAAATCAAATATCCCAAGGAAGAGACGCATCAATCCAGCTTGGAACAGATACCATCTTTGCACAGGTCAACTCTGGATCATGGTATTTAAAACAACGAATGGATAAGTGTGGACAGTGTGTGTGCAAGCTTGTTTGCAAGGAATTATTACTACTGACTTTCTCCGTCTATCGTTTCCCTGTAAAGGCAAGATCTCAAAATATCACTAATGAATTTTTCTATTTACCTTGCAGACGAGGAACAAAACAATTTTATAATTAAATATGCCTTTAAATTATACCAACACGTTTTTTGTTTTATAACAAACTATTTACAAATATCAAAGCTAAAATGTTTTCCACAGTTATTAGGTTGATAAAGCATCCAGATGAGGCTCAATATCATCTGGATACAATATACTTGGAATTGTTTGAGCTATCTGAATTGAATTTAAGTTGATCTTCGTTCTCAAAGAATGTTTTTAATTACAAAAGCATACTTTAGAAAACGAAATAACACAATATGGATTCATAATATTTACATCATCTACAAAAACACCTAACTATTAACGCATACACCTTGAACATTACAAAAAGGAAAATATTAGCTGCCTAATTATATGCTCATTTCCCCCAAATTTTCCTTGACTGTCTACTCATGGACACCATGTCCCTCTCTTTATTTTTATTCTAAATTATAAACACTTGTTATCTTAATGACAATTTATCAATTTGATAACAGGAGCAATATAATAAATGTTTTGAATGAGCCTCTATAGGTGTAGGCAAGATCGAAAGGTAAAAACAGAAGTGTAGGCACATTATTATTAAAATAAAAAGAGAGACAGTAATGAAAATAAGAAACTATCTCTAAACAAATAAATATCAAGAATTGACATCAACCAGCAAAGTAATCACTTCAAATAATGAGAGTCAATTTAGTAGATATTTGTGCAGAACTACTTCCAATTTCATGGAAAATAAGTTCAGTAAGATAATTTAGGAAATAGAGCCAGGAATTAGGAGTCCAGAGCCCCCATTTTTATTCTGCTCCAACACTAAGATTCCGTATGACCCGAAAGAAGTCATTTTAGCATTCTGAGTTTTCACAAGTACCAAATTTCAAAGAGGTACAGTGAAAGCTATTTTTTATTATTGAGGCAAAACTTATATACGATGAAATGCATTGGTCTTAAGTGTCCATTTTGATAAGTTTTGACAAATGTAAATACCCACAGAACCAACGCCCAAATCAAGATGTGGAACATTTCCACCACTCCAGAAAGTTCCCTCATGATATGGAAGAATATAAAGATTTTTTAAAATCTTGAGTATGATGTCACCTGGAAATCCATACTTAATTATAAATAACAACTAGATGAATAGGCCCATGAATCTATTTCCTGGTGGATTGTAATACCCATGGAAGTTAACAAGTTGGGGGCTGCAGGGGGAGACAAGTAGTCTGAGCAATCGCCCGAGTGAGAGAGTCAAAGACTTGGGAAACATCAGGGCCAAGTTTAAACACGCTTCTTTGCTGTAGAACCTGTCAGCACCATTTTTTTTTTTTTTTTTTTTTTTTTTAGGATTTAGTGAATCACAGCTCTATCCCGTGAGAATTTAAAATGCCTATTTCCCAAACGTGCCCACCAAGTACTTTCATCCAAAAACATTTACATCTCGGGTGAACTCAAGTTGGTGTCAAGACAGTTTGGGAAATGCTGACCTTGATCGTGACAGACTCAAAAAAATCTCAAGGAGGGCTGCCATCATCACAAAGACTTCTGATCCATCTAGTTTTGTTACTGAGACTTCTCTGAAGCAGCTGTCTCCCCCCCAAGCTTTCTGACTGTTTCAGGCACGTGAATTTTGTGGGATGGGTAAAGTCGAGATGGAAAAAATCCCTCTCCTACAGATTTTGGGGGAAATGGCTATCCAACATTACAGCTTTGAAAATGAAATGGGTTGGCTTTCTGACACCACAAGTATGCAGACAACCTGGGACTCTGATGTTACTGGGGGGACCCCGAGGGTTGCTACCAACCTATGAGAGTCTGGCATTCTCCGTAAATATGCATCTTCAGTGTTCGTTAGCTTATCCTGCCTCTTTTTTATTTCACATATTTTCTAAGATTAAGTCAACAACATCCTCTTGATTGTATGCTGCTGCATTAGTCAGGGTTCCCCAGACCGATTATGGAGGCTGGGAGGTCCAATCTGCAGGGTGGGCCAGCAGGCTGGAGACCCAGGGAGAGCTGATGGGCCAGTTCAAAGGCCTTCAGGTAAGAAGAGCCGATGTTGCAGATGAGGTCTGAAGGTAGTCAGCTGGAGAATTCTCTCTTCCTCAAAGGAGGGTCAGTCTTTTTGTTTTATTCAGGCCTTTGATTGATTGGGTGCGGCTCACCCACATTAGGGAGGGCAATGTGTTTAGTCTACTGATTAAAATGTTAACTTCATCCAAAGACACGCTTGCTGAAACGCCCAGTGTAGTGTTTGACCAAATATCTGGGCACTGCACGGCATGGTCAAGTTGACACATAAAATTAACCGTCACAACCACACACACTGAAAGTGGATTACCAAGTCTGCTCACCACGATCTCCAGACTCTGCAGAGAGGCATTCTGTAAATGGTTGTCGTGGCTGCTGGTAGTGACCTCTGGCTGTTTCCCTAGTTTAAAAAACAATCATCATCCAACTTCTCTTTGGTTTAATATCTATCCTTCTCTTTATTTTCCTGACCTCTCTCTACATCCACCACCCCCAACAACACACAGGTCCACACACCTGTAAGAATCACATCTTATCATTTTCTGTGTGTATACATGTTGCTGCATCTCTTTGTCCAGGGTCCCCCCAAACTCAATTTAGTAAGGATGCATTCCCTGTGGATTTTTTTAGCGAACTGTTAAATTTATAATTTGCTTACCCACCAGAGATTTATTAATATTTCATGTCAGAGAACTCTCAATCTAATCATTCACATCTGGAGATGGGGGAGAAGCAGACAATAACTGATAAATCCTGTGTTGTATGTTCTTTGCAGTAAGAAAGAGAAGGAAAAACAGGAAGAAATTCCAGAAGACAATTATTGGACCCTATTCTTGGATAAGATGCCTTCAAGTCTCGCCCACCAGCAAAGCTGCAATAGGAGTTTTGATTCTTTTGTGAAGGAGAAACCTTCTTTTGCAAGTTTCACAGGAAGAGATTTATTGGTTTGCTTGTTGTGTCTTGTTATTTGCCATTAACTTGATCAATTCAATTCTCTAATGGACTTTGTACTCTAAAAGCACATTTCTTGTTCAGGACTTGGGCGAAAAAACACCCTCCACGCACAGGTATTTTCAATTTTTTAAAATCTATCCTTTAGGTGAGTCTGTTGAAAATTACTATGATGATGTCTGCAGGTGGTCAGGGATGACAGACTCAGACGTAAGGCTTTGTCGCTGGCGAGATCTGTCCGCATTGCAGGAAGGAAAGAGCAAGAGCTTACCAACCAGAAGCTGGGCAGCCTCCACTCTCCAGTTCCTCAACGTATCAAAACTACAGGCTTTCCTGTATTCATAAAGGCTACTAAGGTCCCTGCTAGATTAGCCTTGAGGCCAATGAAGCAGGAGGGACCTCGTGACAGTAGGTAGGGCAAGGAGACCTCTGAACACTCCTCTTGTAGGAGACGCCAGACCTCATGGTCCTAAGTTAGCAACCTTAAAAAGGACTATTTCAAGAGGGCCTCATGACACACATTTGAAAGGGGCTCGCTATGTTTCTGGGAAGATATTAAAGATGTATTTCTTTCCCTGAGTCTGTAACTGTCTCTAACTACTGACATGTTGAGTTGCTTTACTCTAGAGAAGCCACCATATTCTTCACATTATATGTTAATATATAATCAACAGCAAAGTCTCTCCAACCCCTAAAATTCCCACATGAAAAATAAATGAAGGAAACACTCGTATGTGGATAGGAGGGCAAAGAACAGTGATCAAAAGAGAAGTGCTTATTTTTATTTATTTGTTTGTTTATTTTTGTGAGGAAGATTTCCCCTGAGCTAGCATCTGTTGCCAACCTTCCTCTTTTTGCTTGAGGCAGATCATCGCTGAGCTAACGTCTGTGCCAACCTTCTTCTATTTTGTATGTGGGACACTGCCACAGCATGGCTTGATAAGCAGTGTGTAGGTCCACACCGGGATGCGAACCCATGAACCTGGGCCAACGAAAGGGAGCACACACAGAACTTTAACCACTCAGCTGTGGGGCAGCCCCGAAGAAGTGCTTATTTTAATTAGTTAATTACTTAGTTCTATAGAAGCAACAACCAATGTAGACTACAAATGCAAAGGTAACAGAGAAAACAGGGCATCTGGTTTCCAGCCAAATGTGGTGGGGCAACGATCTAATTGTGCTGGTGGTCTCACTGGGTCAGTCTCGAAGACTTAAAGGGCTAGTTTTTTTATTTGGTTTTTTTGTTGTTTTTCAGGAAGATTAGCCCTGAGCTAACATCTGCTGCCAATCCTTCTCTTTTTGCTGAGGAAGACTGGCCCTGAGCTAACATCCATGCCCATCTTCCTCTACTTTATATGTGGGATGCCTACCACAGCATGGCTTGAAAAGCGGTGCCATGTCTGCACCTGGGATCCGAACCAGTGAACCCAGGCCGCCAAGGCAGAACACGCACACTTAACCGCTGCGCCACCAGGCCGGCCCCTAAAGAGCTGTTTTGTTTTTTAATTTGAAATTATTTAACTAATGAATTCTAACCCAGGATCTGGGGAAAGTACAAGCAATTATGAGAGACAAAATCAATCATCATCACCACCCATTATCAAATAAGACTCTGCTTCCTACAAAACCAGTGTAACAAATTCAGTATCTTCAAAAAATGGCTATAGTTATAAATATCAGTGTTAAATGCAAAAGTGTATCCTGATCGCTCCTAGCCCACCCTCCCACGTGATGTAATATTGGGAGTAAATGAATAAATGCTGTATGATTTTCTCTTTTAACATTATCTGTGGCTTACACTGTTTGAAGAGGCAAAATCAAATTTCCAATTGATACTAAAATAAAAGGTAAGCTTCAAAATAGCAGAACAAGAGCAGAGATTCATGCCCTTGGATGGGAAAAAAACTAATTTCTTTGTAATTTTTAGTTTAATGTAACATATTATTGTACTAACACTTTCTCTTTTCTTTCTTTGATTCTGAAATATACGGCATTAAATTATGCACAGATTATTGAAAGTAGCGAAGAGCACAGAACCAGATTTGACAGCCAGCTTGGAATCCTAACTCTGTGTAGAAAGTGGAAAAGTCCTCTCAGTGAGCAATATGGGAGGATAAAAAGGCTCAGAGTTATGATTCCCTTCCACCAAAATAAATGTCTGGGGTTGTTCCTGAGCTTTTTGAAATGCATGGGGCTAGTTACAGATTGTTTTCTGTTAACAAAAGCGGGGAAAAACTTCTTTATTCCAAGCCCAGCAGACTTCTCCAAGAGCCCAAATGAACTAGAGATAAATGTACTAAATACAATTATACAGTATTTACTATGTGTCGGGCACTATGGTAAGCAGCTTATCTTTATTAACTTAAGTAATCATAATAAAAATAAATGAAGGATGCTGGCAGGCCTGATGGAATAAAAACCTCTGAAAATCCACTCTTCCATAAATGCAAGGGGAACACTGGGAAAAATGGTCAAGTCATCATTTTCAGAACTCTGGAAACTATCCAAAGGAAAGCAACAATTCCAGGAGCGTTTAAGAAACACAACTGAATCTTGGTAAGAACAGTGAGCTTTGCGTCCTTGTAACTTCCCCTTTTCCTGCCCGCCTCTCCCTAGCTCCACAGTGGTCCTGAGAAGCAGCAGCCTATGGGAATACACCATATTAATAGAACAAAGAATTAATAGAATAAAGGATGAAAGCACATGATCATCACAATAGATGCATTAACTCCAAAACCCTTTCATGATACAAACACTAATCAAAGTAGGAGTAGAAAGGAACTTCCTCAAGCTGATAAACGGCAACTACAAAAACTCATGGCCAGCATCATACTTATTTGGTGAAAGACTGGATGCTCTCTTGTAAAGATCAGGAACAAAACATGGATGTCCGATCTCACCAGTCTTATTCAATATTGTCCTGGAGGTGTAACCAGTACATTAGGCAAGAATTAGGCAAGAAAAAGAGACAAGGGGCATCCAGATTGGAAACGAAGATGTAACACTATGTCTATCTGCAGATAACGGCCTGGACCAACGTGGTCACAACAGGGACCAAGAGAAGTGATGGGATAGGAATATATTTTGGAGGTGGTTGACAAGACCAGCTGGTAGACACGATGTGGGGAATGAAGCAATGAGAGGATAAGTCAAAACCCTCAGTAATAAAGTCACCTTCTTGTCACCCTTTAGCCAGAAGTTACTCACTGCCCAGAATGCCACACATTTTATTTAAATGTTTCTCAGCAAGGTTGTTCCAGTTGGTTTAACAACAGAGAAAGGAGAAACCCACACTAAAGGAAAACAGGAAGCTTCCAGAAATATGTCCTAAGCACCATTCTCCTGGAAAAATTAATGGGTGACATAAAATAAACTGAAGCTCCTCATAGCTATCTTACTTAAAACTGGACCGATACAAGATGAAAGAATGATAGCAATATAGACAGCCCCTTGGGAGAGACACAATTCTCAGAGGCAGGAGCTCTGACAATAGATCTGAGAACATGAGTTTACACTGTCCTTCTCTCTGGGCCAAAGCCACTTCCCTAGCCTGGGTAAAGCATCAGTTCATTTCCTGGAGGGAGGGAGGGAAGAGAGGTAGGGATGGGGAGGGGAAGGGAGGAAAGGAAGGAAAAAGAAAACAAAGAAAAGCAGTAACACTAGGTGGCAGTGACTTCATGACTTACAAGATTTCAAATTGGGCAGCTTGTCAGCTTTCCTGCTAAAGGAGATGCTAGGCTGAAATGAAACACCTAGGAATCCCAGAAAGACTTTTCCCCACTTCTGTCTCCAACATTGCTGTGCATCTGAGCACCAGATTCACGTTCCTCTGACATCAGAACAGATACTTCACTTTCAGAGTTCCTCCATATAGCCCAGCTTTAACAACTGCTCTGTCCTTCCAGGACTCTTGTAAAGGTTGTGAAATTAATTTACATAATTAGAAGTGTTTCTATACAGGACACATTGGTGCTTTCATCAACCATTAAAGATCCAGGCCTCAGAAGACCCTAGAACATGGTTCTCAAGCTTGGCTGTGCTTTGGAATCACCTGAAGAGTTTGTAAACAGTACTGATGCTTGAGTCCCATTGAGACCGATTAAACCAGAATTCCTCTGTGTAGACCACGCAACAGGATGTTTTTAAAGCTCCCCAGGTGACTCTAAGATGCAGCCAGATTTGAGACACACTGTCCAAAGAACCAGAAATGAGCCAGCCACCACCATTGGTCCCTGAACTAGTGTTGTCACAGCGATCCTTCTGTAGAACCTGTAGTAAATTAGCCAACACGGACTTGTTTCTCGGATCGGCTCTCTGGGAGGCTGGAGGTTCTCTCGGGCTCAGCCTCCTAGTAACTTGACACACAAGCCCCCATCCAGCAGCAGCAACAACCCCAGCGGCATGGCACCATGGCCAAGAGCCGAGGCTCATACTCGGATGCCAGCGTGACTTACAAGCTGTGACATCGAGAAATGACTTACTCTCTCTGAGCCTCAGCTTTCTTCCCTGTAAAACAGGAATAATTTCAGTATCTCACAGGGCTGTGCGTAGTATTAATCTAATCTATAGAAAACATCCACAGCCAGCCTGGGCACAATAAATTGCAGCTGTCGGTAATCAATTTCCCGCTGAGAGCTCATCAGAGGGAGACTGGGAGGGGCTTCTGAGATTCTAGAGACAATGACGAATTGCAATTCTGTTGCAAATCAGAAGCAGACAAGCAAATAGAACTTGAGGTAGAAAGTACCAGTGCTCACTTTCTCCTGCTCTCAGATCTGTGATATTCTGTCCTGCCATCCCCATTCCTGTCGGATTTCAAACCTGCAGGAGCAAGCCAGAGGATGGTGATATTCTCCAGTCTCTGCTCATTGCAGCGTTATTTGTAATAATGAAGACTGAGAATCACAGACATTCAGTGATAAGGGAGGAGTTGAACAAATGATGTCTTCACCTTTTGACAGAATAGCACGCAACCATTAAAAGGAGATGTTTTTGAAGAATTTCAAAAGATTTACAAAGTGCTCTCAATATAATGTTAAGTGACCCAAAAAAGGATCAAACTGATGGATATGTAGGTCAATTCTGATTGTGCCTGTGCATGTATGTCTGTGGAAAAATAATCACCTCTGATTAGAAGCATCTCTCGGACTATATCCCACATGCTGGTCTGGGACTAGTCAAGTATTCCTGCACACTTTTCTCCAAGCTTCTTTATGGTGTGGTTCAGGCTCAATCTCTGTAGTTGCGTAATAATTCCAGGGTGACGTTTCCTCCCAATAGACAAGGATGAAGCTTGAAGTTCCCTGATCATACTGTATAGAGAAGGCAACTAGTGAGCCAGTAGGCATGTCATCTCCCTCACAGTGTCCTGTATGCAAAGTCGTCTCCACCCTTTGGCCGTATGTGGACGCTCCTCCATGACTCTCTGCCTCCTCAACCCACTATAAGTGGGAAGACCACTAGGAACTCTTGCAAGATTTACTCTGTGTAACATTTCTTAAGCATTTTACCTTTACTTTCTCTGAATCTTTTCTACTCAAAGTTCAGTACAAACTTTCTCCTGCATCGGCATCTCCTGGGACCCAGGGCCCCTCCAACATCCAGTGCCAGTCAAGCTGCCTTGAAGGCCCTGGCAGTCTCTGTAGTCTAGAAACTGCTGGAACAGATAGTAAATGGGGACAAAGACTACTGCGTTCGTATGTTACGGCATGAGTGTGGGGCGTGCAGCATTGATCCAATAACCCCGGCTCATAGAGGCTCAATGTTCATTCCTCTTTCTTGCAAAATCCTAGCTGGTAAGTGGCTATGCTCTGGGAAGCCGTCCATCCCGCCCCCCCTCCCCCCCTACCCCCCCCCCGTTTGTCACTTGATTGAGCACACACTGTTTT